>NW_022196898.1:70434052-70449801 GCF_008632895.1 Mastomys coucha | reverse complement strand
ATATATATATATATATATATATATATATATATATATATCAATTCAACCATTACTTGTCAAATAAGACAGTGTTAGAGAAAATATTTTTAAATGGTCAAACACAAGCCATACAAAGCTTAAACTCTACAAAGCATTTACTTATGCATATTGTAGTTTGAATGACAAGTTTTTCATGCCTTATTGTATGACTTGGGCATGTGTTAAATGGCCTTAATTCATCAAAGTATTTACCTCTCAGGAATCTAGTTAGAAATTGGCAGATGCTCTCTTCAGCACTGCACTACTCTGTAAAATCCTGCCTTCTGTCTCCTACTCACCGCTCCCTAGGTGATCCACAGAGGAAGCAGCAGGAAGCTCCAAGTGATGAGTCCCTGCATGAGAGTTAGTATCTAGGTTTGATCCCTATAAATACAAAGGAACAGTCGTTTCTAGTACTGTTACAAGGAGCAATACTTTGAGGAAGGGCAGTGTTTCAGAAATGGGCCATCTGGTCCAGTGACAGCTGAATTCTCTGTACTCCTTTACTAAACATAAGAGAATTCTGTCTGCTTACATAAATAACTAATGCAAGTGACTAAAATAAGAACTGTCTCAAGTGCCTTTGCCTGAAAAATCCAGAATTAAGTCTGAATGAAACTTAATAGCAGGTCCAAAAAGCACACTTGCATTTTTTTTTCATCCAGTTTGCTTTGTAGGCATACCATGGTTGTTCTCTGGGGCACATTGGCCCAGCTTAGTGCAAGAACCCTCTTGTTACTCTTCTATGCCTGGTAAAACCTTGCCTATGGAGTCTGCTTACAGTGTCTCTCTGCCCCTTCCTTCTTTGTCTCATCCTTTGGAAGAATCTCTGTGTTACGTGACTTAGACCCTGACATTGACTGGTCATCAGAAGACCATCAAGTCCCCTGGCTGTGCCCACAACACCACATCAGGGCCCCTCCTGCCCCTTCCCATGCAAAGTCGCAGAAATTTAAGAGAGAAAAACAGTGCAGTTGTCATCAATGGTGGAATGTCAGTAATTTCTTCTCTGCATTGTGACTGCACAGTCCAAAGGTGTGTTTGTGGCTTTTGGTTTGATGTTCCTAGTTATGTGACCAAGACCCCTAAATGTTCCAGTTTAGTTTCTTGGTCTGTTATGAGCACATAAGATGTGTGCTTCCAAGAGTATTATAAAAATGACAGACCCCCTAGAACAATTCCCACAGTATTTACTCCAGAAATATCACACATGGCAACTGCCTTCTCCACATGAGGCAATTGTGTCCCAAGTCCTATTTCACACTGCTTAATCACTCTCATGCACAATTGGACAGATCTTCTCTCCTTTGATTAACTTTTGTCCCTTGGCCATCCATTTGCCTCTGACTAATAGCTCTTTGACCTTTCTGAAATAGACTATTTTAGCTTCCTGAAGTTTTTCAAGTCTTTTTCCCCCTATTAATCTCTATCTTTAGAAGGACTAGAGAGAAGAGGGAGAAATATAAAACTTTACTCTCTATACTGTATGCATAGCCATGATGCCGGCTTCCAAAATGACACTGCTATATCCATTACATCGATGGATTACAGTGTAATATTATAACATTATTGAAAGGAACTCCTGAAATTTTTAATTTTTTAAAATATCTCACAAGAATAAGAGGCTGGGCTGGCAAGATGGCTCAGCAAGTAAAAGTGTTTGCCACCAGCCCTAAAGACATGAGTTCAATTCCCAGGACCCATGTGGTAGAAGGAGTGAAAAAAACTCTTAAAACTCTTACCTTCTGATCTCCATATGTGTATGTGTGTACACAGATTAAATAAATAAGTAAATGCGTAATAGGAGGCAATACTCAGCATTTTAGTGAGTTCTAAAGATCTTTCAGAGTACCCTGGCCTGTGTCAGAGCACAGACTTCAGTGTGTAACACCAAACTTCCCCAGCCGCACAATTGCCTAGACTATTTCCCTTAAAAATCTGCTGTCACTAAAAAATATAAAATATTTTATAAATAAGAGATAAACAGTAACTCAGTCATAGCTCTTTTAGGTTCTCTGGTAAGTAACTAGAATGGGAGCTAGCTTAATAGGAATGATTTAAACAAAAAGGAGGTAAATCCACTCAGCCTCAATTATGGGAAGAAAAGACTAGAAGGCCATGTTTCTTTTAAGTTGACAGTTGGTTCAGGGGTGACAAACAGAAGGACCCATGCCAGGCTATGCCACTATCATTGGGCCCAGCCTATGATTACAAGCTGGCTAGTGACTACCTCAGGCCCTCATTCCTTACAAGTCCCATTATTGTTGCTCATCCTTGTTGTTTCCAAAAGCACTAGATGGTATTTACTGGCCATTTCCACAGTGTCGCAAAGCATGCCCAGCCTTCTGCCCGTGTGAATACAGCTCTGAGAGTGGGTCTCTTTTATCACCCCCGCTTTGCAGAGAAGGAAAGTGAAGTTCAAAAGGATTAACCCCGATTAGTCATACAGGAAGCAATAAGATGAGAGCCAAGCTCAGGGCAAACAACCTTTTACAATTATTCCAAAAGGCTCATCAGGCCCGCCTGGAAATTCTCATTTAAGAAAATCCGAGAGACCTCCGGTAAGTTAGCAGTCAAGAGGCTATCTCTGCCTGATGTGACAAAGGAGAAGAGTAATAACACGAACACATTTTTTTTTTTACATTGTTCCAAAGACAGAGAAGAGCTTTGGAAATTCACAAGGGTGATGACAGAAACATGTAGAGGGAAAGACTGGCAACTCCACAGAAAGGAAGCAAACCACGTCAGACAGCCCCAGCCAGCCTCCCTGGGAGTGGAGACAGCCGAAGCCTCAACCCAAAGGTGAGTGGAGCCGGGCAGTGCTGCCCTCAGGGCAAGCCACAGCTTCAAAAACCCCAAACCAGCTGTGGGTTTTGGTCAAACAGTGATTCCTCATGCAGAAGGTCAGGACCAGAGAAGGCCAGCAATGTCCATTCGGCCTCTGCGGATGACTCGGAGGGCAGTGGCCAGGCACACCCTAAAAAAGAACCTACCATTTAAAACTTAACTACTCTAAGGGCCTGACAACGAGGAATAACCACAGGTCTGTGGGCTTTAATTTAACCTGCAATATCCCCAAATGAGAAGCCCTCTAGGAAGCAATAATGGGGAAGATGGGAACCAGACACTGGCAGGAGAAAAAGTACAGTAGGCAGGAGGCTTGCCTCAGAAAGTGAAGTGCATGGGCGAAGGGAGGCCTGACACAGCTCTTGGGAGAGGGGGTGTCTCTCTAACTGAGGCCACCAAGTTAACCGATCTATATCCATCTATTTCTCTTCGTTGCTGTGGAATATGAGATGCATAAACCTCCAGGAGTCTTCTTGACATTCACAATTACATTCCTCCAGTAGAATGACAAAGAATTTGGTCTCAAAAAACACAAACCTCAGTACTATGGTTGCTTCTCAAATTCATTCTGGAGACACACCCTAACGAGTAGTGCAGCCTGACTAAGGGTACATGGCCTGAAAAGTCTCAGGAGAATAGGAGAACTGGCCCAGCCCACAGACTGAAAAGTTAAATGTGTCTGTAAGAGGAAAAGAAGGGATGTTATTAAAATGAAGACAGTCTGGTTGACTTTAGACCCTTCTTGGATATGAATTCAATATGAAAATAAACCACAGGAAAGGCATGGGTTGATACTAAGCTGTTCCAGTGCCCATGCAAAAATTCCCTGCTACACAGTTGTGATTAAGACAGGCCCAGAGTTTATAGAAACCTACAGCGGCCTTTGAATCTCTGAGGACCTATTGGTAGTTAGAACCAGAAATGTCTCCCATGGGCTTGGGTTTTTGAACATCCCCCAGTAGTGTTATTTGTGCAGGATCCGAGGAGGTTAAGTATGATCACTAGGACATCATAGCTATGCCCCACTTCCAGGCCACTCTCTCTGCTTTGTGATTGAGTATGAAGACACAATCTCTCACCTTCTTACTCTGGTGAAAAACTGCCAGGCCTCTCTCACCATTGTAGACTGACTCTCCCTCTGGTAACACAAACTATGAAACTTCTCCCTTACGTTGTCTTTGGTCAAGATGTTTTATCATAGCAGCACCAGAAAAACAGTTAATACAGAAATTCCAGCTTACCTGGTGTTATAGGTTAACTTTATATATTCTCCTCTTTTAGTGAATCCAGGCAACAAGTATAACCATGTCTGAGTACATCTTTGAGAGTGTCTCAGGAAGGAATAGCACCTGAATCAACAGACTCGTGTAGAAGAGTCTCGATCCACCAATGAGAATGGGCACTGTCCAATCCACTCAGGATCTAGGTAGACCAGATAGCTAGAAGCAGAGGCTCTTTATCTTCTCTCTTGGAGCTGTGCTAGCTATCACTCACCTCCATACATCAGAACTCTAGGACCAAAGGCATTTGGATTTTATCTTACTCAGCAGCCCTCAAGGTTTCAAGCCTTAATTACACTGCCCACTAAAATAGTTCTCTGGGTTAATGAAAGAGGATGATGACCTTCAATTATATTGGCCAACTCCCATAATAAATCTCAGCTGTATCTATAAGCATCTTATTGACTCTCTTTATCTGGAAAACCATGACTCACCCAACTGGTGATCTTTCAGAATCCCCTGGGTGATTGTAATGTGAATTCAGATTTGAGAATGTGCAATTGAAACATTTAGTTTAATTGACAACTTACTATCTTTTTCATAGAAGTATAAAATAAAGAAGAAACTGAGTGCTAGCAAAAGCTAGGTAAAATATAAAATATTTTCACCTACCTATTCAAATTTTACATCTAAACCTATGTCATTGAAACTTGCTACAATTTCTGTTTTCCAAATTGCAATCTAAATCCAAAAAAAAAAAAACAACTGATAATGATAGCAACTTGAGGACCATTTATGATAAAAGCATTATTTAGGCAAGAACATACAATGTGAAAAAAATCATACTATAATGACATATATAAGATAGAAAAAGACCCTCCAACTGCACAGGAGAGATAGGAAGTGAAATGTACACAATGTTTCCCAATAATCATGGGAAAGTCTCTATTTACCATTCAACATTGTAACTCCAGTTAAAAAATCTCAAACAGAAAAAAAAATCTCAAACAGAATACTGAAGTATTTATATATTCAAATTAAACAATAATTTGTCAATATAGTATTAGTTCATACATATGAGAGTAAAAAAAAGATTTCTAAATGCCCTTTAATATAAAATGAAAAATTGGCTTACCTCTTCCCTGTGGTTCTTAATTGGCATACAAAGGATACTTTGTGTCTTGTAGCCTGTAATTTGGTCAACTTCTGCATTGAACCGGGGATCCTAGGAAGGAAAGAGAAATTCAATTTATTGGTTGGCCTGTACAAAGATTGATTTGATTTTCCTCGTCCATTAGATTAGAGAAATCTAACCTTTGACTTACCTTGCTACTATTGAGTAATGCTTTTATCATTGTGAAAGGCATTAAATCATGTAAGCCCATGGCATCTGACAGAGATGAGTTTCAGGGCTACTTTGGAGGTTCCAGTGTTTCTGAAGGCTAAGCACCCCAAACCCAAAGCAAGATTTTAACAATAACTCAAAAATAAATGACATACAAAATATTTAGAGAGTTTTATGGTTGAGGAAAAATAGCCTCTTTGACTCTATGACAAAAATTGTCTGTCCCCATCTGTTTTCTGTCTGGTGCTATGTCACTCCCAGAAAAGCAGCTCTGTCCTAAAGCCTTCCCAACAAATGACTTAATGTCTTTTGTAAGGATTGTTCTACACATCCACCCTGTCCTTCTAAGGCGGGAGAGTAAGATATGGAAACCATGGGGAAATGGAAAAGAAGAGGAGACTCATCCTACAGTCTGGCTAAAAATCCCTTGCCAGCCAATTCTAGCACAAATGTTTTCCATAAAAGCTGCTGGTATTGAATTAACATTCATTTCATATACAGCTACCTTAAATTAAATAATGATGACCTAGACTGAATGTATATGATTTTAGGTAAGGCCTCAACCCTTTTCCCCAGGACATGAAATCTATTAACTTTATACTAAAGATACATATTCCTTCATCCCTGTAGATTAGACTCTTACCTTATCAGCTGTCTCCCGAAGCTGCCCAGGAAGACCCACTCAGAGACCTCATCGAGGTTCCTTAGCAACTCTGTAAAGATAGTAACTTCAAACCCACCCCAATCCTGTGTGACTGTTTAAAACACAAGTGAGCCCAACCCTTTTTTGAATGATCCATGCCTACACTCTTGAGCATGTCTTACTTTCTTCTGAGTGGCTCTATTTGTCTTAACTCTTACACTGAATCTCACTTACAAATAGCTTTCTTAAACCTCAACTCTGCTTCATAAACCGGCTAATTTTAAAATCCTCTTCTCCATCAAGGTCCCCGATCCTCATTTGGTTTTCAAGTCTAAGGGAAGTCTTTAGGGTTCTCGTTGGGGAGAAATGCCTCCTCCCTCTGCTCTCCCAAGTGCTGCCACTTCTCTATTGGGTGTGGGTAAGGATTTTGTTTGTTCCTGGAGACTCTTTGCTCTTAAAAACTTGTTTTTAATCATGTGTGTGTGTGCACATGTGTGCACATGAGAGCAGGCGCCCACGGAGACCAGAAGGCACCAGATCCTCTAGAGCTGGAGTTAGGGCAGTTGTGAACTCTCTGCTCTGAGTGATAGCAACTAAACAAACCCCAGTGCTCGCTCTGCATGTGCAGCAGTTGCCAGGCCATCTCTCTAGCCCCGTCTTTCCCTTTTCCTTTTCTTTTTTTAAAGCTCGGGGATGCAGATCTAAGAATCACAAAGGATATGTGAAAAAGTGTCAAAGTTCTAAATGTGGGTCAAATTAAGGTACAAGGCAGTTTTCCGCCATTTCTGAGATTAGCAAGAACTATAACTGAGTTATGAATTCTGTGAAAGTATTTTTTTTCTTTTTTTATTAGCTATTTTCTTTTTTTACATGTCATATGATTTCTCCTTTCCCAGTTTCCCCTCCAAAACAAAAAACAAGCAAAAAAACCAAAACACAACAAGAACAAACCCCTGTTGCCCCCCCATGCTTGCCACCCCACCCTCTCCCACTTATTGGCCCTGGCATTCCCCTACACTGGGGCACAGAACCTTCACAGGGCCAAGGGCCTCTCCTCCCATTGATGATCGACTTTGCAATCCTCTACTATACACATGCTGCCAGAGCTATCAATCCCACCATGTGTACTACTTGGTTGGTAGTTGAGTCCCTGGGAGCTCTGAGGGTACTAGTTAGTTCATATCGTTGTTCGTCCTTAAGGCACTGCAAACCCTTCAGCTCCTTTGGTCCTTTCTCTAACTCCTTCATTGGGGACCCTGTACTCAGTTCAATGGATGGCTGTGAGCCGCTACTTCTGTATTAGTCAGGTACTGTCAGAGCCTTTCAGGAGACAGCTGTATCAGGCTAGTTTGTCCTTCCTTCAGTCTCTGCTCCATAGTTAGTTTCTGCAATTCCTTCTGTGTGAAAGTATTTTTAAAGCTCTCTCTTTCATCTACTGTTGTATTCTTCATACTTGGTAGTTATTAATAATTTGGAGAATCATAACGAATGATACTATCGTTATCAGATGTGGTCATTTGTGGTCTGTGATCCTCAAAGCAAGCCTTGTTCTTTAGGACTGATATCTTAGAAAAGAAAATCAGGTCTAAGCACGGTCGGGTTGGGATAGAAACCCTCCCTTCAAAGTGTCCTACCCAAGTGGCTCTGTCCTCCACCTACTAACCGTCTCCTTGCTCTAAAAAGCTGCATTTGCAATTTCCCTGAGGACTACAGAATATTCACTCAAGAAAGCCCTCATCTTTTGAAGGTCATTTCTATTTTTTCTTTAAATCGGTCTAAAGCCATGCAAAGCCAAAGCTGTGAATGAAGTAGGTAATTACACCAGATTCTATCAAATGGGGTCAGAAATGAGGCCAGTTTTTTAAAGAGGATAGCACTGAAGTTGGCTTTAAAGATAACTTCAAAAGAAAAGATAAATTAGTATAAATATTTTACATAACAAATACCACTACATACTTCTTCTTCTTTTTTTCCAGCAAATATGCACTAGGTTTACTCAGATGCACAGGAAGTGTTTGCTAAATGTTCCTAGTAAAATAGTTCTTATTTTAGCTTCACATATCTGGACATTTTTATCTTTCGACTTCACTGTATCTAAGGAAAGCAGAAAGATATTGATGGTGATGGGTTAAGGAAGTAAAAATTAACAATTAGTGAATTATTTTACGTAACACTAAATCAAATGTAGAGAATAAAAATGTATCTTTTGTTAATGAATGTGAGAATTACAAATTCAGTTTATAAAGATGATTTAACTCAACCATTTAATCAAGGCAGTAGACTTTGTGTCTACACACCAAAACTGCAACTCAAACACAGAGTTTCAGGGAAATGGAACGTCTAGACTAACCTCACATCTGTGCTGGGGTAGCCAAGCACCAGACAGGGGTCGGGAGCTTTCTCCCTTCCCCCATTTCGCAGGCCCTGTTCCCATCAGACTGTTGCTGAGTTTTAACAAAAGGTATAAAGCCTTGCTGAGTCCTGTTGATCATCTGATCAAATGACCAAACCTGACCAGGTTACAAGACTCTTACTGAGACAATATGAAGGAAGTGTGGGTTGCCTGGGATCCCACTTGAGGCTGGTGTGGGGACACAGAGTATCCTGGAGAGGCTGACACCTTAACATGCAGATTGTGTGCCTCCATGTAGGTTTAGAATTAAACAGGAGTGGTGTAAACCTTCCACCTCACACTGGAGAACTGAGAATCAGTTGTTTAGAAAACTAAATAAGGTCTCAAGATGAAACATCTGTGGGTATTCTTGCCATAAGAGCCTAGCTTCAGTCTATCCAAGAAAGACAGTCTAAAAACAACTGTCCTGCACTCTTCAGAAACATCTAAATCAAGACATAAACACATAGTGATAAACTCTTTTAGTCTCGAAGGAGACATGACAACTCTATGCAAATTTTGATCCAGAATTGCATTTTGAATGGAAAGAAAAATAACTGTACAAGGGATATTTAACAGGATAAATGAAAACCTTTGAGCATGGATTGTGAGATGTTTTATACACATTAGATAACAGCACTGCATCACAGAAAACTGTCAGGTTTTCTAAATTTGATCATTTATTGTCTGTAGAGGAATGTTCTTCCTGAAGATCACAAATGAAGGTCCGGTAAGATGGCTCAGTGGATAAAGGTTCCTGTTGCTAAGCCTGGAAACTTGAGTTCAATCCTTAGGGCTCACATGGTTAGAGAACTGACTCCCACAAATTGTTCCCTGATTTCCATAAGTGTGATGCACACACACACACACACACACACACACACACACACACACATACACTACAATAAAAATTTTTAAACCACAATGAAATATTTAGTAAAAGTGTCTTCAATGTATTTAAATATATATACATGTACTGTGACTTACATGGGGGGGTATTGGGGGGAGAAGGGAGGACATGATAAAGCGAAGCAGGAAAGACAAGTGGGGAGTCAAAAAAACAGTGTGTGGACCGTATCTTATACTGATCTGCGAATTCAAAATACAAATGACAGAAAACAAAAACAAAAGCACAAAAGAATTGCCAAGTAAGGCTCATTTTCTCCAAGAATGGAATTTTAAAGATAATACCTAAAATTAGAGCCCTGACTATGGCCAGACAGAGACCCCGCAGTTCCCAGCCTGTGCTCCCTGGAGGCACACTAACACCGCTAGGGCCCATGAATTATCTAAATTGAAGCATCTGCTGGTGCTCTTTCCTTTTCTAATATTTATTTTGGAAATAACTGGACTCATTAGGAATCCACCAGAGAGACTTCATACTCCTTTAGGAAAGGAACTTGATGGGTCTTTCAGTAGAGACTGAGGACCACAGAGTGAGAGAAGTTGATTTGTTCCTCTGGAAAAGAGGGAAAGGGAAGGGAAGGGCGGAGCAAAGACTGGAAGCAGTTATGGCAGTTACGTGATGCCAGCCGTGTAAACGGTGACATGACTCCTTGTTAACACTACCTACACTCTTACAGAAATCAAGGTCCGAATAGTGTGTTTGGCATGTAGAAGCAGAACCTGAGGTTTGCATTTGAGTCAATCCAGGAGAGAGGCCCCGGGAGTTTAACAATATAAAACCTTGCAACATAAAAAAAAAAAAAAAAAAAAAAAAAAAAAAAAAAAAAAAAAAAAAAAAAAAAAAAAAAAAAAAAAAAAAAAAAAAAAAAAAAAAAATCCAAGGGAGGTCTTGTGTAGGTACTGGCTATTTTGTTATTATGATGACATACCTTATTAAGTCAATATCTTACACATATTAGTGTTTCCTTACCTTCTTATTGATAAATGTTTTAATATTGATAATTACGCCACACTGAAGAGTTTCCCCAACTAGAAAGTCGTAAGACAACATCAGTGTTTAAATACCTCCCACCAGCTAATCCTCTCTTTGGTATTAGTCACAGTCCAACAGAATTAATGGGCTAAGCTGAGGAAATGCAGCAATGTGTTAGGTTTTTTTCAGTATTAACTGTATTTTCAAGTTTGTGTTATTTTATATAATTGTCTGTGCTGAATTTGTAAATAGTAACTCAAATGTTGATAATTTCTCAGACTTAAAGTATCCGTGAAAAATTACGAATTGTTCTCAGCGTCAACACATGCACTATTATAGTTCATGGTCACTCCTTGGATTTCTGCCGCATCATAACCTTTAGAGTGTTCCATAGCCAAATATCCTAAAGGAGCAAACACACTGATGGTGTCATTTTTATTAGCGGGTGGTTAAAGGAGTCAGACTCAGGAAGTATCCAAACTTATGTTCATAGCTGGGGGCTTTTACAAAAGGCTCCGAGACAGCATTTTTACTATCCCGTTATGCTTGAAGATGAGAGGTGAATTTTTCATTAGATAAATGACTTTCATCATTAATACCAATGGGAATTGGAATATAGATGAACTCCACGCTCACAGTGGAATTAAGGGATGTGAAGATCTGCAAGGCCACCATAAACACTGAGGCAGGGTATCGTGGTGAGGAGCAGGAGAAATCCAAAGCTAAGAGCCTTCGCCCTAGGATGCGTGCAAATGAGAGGAACTGGCTATCCTAGACCCCAGCCTTAGGCCTTATTAACTACAAGGCAAAAACATACTGTCAAACTTTAAATGTGGGAAGTATATTAAATAAAAGACAGTCGAATGACATGCCAGAGACACACAAGACCACAGGACAGGTGACAGATTTCTTGGCAAAGCTAAAGAGTATTTATGGTCCTATAGTTTTGGAGATTATGATGCCACTGAAAACTACAAACCCAGCTGTCACCTGCAACAGGAAACAATGAACCTGCAAATTTGGCAGTGATAGAAGAATTGTGGTTCTTGGTTCTTGGAGTCAGCAACCATGTCATGTTACTCACAGCGCTCAAAGAGGTTGTGAAGAACACATTTTTTTCAAAATCAAAAAGAGTTGTTTATACACAAAAGGTTGGGGTGGGGTGGAGTGGGATGGAGATGGGAGGTGAGGGTGGAGGACTGGGTGGGAAATGGAGTGTGGGGTGGGGTGAGGAATGGGGTGTGGGGTGTGAGGTGGGGAATGGGGTGTGGGTGTAGGGTGGGGTGGGTATCTTTGGAGTTAAACTAACTGATTATCATACCACATCCCTGCCCCTGATACTCCTAGGCATCATTATTCGTCTACCCCTTTCCAAAACTCCAGTCATTTCTGATTCCTCTCTTCCATCCCTGCCATCTGCTTCCAGCTGCCCAGCTCAGCAGAGCCTGCTGTTGCTGGGATCTCCACTCCCTTCTTCTGATCTGTCAGTTTGGAGTAAGGTTCGAAGACCCACTTGCTAGTAGACTGTTAAAATAGATCTATCCGCCCTCCCAGCTTCTAGACTTTCTAAGATGCTTTATGAAGTTAGGAAGATGACAACGCATCCTTGTGAAACACAATTTAAGACTTTCTCATTGCCCTTCAAAACTTCTTTAATTCCTCCTTTGGTTCTGGCTCGATGATATATCCCTCATCAAGAGTTGGGCAGTTTTCTGGCTGTGCACCCACAGTTCCTTGCTCAGACGTTGATACTTATAGTCCACAATCTCATCTCTCCCACCTTCCTTCACAATTTTCTCTACTACTGGATCTCACCAGGCCCACATCCATGTCACTCAAGTCCTAGATAGTTTCCAGGGCCCATCCAAGCATTTTTTTTTTCTCAAAAAAACCTTTTCCTATCTTCCTCACTAGATGTCATACCTGATCCTGACTACACGTTCCTTGACAGATCTGACCAGTTTGAGATCTGATATTTATGCTAGAAATTCTAGTTATCTATTGTATCTAACATAATTTTAATGACATGAATATTATTAATTCCTACCTGCCAGGCACTAACACAGGCAACAGGAACACAAGAGTGAGTTGGACCACACCGTGTGTTCTAGCACATAGCTAGAACAACTGTTAGGTACTGTAGGCAAAGTAGCATTTACCCAGTTAAGATGCTTTGTTTAAGAATTATAATTCACTTTAAGGGGTTGTAGAGATGGCTCTCTTGTTACGAATACTGACTGCTTTTCTAGAAGATCCAGATTAGATTCCCAGAACCCATATGGAAGCTAACAATTGCCTATGATTCCTGTTCCAGGGGATCTGCTAGTCTATATGTAAATGGTACACATAGATTAGACATAGATATAGATATAAAGATATACAGGCAAAAAACACATACATACATCTAAAATAAATAATTAATACAACCTTAATACATATAATGCATTTTAAATGGAAAATTTGAAAACAAACTAAAAACCTGAGCACAACTGTAATATATGTAGAAGTATCAAAACTTTTCATTGGAATACCTCAGAGCCAAAATTTCCATTTAAAAAGAACATAGAGGCATAAGTTTACTTGTTTAAAAGGAAAAAAAGGCCTCTGGGACCCGAGAGCACCATGTGACCAAACTTCTAGCTCCAAAGGCCTTCAGGACTGATGCAAGGGCAGAGCTTCAGCTCCCGAGTGTTCAGGGTCCCGAGAGACAGGAGCGTGGCTTTAGTGGTATCTGAGTTCATTGTGGGTGTGGGATTTTGACATTGGGGTTCCAGTAGTCCCCAAAGGACCAAGAGACTATTCTGTCATGGCTGGGGTTACTTTGGGCCTGTGACTCAAATGACAGCCCCCACATACTAGAAAGGCTTAAATGACTAACTGCCTCCAGGAAGCTCACAAAATCAAAGGAGTGACCAAAGTTTTACTGCATCTGGTGGCTTTGGGGTTCAGTGTGCCCATGATGCTATGGCACATAGCTAACACAGGATCACCTCAGAGGCTCCACCTGACACCCATCACCAAGCTCCACCAATCCCATAGCTGTAGTTTATGCAAATACCCCACACAGAACAAAACATTCACATAGAATCTTACCCAAGGGGAATAAGAACTGAAAGACAAATTCAATCCAAGAGATGAGCAGACACAGCAAAGCAAATGTTACAACGACCACTCATGGCCCACTGACCCCCAACTGACCCTCAACTGACCCCCAACTGACCAGCTCCCCTTTAGAGAATCCAACACCACAGAGAGAGCTGAAACAACTGAGAAAGAATTTAGTCTTGCTTCAAAAAAGAATTAATAACCATATAGGAGATTCAAGCAAACAGACGGACGAATTAATGAAATTTAAGAAAAGACCTCAACAAAGGCAGTCTCCAAAGTGAATAAAACAGCAAACTGAGGTGAAAAGTCCAAATATGAAAGAAATTTTCAGAAAAGAGACTGAAGCACTGAAAAAGAACTAAACATAAATACTTGAAATGAAGGATATGAACAAACCAATAAAAAATGCAACGGGCAGCACCGTTAGCAGAATAAACTATGAAGAAAGAGGAATTTCAAGAATGTAGGACAAAGGCAAGACAATAAGGCAAATACACACGCACACTCACACACACACTCACACACACTCACACACACGCACACACACTCACACACACACTCACACTCACACACACACTCACACACACACACGCACACTCACACACACACTCACACACACGCACACACACTCACACACACACACTCACACTCACACACACACTCACACACACATAAATGTATATGTGTACATATAAAATTAAGGACCATAACTTGATGATTTAAAGATTTCTGGGATACATTCTGGCATCTAAATCTCATTATTCATAGTGACAAAGAAGGAAAGATAAAATTAGATAAAAACAGACTATTTATAATGAAACAATAACAGCAAACTTAAAGAAGGAAATAGACATCTAAACAGAAGAGCTATACTCCGAACACAATGAATATAGAAGAAACTCTTGAGGAAACATCATAGTTAGGATCTAAAAATAAAAGTGAAGAAATAACCCTAAAGTCAGCTTGAGAGGAAAATCAGTCACATAAAGGAGCAGGAAAAATATCAGAATCAACCCCAGAATCTTCAGAAACCATAAAAGTTAGAATTGCACGGAGTTAAATATTTCAAGTCCTGAAAGCAAATAACTTTGAATCAAGAATGCTATAGCCAACAAAGTCATTTTTCAAAATTAATGGTGAAATTGGGATATTTGCAGACACAAACTAAGGCAGTACATGACAGTCAAGCCAGCACTGAGGGACATCCTTCACAGCATACTCTACAGGGAGGAAAAGCAGAGAGAGCTTCCTTTAGAAGAATGCATGGAACACAGAGACAAAACAGACTCTGACAGAGATACTCAGCAAACCCTCAAGACTAGTGAAGGAAGAAAGGAAATATCAATGGCACAGCAAAACAGAAAAACACCTAGCAAATTCATAGAGAATAGCAAACCCTTTTCTACAATAACTTTAAATATAAACGGCTTAAACGCACAATTCAAAAATGCAGACTAATGAAATGGATTTAAAAAAAAAAAAACAAGAACCAACTATATATTGTCTAAATAAGAAACACAATTAGTGAAAAAAGATATCCAAAAGCATATATCAGAATATGGAGAACAAACTACTAAGCAAATGGAAAACAGAAACAGGCAGGCTTGGCTATCCTTACTTTAAAGCAAATGTCAAATCAAAACCAGTTAGAAGAAATGAAATAGGACACATAGGGGCTGGAGAGATGGCTCAGTGGTTAAGAGCACTGACTGCTCTTCCAGAGGTCCTGAGTTTAATTCCCAGCAACCACATGGTGGCTCACAACCATCTGTAATGGAATCTGATGGCCTCTTCAGGTGTGTCTGCAGACAGCTACAGTGTACTCATATACATAAAATAAATAAATATTTAAAAAAATATAGGACACTATATTAATATAGAGAATCATTTTTATCAAGATTCCTAAACAAGTATGCACCAACACTGGAGGCTCTAATTTCATAAAACCAACATTATATGGCATAAAAGGACATATAAGCCTTGTAATAATAATAGTGGGGGACTTTGAAACTCTACTCTCATTTTTAGAAGTCTTCCATACTAATAGCAAACAAAAAACTTTTCAGTTAAAGCACACTACTTACCAATCAACTAGACTTAACATATACTATATATATGTATATATATTTATAGATACACTATTCCACCCAACAGATAGAAAAGACACATTTTTCGGCAGCATATGGAACTTTCTCCAAAATCAATCATATCATAGTATTAAAAATCAAGTATCAATAAGTAATAAAAAGAGAAAAATCAAGATAATCCTTTGCATCCAATCGGATCACAATATAATT
>NW_022196898.1:70430892-70434042 GCF_008632895.1 Mastomys coucha | reverse complement strand
TAAACAACACAAGAAACTACTTCATTCAGTAAAGCCAGTATTATCCTGACATCAAAACCAGATAAAGACACAATCAAAAAGAAGGAAAAAAGGATAGGTGGATAGACAGAAAGAAAACTAAAGACCAATTTTCTTTGCTGAACACATATGCAAAATTCAACAAAGTACTTTCAAATTGAATTTAAAAAGACATTAAGATGATCATATACCAAGTGGGCCTTTTCTCTGAAGGTCAAGCTTGATTGAACAAAATTAAATACATAAATCACACACATAAAAATAAAATAACATACTTAAGAACAGAAACTACATAATTGTCTTGATTGATGCTGAAAAGGTATTCAACAAAGTTCAACTTGTTATCTTCATGATAAAGTACTAAAAAGTTAGGAATAGATGAAGTGTACCTCAAAAAAAAATGTTATATACAACAAAGCTATAGTCATTCTTACATTAAATGGAGAAAGAAACAAAAGAATTTCCTCTAAAATGAGGAATGAGAGGATAACCACTCTTCCCTCTCTTAATATTTGTTTTAAGTCTGAGCAATTAGACAAGAGAAAGGTAGGTAATACAGGGATAAAAACAGGAAAGGCAGAAGTCACGTTATCCTTATTTACAAATAACATGATCCTACACTTGAAAAACTATAGAATCTACCAGGAAAATGCCTACATCTGATAAACACCTACTAGAAGACACAAAGACTGTCCGTACTTGGACTGGCAGAATTGATGTGAAAATGCCTCTACTATCAAAACTAATCTATAAATTTAACTCAGTATCTTTCAAAATTCTGATATCACATTTCACAGACCGGGGAAGAACTATCCAAGAATTTATATGAAACCACAAAAGACCATGAGTAGCTAAAGCGATCCTAAGGAGTAAAGACATAACTGGAAACATCACAATATCTCACCTCAAATACACTGTGAGGCCGCAAAGATGAGACCTGTCTGCTGTTGGCATGAGAATGAACAGATGGACCAAGGGATAGGATAGAGTACCCAGACATAAACTGACAAACAAAACCATGCCAACGTAATCTTTGACAAAGGAGGCAAAAACATCCATTGGGAAAGCCTCTTCAACAATGGTAGCCAATGGTAGCAAAACTGGATATCCACCTGTAATAGGGTAAAATTAGATTCATATCTTTATCCTTGTACACAAATCAATCTGAAATGGACCAAAGAAACTAACTTACAAAATGAAGCCAGTGGTGGTAGTGCACCCCTTTAATTGCAGCACTTGGGAAACAAAGGCAGGTGGATCTCTGAGTTCCAGGACAGCCTGGTCTAAAGAGTGAGTTCCAGGATAACTAGGGCTACACTGAGAAATTCCGACTTGAAAAAAACAAAACACAACAAAATAAAGAAACAAACAAAAAGCCTAAAATGCTGAAACTATGAGACGAAAAATAGCAGAGAATGCCCTCCAAATTACGGGAGTAGGAAAGAGCTTTCTGAACAGAATTGGCATGGGATCTAGCCTCACATATCAACAACAGATGGGTCAAGGTGAAATTAGCATTTCTGCATAGCTAAGGAAACTGCAGGCAGAGCACATTAACAGCCACAGAAGGGGAGAAAACTGCAGGCAGAGCACATTAACAGCCACAGGAGGGGAGAAAATCCTTATCAACTATACTTCAGTCGAGGGGCTAATGTATGGAGAACTGAAGAAGCAAAGAAATGGATCTGCCAATTAAGAATTGGGCTGATGAATGGAATAGACAGCTTCAACAAAAAGGGGGGAAGCACAAGTGGACAATAACTATTTTAAAGTCTTCAATATTCCTAGTTTTTAGATAAATGCATATTAAAAATACTTTGAGATATCACCCTACCCTTCCAGAATGGTTGTCAGAATGGTTAAGAGATCTGATAAGAGAAACCGGAGCAGAGGCTCAGCAGTAATGAGGACTTGCTGCTCTTTCTGGGGACCCAGGTTTGATTCCCAGCAATCACATAGTATCTCTAATTCCAGAGGATCTGGCATCCTCTTTGGCCTCCACAGGCATGAAAAAATGCACAGAGTGCACATACATCCATGGAGATAAAATGTTCATCCACATAAAATAAACTCCCTGTTTAAAAAGAAAAGAAGAAAGAAAGAGAAAAGAAATCTGATAACGAATGCTGGAGAATGTGTAGAACAGGACTCTTACTCACTGTTGGTGGGTAGGCCTTATTACAGTCATTATGAAAATCAGCTTGGAGGTCCCCCCAAAAACATGAAAAAATAAAACTATCACATGACTCACTTATTCCAATCCTGGGCATAGACCCAGAGAGCTCCATACTCTACCATGGAGTATATTTGTACACTGTTTACTGTCACTCTATTAACAATTGCAAGGAAATAAAACCAATGTAGGTGACCATCAACAGATAAATAAATAATAATTATCTCACAAATATATAATGTATTATCTGGCTCTATTGAAAAAAGAATAAAAACTTTTTAGAAAAATGGGTAGGCATACAATGCAAAATATTTAGCAAGGTCATCCTAAGAAAGGGGGAAAACACATGTTCTCTCTCATAAGTGGCTCCTAGCCTATAGCATATATATTATATATCTAAACAAATATACATATGGGAACAGTTACAGAGAACAAGAAGGAGGAGGAGGAGGAAGAGAAGGAGAATGAGAAGGAATGAGAAAAATAAGAAATATTAGTGATGAAGAAGGGCAGAATTTAGGTAAAGGATATAAAGCAAATTTGTAGTGGATAAGTGCATAAAAATAATTGATAGTGAAAGTATAAGACCTAAGCTTCATAGCTTCATGATAACCATTCCACTAGAATAATATGCATACATTAGATACACAGAGTTTGGGACTCGCCAAGTTTTGTCTGAGTGACTATGTTAATGATATGTGCATGATATTCTTATTTGTAAGTTCATTACAATAAAGTAGGGTATTTTAAAATACAAATTTAAAGAAAATAGAAAAATGAAAGTAGTTATTAATAATAGTTCCAAAGTCAGGGACATAAAGACATAAAGCTTCCTAATATCTTTGCAAATAAATTTGTTTTTGTTTTTGTTTTTGTTTTTGTTCTTTGTTTTTTGTTTTTTGTTTTTTGTTTTTCGAGACAGGGTTTCCCTGTGTAGCCCTGGCTGTCCTGGAACTCAC
>NW_022196898.1:70420895-70430830 GCF_008632895.1 Mastomys coucha | reverse complement strand
AGGCTGGCCTCAAACTCAGAAATCTGCCTGCCTCTGCCTCCCAAGTGCTGGGATTAAAGGTGTGCGCTGCCACCACCCAGTCTATAAATTTTTAATATTAACAGTTGCTGTGTCAGAATTCTGTCATGACCTAACTGTAAACATGTTGAAGCCCCCAAGTATATCATCTGAAAAAAAAGAAGAAAAAAAGAAAAAAAAGAAAAGCGAAGATGGAAGGAAAGAAAACCAAACTCTGGTATCAATGGGGCTTTCAAAAATGGCAGTCACGGGGGGAGAGGGGGTTGGCGAGATGGCTCAGTAGGTAAGAGCACTGACTGCTTTACCGAAGGTCCTGAGTTCAAGTCCCAGCAGCCACATGGTGGCTCACAGCCACCCATAGTGAGATCTGATGCCCTCTTCTGGTGTGTCTGAAGACAGCTACAGTGTACTTATGTATAACAATAAATAAATAAATCTTAAAAAAAAAAATGGCAGTGACCTCTTGAATGCATCCTGAACAAAGGAAAAAGATTACAGGCTTGTTATTTATTTATTTTGATAGGGTTTAGTTAGACCTATCATTTTAGAATCTCAGTTTAAAAATCTCAAAGCTCATATAGTGATAGGCACATTATATATAATCATCATATCACAAATATGAGAAGGATTTGCTCACATTTTATTTAATGGGAAAAGAAAATACTTCCCTTGGGCCCTGCCCTTGACTAAAGTACTAGGGAAGAAAAATTGGCATCGACAAGCTAGCAATGCCCCTATCCTACACTCTCTGCTTTTTGTTTGTTATTTTTTAAAATCTCCTCAGTCCCCTGAGGGCTAGAGATTCAACCCAAGACTCCGCACACAAGCAGTCCACCACTGAGCTACAGCCCCAGAAACATTCCAGTTTTAAATAACTATGCAAATGATTGCATCTCAGTTTCCCACATTCCCACCATTCATTCACAAGCATTGTTTGATGTTCTAACCACACTTTCCTTCCCATGGTCCCCTACTTACCTCATAGGCATCTTTGATGTTCAAGGGCTCACCAAAAGCTGCCACATGTCCCACAATGCCTTTGTTCCACTCTAAACGGATACAATTATTTGAAGCTTCCTCCAGTGTTGAACCTTCAGCAACATCAAAGAGGCGGCTGATGAGAAATTTGTCTTTAGAGCTGTCCTCACAGACAAGGAACAGGGAATAGCGGTCAGCAGAGATGAGTCCATGGATATGCAAGAAAATTTTGTGACACAAGGCTGTGACATCCAAATGACTGGAAATATCTTTTACTAGCTCCAAGAGTCTTGAGCACTGATCCCCTTCATCACTATCAAATCTTGGGGCGGTTAGTGGCATCTGTTCCTTTTTTCCTGAGTCAGAGAGAAAGCTCACGGTTCCCTCGGAATCCTTGACAACAATGGGTCTAAGAGGTCGGTCAAATTCAGAGGCAGAGATTTTTCTGGCTGGTGCTCCAGGATTGTTAATATCTGCATGAGGACTTTGCTGCAGAGAGCAAGAGCAGGACTCAGTATGGGCTCGAATGCCTTCCTTGCACACAGGGATGTTGTGAACTCTCTCTGAAAACCATGCGTTGACCATGTCTCTATAGAACAAAACATGTAAACATATTGAATACTTGAAGGAAGGAAAAGGGTACTGTCATTTAAAGCTGCCAAAATCAATGTATGGTTATAGTCACTCTCCAATCTTTCTGGAATACACACACACACACACACACACACACACACACACAGATGGCAATTTCTTTCTCTAAGATAAAATTCCTTTTCTGTGGAACAAAGGAAATACAAGAGTATTTGTAATATTATCTGCTGTAGCAAAGACAAGCAGCATCCTAATTCCATTGGGCCATGACACCTACAAAGGAAAACGAGGCTGACTTTAGCAATAGTTGCACACTAACATAAATGATCTTTGTGGAAGCTGGGCCGGGGCTCAGTGTTAGAGTATGTAATTAGCGTGTTCCAGACCTTGGGTTCTTTGCAGCAGCTTTACTTTGGTGTGTCCTTTAAAGAACAGAAAATTCCTTGGGAGCTTAGCTGTTAGGGTCTTGCCCTGGCAGCCCTTCTCCCTTTGTTCCACTTTGAATCAGGTCTTTCTTTAATTTTTCTCACCTCTCTCAGTACAATCCTTGGCTCCAACATTAAATTTCCTGGTGCTATTTTTCTCTTCAAACTGTACATTTCCTACTTTTTTATTTTATTTTTGCCCTAATTGTTCTTCTTCACCATAGACCTGCATAAGAGTGATTACTAATATCCATGGGACAGAGTCAACACTAAGCTGTCTTGAAATCTCCTTCACCAAGGAAGTTAAAACTTCCTCAGGAAAATTTGTAGGACAAGTGTAGAATGTAGCCACATTCCTAGCCAAAATATCACAGGAATGCATTCTATGTAGAGGAATTTTAATTCAGTAACATGGCTGCTCTGGCAAGGGATCACATCCACAGACCTTCTAGGTCTATATGATCTGGCCAAAAAGCACACACACCCTGGATTATAGTATAACCTGGCTGGAATACAGACATGCCCTTAGTGTATGCCTTTACTACCCAATAACGAAAGGAATGTTAGTTAGTAGAAGGAAGCAGCATGTTTGAAAAGCAATGTCTAATTTAAAGGGCGACAAAGTGATGAATCAGAGAAATATTTGACAGAATGAGTCAGAGAGAGCATATGCTCAACTCTCACAAGAACACAGGAAAGAGAGGCTACTTAACGGGGGGGGGAGAAAGTGGTATAGTGGTGTGTGTGTGTGTGTGTATTGACGTGATAGTGGGACAGTTTGACAGAGACTGAGAACAAGCTACACACAGGTAAAAGCAGAACAAGCCAGAAAATGAGGAGTATAAAGATTAGAACATATTGCCAAATCGCCAGCCGGACCTACTACAGCCAAAGTTAGTATGAGGCCAAGCAAAGCAATTCAGTCAGATGCAGAGAGAAGCCAGATTGAATCAGTCAGCTTGGAAGACTAGATTGTAGGGAGGCTAGAAGTTTCCAGATCTAGGCCTAGGGAGAATTAGAACAGAGAAAGAGACATTCTGGGCTCAGCCCAAGCTGTGTATTCTCATGACCTGGGTACAGCTCTCATCTTGTCCTGTCATCTGAGAATATAAACTAGTATTTAACACTTCTAGCCTGTGCTAATATTGTTCCTCTCTGAAACCTCTTGAATCAAGCCTGCATAGTCCACACTGCTTCCAGCAGTATTGTCTTCCAAATCTTACTAAGATGGCCCATTAAACCTTGTTTATAGAAATCAAATGCTTTCCTAGTCCAAAGTCCCAAAGTCTTCCACATCCTTCTAAAAAACTGCTATAGTTAGGCCTATCACAGCAATAGTCCACAGCCTGGTTCCAGTTTCTCTCTTAGTTACTTTTCTATTGCTATGACAAAACACCACAACCAAACCAACTTATAAATGAAGGCATTTAATATGCAGCTTATGGTTTCAGAGGGTCAGAGTTCATGAAGGCAGAGTAAAGGAGTGGCGGCTGGAATGGCTAAGAGCTTACAACTTGTTCTGCAAGTTAGGGGCAGAAAGACACACGAGGATGGTGCCAGGCTTTTGAAATCTCAAAGAGTGACTTCACTAATACACCTCTTTCAACAGGGCCACAATTCCTAACCCTTCCCAAACAGTTCTACCAACTGGGTCCAATAATTCAAACATACAAACCTATGGGACCATTCTCATTCAAACCAGGCCTGGGTGGTAGTGAGGGCAAGGTAAATCACTTGTAGCCTAGGGTATTATCTCAACTTTCTTATCTTTTTCTTGATACTAGGGAATTTTGGGAAACAGTCATTAAAAAAAAAAAAGTATCATTTTATTTAAACCTAGTGAGGCAGACATTAACAGTTTTACTTTCTAAACTATAAAAGTAATTTAAATATCTGAACCAAATCCATTCTGTAATCTGGTAGTAAAACCAGGTCTCCTATTTCTAGTGCAGTGATGTAGAAAAATATCAACTTCCCAAGAGTACCCATCACCACCTGTCATGAAGAAGGTATCTTATTGATTTAAGCACATTTGAAAGTCAAAACCAAATTTCAACAATGAAGGCACAAAGAGAATATGACCATATATGATAATGCATCTTCAGTCCTCTACATTGGATCATAATTAATGCCACATTATAAATATGCAATTAAAAATATGAACTGAGAGAAGTGAAAGAAAAAAGATTCTTTTTGTTGTTGTTTTGTTTTGTTGTTTTTGTTTTTTGTTTGCTTTTCGAGACAGGGTTTCTCTGTATATCCCTGGATGTCCTGGAACTCACTCTGTACACTAGACTGGCCTCGAACTCAGAAATCTGCCTGCCTCTGCCTCCCAAGTGCTGGGATTAAAGGTGCTGGGAACCACTGCCCAGTGAAAAACAGATTCTTGAGAATAATATCTTTAAAAATATCTAATGAAATCCCATCATGTCTATATTTCTCTGGAAACAGGTCATATTTTATAAATAAAAAAAAACTTTGCACTAAAAAGAATACATAAGAATATATTTGAAAAAAATATTCATTCTAAGGGTTTAGCCTATAGCAATAA
This sequence comes from Mastomys coucha, assembly GCF_008632895.1. Lineage (NCBI taxonomy): Eukaryota > Metazoa > Chordata > Mammalia > Rodentia > Muridae > Mastomys > Mastomys coucha. The sequence goes on along the minus strand of NW_022196898.1, from coordinate 70,426,267 downwards.
CAATAGCAAAAATACTGGACACCTAGGTAATGTTGGGTTCAGGAAAAAGAAGGAATAACTATCTTATTGTAAATTGTATTTGAAATTTAACTGCGTATCCTACATTTCATCTGGACACTTCAATAATTTTATTTTTTTTTTCTAAAATTTCTGGTGAACAGATAAGGTCAGTTCTATCTAGCATACCAATGAATTGTCAGGCTTCCAGGTTACTACTTTTATCATTTAAGAGCACACAAAAGATAACCACACCGATTCTGTCTCTCCTAACTGGACTTTTTCCAAGGTCTTGGACTAAGTTATGTTAAAACTAGAGCATAACATCTGCTTTCAAGACGATACTTATGATACATTTCATAGGGGGGCAAATACCCTCAAACTGAAATGTTCTTATAGGGGGAGAAATTGTTAATTGCTAAAATTTGAGGGGGTTGTAAGTTTTCAGTCTCCAATTCTGAGTTCCAACCATGGCATTTGTTACTAATGGGATATGTAATCAATAATAAGCAGCTTTCTAATTTTTGAGTTTCAATTTCATCATACATAAAACGCAAACCAATCATTCCAACTTCTCTCTTTCAATCTATTTTAAGTGAATGGGTGCTCTGTTCACATGTATATTTGTGTACCACATGTGCATCCCGCACCTGGTGTCTCATGAGCTGCCAAATGAGCACTGAGAATTGAACCTGGATCCTCTGAAAGAGCAGTTAGTTCTCTTAACTTTTGAGCCATCTCTCCAGCCCAGCCCACCCCAACTTCTTTACAGAAAGTAAATAACACATGACTCTCTTCAGTGGAGTAAAGGGCCAGAAACACTAAACTAGCATGAAGGGGATAATTCTAGATCCAACCTCACCACTACACAGATGAGACACTGGCTTGACATGCAAGTCAAAGCAGAAACTCTACACAATGTCTCTGGCGATCAAGTTAGTACTTTGTAAAAGTTTCTTTTTTTTCTTTTTTTTTCTTTTTTTTTTTTTTTTTTTTTTTTTTTTTTTTTTTTTTTTTTGGTTTTTTTGTTTTTTGGTTTTTTGAGACAGGGTTTTGGATTCTCTGTATAGCCCTGGCTGCTCTGGAACTCACTCTGTAGACCAGACTGGCCTCAAACTCAGAAATCTGCCTGCCTCTGCCTCCCAAGTGCTGGGATCAAAGGCGTGTGCCACCACCACCCAGCTTGTAAAAGTTTCTTATTAGTGTATATTATGATATGCAATGAGGGTTTCATTATGACAGCCATTCATCATATAATGTATTTTGATCATATTTACCCCTTCATCACCCATCTTCTCCTCTCACTCCTGCTGATTCCTGTTCTCTTCCCAAACAATTCCTCTTCCTTTGCCAGGATTTCTTTCTGCTCTCTCCTCACCCCCACCACTGCCTCTTTGTGGCCCACTGAGTTTAATTAGGATTAATTATAGAAGTGGGAGTGGGGGCTGTTTGCAGAAGCATGGCCACCTCACCAGTGGTTAGACCGTGGTGGAAGACCGTCTCTTCCTCTTCAGACAAACACAAATCCACAAATCCAGAGCCTCAGGAAGGGGTAGGACTTCATGAACCCTCACTCCTCTCTAACAGTATGGGGATGGACCCAATCTTGTGCAGTGATTATGCTGAAAATCACAGCAGCCCAGAGAGTGCCCTTGAGTAAGGGCAACAGCCATGCCATAACCACAAAGAAGCCTTCCATCACACCTTTCCCTTCCTCCAGCTCTTACATTCTTCTGCCCCCTCACTGAAGAATTAATGTTCCCTGGGCCTTGAAGGGGATGCTCTAGATATTTGGGGCACAGCTTTGAAGAGTCAATTACTTCCAGAACCCTGGAGGTCAGATTGTTTAGTGGTAACAATGGCTGCTCTATGGACAGGCTAAGGTCTCAGGACAGTTTATGTTATCCACGGGCCAGAGGTGGTCTTGGGTCCAGCAACTGAACCTCCTTTTGCTCCTCAACTTCTCTTTTAAACAGGAGGCAGTTCCCCTGAGTCCTTCACCCCTGACACAGGGTTGATGGGCAAGTCAAATTAGAACATGCATGTGCAAGCAATCCATATCCTCTTCTCTTAAGGTTGGAAACTTAAGCAGAGAGAACATAAGGGTCACCAGATACAGGATTTTGTTATCTCCTAGATTCTTAGCATCATGCTAATGGAAATGATGAACTAAAAAAGGAGCTCCATCCAGTTCAGTCAATTAGAAAAGGGCAGGGCAAGCCCATAACAGACAGAGGGACAAGTAAGGTTTGGTATATGTGAACTGCAACCATAGTGAACAGTCTGGACCATGGCCAAAGCAGGCACTTAAAGGGTTATCCTTTGCAAAAGACTGCTCTTTGCTTTTTTTTATTATTATTATTTGTTTTCTTTTTGAAGTACCATTTAAATTACATAACGAACATCTGGGCAAAGGAATGCTACTAGCACGAATAATTTGCTGTGTGGCTTTCTCATACAAACATATCTCTGCTAACTGCCCTTCAAACATGAGAGCAATCAAAAAGCACAAGATTTTAACTTTTACAAGGCTGTTAATACAGACCAAATTACCTAAAAGAAAGCTAGCCAAGAAAAATGTAATAAACTTTGATGCCTGAGATCCTCGTGCTAACAGTCAGCCCAGAAGCGCCCTCTCCCCAAGTTACTCTCCAGTCACTTGCTTATCTTACTACACACAAAAATCATCTACCTCATAAATGAGCTGCATTATACACCCGTTTCAAGTGCAAGAATTAGGTTTTGTTTTTCAGTTTTTACAGCATGTCTTTTAAAATAACCAAAGAAAACCTGGAGGGTCTCAAAATCAATGTTGGCAGTGACCACTCTCAAGTAACACCAATGGGTGAATACCATTTAGATTTTCAAACTTGTCTACCACAGATTGTGTTTTGGCTCATTAAACATACACTAAGTACAGAAAACACCAAAGGATCCATGCAAGGCAAATGAGGAGAAAGGAAGTTAAATGGATGTTATCATCACCACCAAACCGTGAGTTCCTGCCTGAAAAGTGACTAGAGTCTTAAATCTCAAGTCTTTTGAGGTGATGACTCTAATTAGAAATATATTATTCCAAGATTCTATTCTAGAGATAACACTTGGTACCTCAAAATGTTTATGCAGTGATTTAATATAGCAATCAGTGCCTTTGAGAAAATGCTTAGGACAATTTGATTTCCTGAGGCTTTGTGGTGGTTTGAATAAAAATGGCTGCCATAGGTTCACAGGGAGTGTTACTATTAGGAGGTGTGACCTAGCTGGAGGAAGTGTGTCACTGGGGGGGGGGGGGGGGGGAGGGGGGAGGGCTTTGAGCTCTCAGATGCTCAAGCCTGGCCAGTGCATCACTAGGTCTTCCTGCTGCCTGTGGATCCAGATGGAGAACTCTGCCTTTCCATCACCATGCTTGCAGGCTGCCATATTTCCTGCCATGATGATAAGGGACTAAACCTCCAATTAAGCCAACGCCAATTAAATGTTTTCCTTTATAATGGTTGCTGTGGTCATGGTGTTTCTTCACAGCATAAAGCCCTAGCTGAGACAGGCCTCTTTGTCATACATTCCACCATGCTGACGATTGTGTGGGTGGAGAGCAGAGGAACACATCCCCAAGTTCATGGCTGGCCAAGCTCCTGCAGCTGCAGTCTACTCCAGTATCTGAGGATTGGGCCTCATAGTACACAGAAGCAGGAGTCAACTGTCTGGGGGTTACAGAACACTTAAAGGAATGCTACGGGATGACTAGGAGGTGAGTTGTCATTAATTTTTACAACGATTTTTAACAGCTGAAATTATACACAAGCAGAAATGAAATGCTACACACTTCATTTTAGACACCCCATACGCTCCCACTTAAAACAATACATCATAGATTCAATTAACAGTTGGACAGACAGTACAGAACTTTCTTTAGACACTAAAGATCACTTAAATACGTTTAAGTGTGGAACGGAGATGCGGCTCAGTTTCTAGAGTGCTTGCCCACTGTTTTAGTTACAGTTACTATTTCTGTGATAGAACGCCATGACCGAATTGTCGTCAAGAAGGAAGGGATTCTCGCACTCACACTTCCAGGAAACAGTCCATCACTAAGGGCAGTCAGGGCAGGAAACTGGAGGCAGCAACTGATGCAGAGGCCGTGGAAGGATGCTGCCTGCTTACTGCTGGATGCCCACGAGTCGCTCAGCCTGCTTTCATTTACTTCCCAGGACCACCAGCCCAGGGATGGCACTGCCCACAGTGAGCTGAGTCTCCCCACATCAGTACCAATCAAGAAATGCTCCACAGGATTGCTCACAGGCCAATCTGGTGGGGAATCTTTTTTTCAGTTGAGGTTCCCTCATCTGAAATAACTGTAGCTTGTCTCAAATTAACACAAAACTAACCAACACGCCTAGCATTCATGGATCCCCAGAACAGCATAAAACCAAACCGAGTGGTCCTTGTCTGTAATCCCAGTTCCCTAGGGGTAGAGGCAGGAGGATCAGAAGTTCAAGATCATCTTGGCTACACGATAAGCTGGGAGCCAGAGTGAGAATAAGATCCTGGCTCAAATAAACGCAACAGTTTTTAATTTCACGTGTTGAGTAAGTCCTCACTCGCATCCTCTAAAGTTTTTATAGATTAGTAATACTTTTTAAAAATGAAAACTTATATACACACATTGTGTTAAGACTAAAACCTCTCATTTTTCACTCAGGATTATTTTAATCTTGGAAGAAAAAAAGCTTGTGTTTATAGCTTGTGTCTTTCATTTAGCTAAACAAGTAATAGCTCCTTCTTATTCAAAAGTATTTTATCTTTTTTTTTTTTTTACTAAAAATAGATTTTTTTTTTTTGAACCGGGTATGGTGGCACATGCCCTTAATCTCAGAAGGCAGAAGCAGGCAGATCTCTGTGAGTTCAAGGCTAGTCTGGTCTACAAAGAGAGTTAGTTCCAGGAAAGCCAGGGCTGTTACACAGAAAAAAACTCTCTTGAAAAACCAAAAGAAAAAAAAAGATTTTTTTTTCATACAACATATTCTGATCACAGTTTCTCCCCTGTCTTTCCCACTGCCCCACCCATCAAATCCACACCTTTCCATTATCTCATCACTCTTCAAGCAGTTACCTGTGATGAGGAGGAGAAGAAGGGTGATGATGATGATGATATAAAATAATAATAATAATGATGATGATGATGACAAACAAGTCAGAATAAGACAAAACAATCAGAAACAAGCCAAAGAAAAAGCACAAGAAACACATACAGATGCTGAGACACATACTTGCACACACAGAAATTCCATAAAAACAAAATCAGAACCCATAATATTTAAGCAAAAGATATGTGAGATCAAAAAACAAAAAAATCCACAACAATGCATTGTGAGACA
>NW_022196898.1:70415866-70420885 GCF_008632895.1 Mastomys coucha | reverse complement strand
ATCCTCCAAAATCACCACTGAGCTTGTTTTGTGTTGGCCACCGACTGCGGAGCATGGGGCCTAAAAAGAAGCAGAGAAGGCCTAATTCACTGATAGAACAAAGGGAAGTGAAACATCACACATTTCACATATGATTAGCTACCAAAGAGAACACAACACAACACACACACACATGCACACACATGTTTCTGTAAATAGCTCCATGTGGCAGTAATATCACTTTCTATCAAAGTCAGAGTGCTGTTATGGCTTCAAATGCATACTAAATAGTCTAGATATCTTGACAGTGAAAAATAAAATATTTTGTCTATGTTTTATAGAATATTTGGAATATAGAATATTATAGGTTATCTTGGAATTTAGAGACATAAAGGAAACAAAAAACTTAGTGGTATAAACCTAATAACTCTCTTGAGTGAAAAATATAATTAGATAAAATCTGCTTACAATGCACCTGCTACAGTCCATCTTACACGACGCAGCCAAACTACTGCTGCATTCGTAAAGACTTACCTATTTATACATTTTACATATGTAAGTGCTCTGTCTGCATGCACTTACTCTTGTGTGTCAGAGAGGGAATCAGGTCCCATTATAGATGGTTATGAGCCACCATGCACCATGTGGTTGCTGGGAATTGAACTCAGGACCTCTGGAAAAGCAGCCAGTGCTCTTAACCACTGAGACATCTATCCAGCTCCCCAAGCAAGAGTTATTAAAGAATTTTTTAAATTGGAAATATACTGCACTGGGTATTTTATAAAGATGTATGTATGTATGCATCAATCATCCTATCATCTATGTATCTATGCATCTACCTACCTATGTATCCATCTATCTATCTGTGTACCTGAGTACATTCATGCGCACCACACATTCAGGTGCACATGGAGGCTAGAAGAGTGCATAGATCCTTTGGAACTGGAGTTACAGCTGTGTGGACTGCTGTCACCTCTCTGGCTCCAAATCTAGGGTATTTTTGTTCTACTACTATAGCCTGAGCTCTAAAATTTCAGTCACTTTAAAAAAAAATGTCATTAGGAATTTATGTTAAAAATTATAGACAAAAACTAAATTCACATTGGCAAAGACACCCCATTAGTTAGTATGCTTGTATACTAAGAGAGTGTAAGAGAAACACTGACCTCTTCTTGAGTAAGATTCCACATGACATTAAATCTACAAGCTTTGGCTTTTCTTCCATTGAACTTCAGCATAGCATGATATTTAAGGGGCTCTGGTCAACAGACTTGGGACTCAAACACAAACCAACTCTTCCAAAGAATATGACATTAAGTGTTTAGTTACTTTCATTGTACAATAAGATATTATTTCCTTCCCACAGTCCAGAAAACTAAGTAATTCAATGTGCACAGTGATGATACAATTAGTTGACCATTAAATGTAGTATGTATTTTAAATCAATTGACTTTTTTTAAACAATGAGAATTTATTCGATTTACTTAAACAGGATAATAACTATTGTTACTTCCTCTGTTTTGTTTAGAAATCATCGAAGTTGGACTTGAGCTTAAGGGTCTCCTAGTCTTAGCTTCCCACCGGCCGGGATTACAGGTATGCATCATCTTATCCAGCCCTCCATTTCTTCCTTGTAAGTACTTAATTTAAAAATGCCTTTTGGGGCAGGCCAAATGGCTCAGCAAGTAAAAGTATCTACCTGCCTAAGCACTGACTTTGATCCCTGGAACACAGGTGATGGCAAGAGAGAAACAACTCCCATAGGTGACCTCTGACCTCTGTAAACTGACTGTAATGCATTTGTACATACAAACACATACACACACACACACGTGTGTGCACACACACACATATACATACATACACACACCTAAATACACACTAAAATAAATATGTAAAAGCACCATTTTTACAGAAACTCTTAGTATGCCAAAAAAGAAAAACTTTCAAATGTTTTTTTAAATTAAAAATTAAAAATGTATTACCCAGGTGAATAGTGACACCCATATATGACATAACTTTCTGAACCACACATAAAGATTATGAGCTAAACATCTAATTGAGAAAAACAATTACAAGAATGAATTTGTTTCTCTATTACTGCTAAAAGGATAAAGTTATCTAGCCATATACGTTAGAAAATATGCAATAGCTAAATCATAGCAATGTTTTATTATAATGATAATTCTATACCTGAGCATATTCTTAAAACTTGATAAAAATATTATAGGACAGCCGGGCAGTGGTGGCGCACACCTTTAATCCCAGCACTTGGGAGGCGGAGGCTAGCTGATTTCTGAGTTCGAGGCCAACCTGGTCTACAGAGTGAGTTCCAGGACAGCCAGGGCTATGCAGAGAAACCCTGTCTCAAAAAACCAAAAAAAAAAAAAAAAAAAAAAAAAAAAAAAAAAAAAATGTTATAGGACATTTGGGTATAAAAATTGGCCATTTTACATTTTATCCAACTTAAGGGAAATACTAAAGGCAAGTTGATGGCGCCCCTGGATTTCACGGATCCTTACAGAGCAGTTCTTTGAGCAATAACTTTTGAGAGGGCTTTCTCGAGTGCCTTAACCAAAACAGAGGGAAAATCTGCAGGTGTGACTAATCCACCAAACACAAGTGCATGCTCATGTTTATAATTACACTATTAAAATGTCATGGTTTTGTCCTTTTCCATGTTCTTTATCCACCAGTTGTGTCAATTAATCATTAGCACCTGAATTAGTCAGAGCCTACTAAATCCTCAGACTGGAAAGAATGATTGTATAAAAATCCACTAAAATTATTTGTAGGAAAAAAAACACAAAAATAACTCCCATAAAAATAATGTTGGCTATTTTTCCTGCTCTTAGATCCTTATTTTATACAGTTTTAGTTACAATGTTTGCATAATTTGACCTGGATCCTCTACTCAAGTTTGGAAAAATACAAGAACGGAACTGTTTAACTTGAGAAGCTGATGCTGTGTTCTCCTGAGAAGCAAGAGATGTTAGAGCTAGAGGAGCCTGTCGGAGCTCACGTGTGTCTTGTGTCCTTGCTCCTCGGCCCCTCACGGCTCCCACCTTCATTAAGTTGGGAGCAAAACCTCCCAGCCTAAATCCTATTCCAATTACCTTGCCGGAGCCTTATACATCCCAAACCAGGCTCGTTCAAGCCATTAATTTATTAATAAAAAGCCATGTGAAAATGAGGGGCACTTGAGGCTTTCTAAAGTCCCCACTGTGTTGTTCTGATTCTCGTTTGCCAGAAACACGGAATGACTATCAACGTTTCTGATCAAGTCTTAGGTGTTATTCATTCTCCCTGTGAAAATCATCAGCTACCAGAAAAACAACACACTACTAAGAACAAAACACTAACTAGAAAAGACAGGGAATGCACACTCACTAACTAGAAAAGACAGGGAATGTACACTCTCTCCTTTAATTGTCTTGAGAACTTTAAGGGTTAAAGCCCATCGGGTCTAATTTACAGTCAGTAAGTAACGTATCTAAAAGTCATTCTCACAGAAAGATGGCTTCAGAATTGACGCCTAAGCTTGTCACATGGAAGGTTCCTAAATTTCCATAAACAGAAATGCGTTAGGAAGGTTGTAAAAAAAACAGTGGCTCTGAACTGAGTAATGGTGTCCGTCCTTGAGGGAAACCTGGAAATTCGTGGGAACAGATTTGATTTCACAATCTTGGGGGTGTTCTTGGCATTAAGGATCCTTCTGGCAGTAAGTGACTGGGGCCTGAGGATGTAACTCACCCTGCAATTTTGACGGACAGCTTCTCAAGGTAGAACAGCATCACAGGCGAATTCCCACCTCCACTTGTGAGGAACACTTTACTGAGTAAAAGATTAGCTGGTTCTAAGGATGCTAAACGAACCAGGAGATTTGAGGCACCTCACTTCCTTCACAATCTCTACTCTGACATTAAATACTTCACCTGGCTTTAACATGGCAATGAAATGAATGCACTACCGCAGTTCTTCAGTATCTGAAAAGGCTCTCCTCTGAGAGAAGCTTTCCGAGACCAAATCAGAGAATGCAGAACAGCTTCCCAAAGTCTGATACTCATAACTGCCAAGTTGGAAGGGTCACTCTGTTTTGTATTTTTCCTTGCATTCCTAATTATATGTAAGAATGATATATATAGCCTAAAGAGAAACCTGCTCCAATCTGAAAGCCTATGTGTTAAATAGATATATAAATTGGCTTGCAGTTTAGAAATCAGAGAAACTGATGAGTGGACACTTATCAGCCTGAAGTCTTAAGGGTTCGATGCAGATGTATTTTGAAGTTCTACAAAAGTGCTTTAGCTTGGTATTTTCGAAAGATCATAATTAAACCATAAAAATGTGGGGAGGAGCCGGGCAGTGGTGGCGCACACCTTTAATCCCAGCACTTGGGAGGCAGAGGCAGGCGGATTTCTGAGTTCGAGGCCAGCCTGGTCTACAGAGTGAGTGTCAGGACAGCCAGGACTATACAGAGAAACAATGTCTTAGAAGAAAAGAAAAGAAAAGAAAAGAAGAGAAAAGAAAAGAAAAGAAAAGAAAGAAAACAAAAAAAAGGTGGGGAGGGAGGAAGTATGTCATAAGTGATTGGAATCTCCAACTTATTACCAAGTATTGCCCTTCAATTTTAGTGGGAAAGTAAACAACATGCAAGCAGACTTTCACATCATATGAAAAATGAAATCCCAAAGTAAGTTTGTTGTGCTATAGGATTAAACAGTAAGATGAATGTTCCAAGGGCGGGCGAGTGGGAGAAGTGAGCTGTTGTTAAGCAACATGTTGTATTCTCCATCACCCCAGCTGGGGCCATAAGGACTCTGCAAGGGGCATTTGATGACTGCTGCCAATTTGCATATGGCTGTAGCTTTATCATTCTGTTCAGAATTAACTTAAAATGTAATTTAGGCCAGCAGTTGCATAAATGTTGTAACTATGATTAAAGTATATCTTTATATTAACTTTACTTTTAGCCGGGCAGTGGTGGCTCATGCCTTTAATTCCAACACTTGGAAGGCAGAGACAGGTGGATTTCTGAGT
>NW_022196898.1:70405845-70415856 GCF_008632895.1 Mastomys coucha | reverse complement strand
AAAAAATAAAACAAAAAAACCCTTTACTTGTAATAGTACCACATTCAGCTTAACATTCAAACGAAAAGAGCTCAAAGATGGCTATCACTCACATCTGTAACCCTGGCTCTCAGCAGGCTGAAGCAGGAAGGTTACTAAGAATTTGGAGATACATGGCTACACAGTGAGTTCTAGAACAGCCCGCAGCACAGAGTAGGGCTCTTTCTAAAAAGAAAAAAAAAAATAAAGGCTGTGGGTCGGGGGGAAGTCAGTACCAGATACGGCATGTGGCAAACTGGTCTGTGCACAAAAGCAGTTTCTATAGGGTTTTACAAGTTTATGAAGCTTACAAAGCCCGTCCCCTCCCCATAAAGGGAAACCGAGACTGTGGGTTACCTGCCCTATTAAAGTAGTCAAACCTCCCTAGTCTCTTGGATACAGTGATTGGTCCAGAGTAGGCAGATGACCCAGTGAGGGAGCAGCAGTGTGGGAGCACGGCCAAGAGTGAGAAGAGCCTTTTTAACAGCACACATTTAAGACTCATCAGAGATGAACTCTGCCAGTCCACAGAGAAAGCATGTGGGGAAAACAGAGCTGAAGTTCAAGGCCAAAAGACAGAGGAATGGGTAAGGGAAAGACAGGCCAAAAAAAATACAGAATCTTAACAAGATTATCTGGTCAAGTGACCTCGCAACTGCCGCAATCCCTGGCCATTCCAATCAATTTCATAAGGGGTGTACAGAGAAACCCTGCCCCCAATAAACCAAAAGAAGAAAGAAAACCCAGAGTATTTGCCAACATAGACAAATAGAAACTTAACACTCAATTTGTTTGCCTGCCTTAAATATTTGGTTGACAATAATTATGAAGCCATACCATTCATTAAAAATGAATGAAGTCTTTACATTAAAATGATACAATTTAAAATAAAATGAGTATAACAAGTTAGCAAATTATATTACAGAGCTAAATATCAGAAGAAGGAGTCACATCAAGAGACTCTCTTCCTGTGTGTGCAGCCCCCAGGTGCTGGCTCCTGGAGAACCTGATGTGAAAGTTACTTCTAAGTCCAGTCATGGCTGTGAGAGCAGTCAGCCTTGACCCACATCTGTACCTCTAAGCTAACGAATGTTACAGGAAGCCCTGCAAAGTCAGTGCTCTACATTCAGAAATTAAGCATTTTCAGCTCTCTGTGACCAATCAACTAACTGATTTATTCCATTGTCCCATGTCTTATTAAGGATTTTTTTCATCCCTACATTCAGCTCTGAAAACCACAACAGAAGCAAACGTAACTTGAAAACCACAATTGAAAGTTTAATAATTTATGTGTGGGATAGAAACAAATGAATACTATCAAGTTCTGTTTCCTCTTTTCTGCTACAAAGGAAATCATTCTGGAGCATTATTAAAACACCCAAGGCAGCTTGAGCAAAGCTATAATTTGTGTCTCCGAATACAATGGAAGGGGTGCGTCTCAGTAAAACACATTGTCTGCCATTGATGTGGAGGGAGTGCGCAACTTTACACAGTTTTTTAGTTTAATTATCTTAAAAAGAAACAATGTAAGAGAGTAGAGATTATCTATGTAGATGGAATTTTTTTAAGGGCAATTGGGGCTGAGTGTGTACATAGTTCTCTGATGGACATTTAACTTGCCTACAGTGCTGGGGGCTGTAGATACAATCTCTAACTTCCTGAAAAATAAATCATGATACCTGAAGTATACAAAAACACCAGTGTTTCCTAATCTTCAAATACTGTGGATGTGATTTCATAGAAACAGGAGTAGTTTCTATATAATATTACAAGTTTATTAAGTTTACATTATAACACGAAAATCACTTTATTTCAAGATAACTATTTATGACTAATCCTGCATGAAATCTACACTTTTTTTTTTTTTTAACAAATCTTGATCACATAGTTCAGTCTCTATGAAGGATCTAGAACTCTGATAACATCACAGAGTGGAGAGCACTGGGAAATGCTGTTGTCTGAAGAGCTTCTATGGATTCTTCTAGGCAGGAAGAACTGGAGCCTATCAGAATGCCTCCAGGAGACTAGAACGCAGCACAAACATGTGCAGCCCAAGAGAACACAAGAAAACTGGCCGTTAGTGTATGAGACTTACTGCTCTCAGTAGAGGAACTCAAACACAGTCACAGACTGGGCTAGTGCTCTGAGGATGGGCCCTGCCTTTAAAAATATGCTTACTATATTATTTATTTGAACATTGTGAATAGTTCTACTCCTAGGTAATTATAGAAGCAGTAAGTTTTTAGAATGCATAGCATTATTTATTTTAAGAATGGATAGCAATATTTATTTTACATCCTCCATCTAAATTTAACATATGTACCTTACAAATAAAAATGCTACATCTTTTAGAAATGAAGAGAGAACCAGGCATAGTGACCCATGCCCATAATCCCAGCTTTTAAGTATTTGGGAAGCTGAGGTACACTCAGCCTGGGCTACACAGTGAGTTCAAAATCACAGGACAACTTAACGAGACCTTATCTCAAAATAACAAATGTTTGAGTGCTGGGTATGATATAGCTCAATTGGCAGAACAGTGGCCTTGCATACAGAAGGCCATAATTAATTCCCAGTACTGCACCAAAAGGAATAAACACAAAAAGTCAAGAAGAGAACAACAACGAAAGAATCCCATATACAGGACCCAGAGAGTCAACTAATTCAGCACAGCTCTGTAGTGTGAAATATGTCACGGGAGGCAACAAGGACCTGTACAACTTCTGTTCCTGGACTTTGATCCAGTCTGCCATAAAGCGTGTCCTCTTTTAAGTCTCTTGTTTCCATTATATGCCAAATATTCTCAGGCTTTTGCCTGGCACAAAACAAAGCAATAAAACCCAACCATCTCACCCCTGCAACATTAAATGACTTAAAGCATCACCCACAATCATCCACTTGACAGGTAACTCATGAAAGGTAATGCTATTCAAATACGCTGTTAAGAATAACAACAGCTACTAAGTGGCTTCGGCACCAAGAAGGTCTTCGCTGTAAATGTCTTCCTGTTAAAACCTCCAATTAATGCGGTCCTGGAGGAGTCTAGATTGTTTAGATTAGTGAGGGTGGAGGTGTCCACTTGCAGTTCACTAGGAAAACAATGTTCATCTTCACACCAATAGATGGTATTACAACGTGTTCAACTTTCACACTCAAATTCATACAAATGGGTTGTGGTGACTGCAAAGCTTCCGCTCATCCCTTTGTTGGAGAATAAAGCCATTGCTAGAGCATGAAGCTGTGTGTTTGAAGATAGTTTTAAGGGAAAAAAAATCTTGACAGCATAACTGCTATCAAGATCCAAGCAAAATACACAGGTGTTTGACAATTCAGGAATGCCAGAAGTTTCCTTATGTTCCAGGACTATCCTTAGATGTACACTATTTATTGGGCCTGGGGATAGGAGAGTACATAATACGCTTGCATCAAGTGACAACAACTAATAAATGCAGAAACATTTCCATCTGAAAGCCCGATTGCTGCTGCAGATGAGCAACCTAAATGAATCTAAATTCACTTTAAACGTTTACATGTCTCACATGCCTCTCTGTAGAACTACTGTTGCATGGGCTACCTGATCACATACACTTTTTTTTTTTTTTACATATTCACCTATATTTATACTTACAAAGCATAACAAAATGATGCAGGTTTCCAGCGTTTTTAAAAAAAAAAACTGTGCTACAAAGTTAAATTGTACACAATACATTTTTATCTCAATAATGTGAACCACACTAGACTTAGTAGTCTAACTTTTAAAAAAATGTAGTAATAATCAACTGGTGTCCAACTTCCTATTCTTATTTTATAAGCCTTCTGCTTATATCACTAGCATAAAGCCAAACTTCAGTTCCATGAAGAAGGCCCTCAGCCTACATAACAATTCCTAGATTATTGTTCTTTATGCCAATAACTTTCTGAACTTTCTCCTAAAAATGAAGGCCTGAATAATTTAAAAGTATTTTACACTTTCATTTTCCAAGATGTACTCAACACACACACACACACACACACACACATAATGTCCTAACTTGAAAGAGTCTTTGGGAGTCTCAAAATATCTAATTTTACAGTTAGCATTGTAATTGAGATTTTAATTGTCTTTTTATTTGTAATTTTAATTTCTACTTGAGAGAAAAAAGCAAATGTATCAAACGACTCCTTTGACTTTCAACTACAATGTTGCTACTCTTTCAAGGTTTTCGGAAGGTTTTAACAGTGCCCTAGCCTACGACCACTCAAAAACCTCCAGTAAGCTATCCATAGTTTGTCTTTAAAGCAGAGAGGGAAAAACAAAGAATGGGACATTTTTGCTGTATTTTTAGCATTCAACTGTTAACAGCCTATCTAAAGGACACCTCCAAAGCATACTTTAAAACTCAGCCCAGCTCTCTGGCCCCTCCCCATTTTCTGTGTTCTGATTCAAAGGGAGCAGAGGAGGGGGAGTGTACAATGAAAGGACACCAGAGACAGATGGCCTCAGAGTAGCTAGTGACCCCTGGAAACTGGTGGTTCCCAGCAATCGATAATTCCAGGTCGTGATGGTCTGTCTTGGTGTATCAGCTCAAACTCCCAGTAATGTTTTAAAAAGAAACCGCTCTACCTTCTATGTTATCATCCGATCCCTCTATGCTCAGAATCTGATGGGGAAGTCATAATGGGGGTGGGAGGTGAAAGGAGGGGTTGGGTACTTAGAGTATATCTGGGCTGGAGAGATCGCTCTGCCATTAAAGGCTACACTTTCAAGCAAAATGCCAAAACTGTCCAGAAGAGGCTCGGTGAGAAAAGAGAGAAAACTGACCCCCATGTAGTATCTCGGTGAAAAAGCAAGGACAGACACAAAGTCATACTGCCCATCCCATCCATCGTGCGGCTTAATCGCCCGCAGGTGTGCGGGGATGACCCCGCCAGCTCTGGCTAACACCCGCACCCCTTCCCCAGGCAAAGTGCCCAGCGGCATGTTGAAGGAAGTACCTCGTTTTGTCTCCAAAGGGCAACATAGCAAAGGTGGGGCGCTCGTTCCCGAACTCCTCGGATGGTGGACTCGGGAGACTCTGGGGACCGGCGGAGTTCCGAGGGTACCCGACCGGCTCCCCTACGGCCCCCGCCGCCTCTTCGCTGCGGGTCGCCGGCTGCGGACCCCGCGTGGCGTCGCCCCCTGGCGGGCAGCGCCGGGCCGAGTGGCGGCCGCGCGCCGGCGAGTCCCCGCCGGCTCTTCCACCATCCCCGCCCGGCGAGAGTCGCCCTCCCGGCTCGGGCGGCCAGCACCAGCTGCTCGACGGCCGTTGCCCCAAGGCGCCGGTGGCGGGGCTCCAGCCCCTTCTCCAAAAGCAGAGCTTGTTAGTTCAGCCCAGATCGGCGCGCCGGAGGCAAGCGCGCGCGCTCGGGCTTCGCGGCGACCTCCTCGAGCTTCGGGGGAGACCCGCCCGCCCGCCACGCACTCCGCTCCACCCTCTCGTCCCTCCGCTCCACTCTCAAGTCTGCTCGAGCCCCGACTGCCCGGGCAGCAGTCGGATCCTAAAGGGCAGGCTCCCTCCTCCACGCCCTCCGCCTCAGCCTCCGGGCGTTTGGCTCGCGACCAAGAAGAACTGGCCTCTGGGGTGCTCCGGGTCCCCGGGTCCCCGAGTCCGCCCCGGCAGCCTCCCTCCCGCCCTTTGTGTGCGCGCCGCAAAGCTCCGGAAAAAAAAAAAATCCTCCTTGCGGCGACGCGACCAGAGGAGGGATGATCAGGGGACTCCTGGGGGGCCGAAGGCGACAGTCCTCACTGGGAGCGACCCGGGCAAGCTGCTGCACCCAGGCTTCCCGGGTGGCCTGGTCCAGACCCCCGGCTTCCCCGCCCCTCCAGGGTCAGAGCAAGCCGGGCAGGGGAGGAGCGCGGCCACAGGGACGCGCCCGCAGCGGTGCTTCCGGAGCCGCTGGGAAGGGGCTCTGGCTTGTTTTGGTTTTTGCTAAGCAAGTTTGGGAGGGGAGCCTCGAGAGTAGAGACGGGGGTAGGGGGAGGCCCGAGAGCGCGTGTGAAAGTAATCTTGCTCCAGGGCCCCGGTGTACGCTTTTGTTTTTAACTTCGTGGCCAAGTCGTTTCTAATCCGACGCCTCGCTTCTCAACTGTGCTCGCTCTAGGGAGAGGGCTCCAGTCCGTCCTGGGACTAGGGAAGCTACTTCCGAAGCAAAGGGCCTGGGAACCGGGATTGTTTAATGTTGGACCGAGGGGGGAAAATGCAATGGGGAAGAGAGATCAGCCCCAGGTCAGGCTTCACGTCCCTGGCCGTGTTCTTTGTGGCTCTTCTTCTTACCTGGTGGCCTTTCTAACAAAGTAAGAGAAGGTAAAGTCCCGGTGATCATCCAGCCACGCTTCCACCCAGTCCGGGTTCCGCTGCTGCGGCTGCTGCTGCTGCGACCGCACGGAGCTGGGGCCGGCTCGTTCCATGGTGTTTGCTGCGCGTCTCTGCGGCTCACGGGTGCCGGATTTCCACCGGGCCCGGTCCCTCTCTCAGTGGAGCGGGACAGTGTTCGAGACCCTCCCCTTTTTGCCTTTCTTCCGCGCTGCGGTCACTCAGCGAAGCCACAGAGACGCGGGCCAGCCCCCGAGCTCGCCCAGCCCCGCCCCTCTAGGTCCCTGAGGTTCCCAGGTGGCCCGTGTCCTCCTTGGGGTCCCGCGGAAACCGACTTTCTGCATCTGCCTCTGCTGTTGGCTGGCGAGCTCTCCGGAAGCCAAGTGGCCAAGGCTAGGAGGGATGCAGACCGCCGCTGGGGTGCGCTGTGGGCCGAGTCAGCTTCCCTAGGCGCGCAAAGGTGACAGTGGGTGGATTTGCAATTCCCAACCAACCAACTCTAGGAAGGGAAGATCACATCGAGGACTCATCTCCAGTCCAGAAAGCAAGAGGCAGGGAGCTTCACTAGAAAGTGAGAGGAAAAGCTAACCTGGGTGTTTTTCCTCGTTCTTAGTAGTACAGTAAGAGCCCCACCTTTCTTTCTCCTTAAAGCTGCTCTTGGTGGAGAGGACCCAGACCTGTCTCCCTCGCAGCAGCAGCTTTCCCAGTGACTACTCCAAGCACTCCGACCACAGACCCTACAAGCTAGGGAGAGAAGTGAGGCAGAAACCACAGGACAAACCTGCAGGCACGGGACATGGTGAGTTCCCTCAAAACCACACCCCCGCTTAAGGCTAACATCAATTGTAAAGTGCATTGATTCACACCAAAGACCCTCCTCATGAAAGTGCAAGATTCGGGTAGGCAATAGGACATTAAAATGACAACCCTCTGTCCTTGACCTGTGAATTTTGAAGATTAAGAATACTTCTACATGATTATGCTGACTTAAGAACACAAACACTAGCTACCCATGTACAACTGGGAACACCCAATTAGCCTGATTGAAAATGAACTCATTTATATTTAACTGACATCAATAAGTAATACTTGATACTTCTGAGGTAATACTACTACCTCAGAAGTAGAATTGTCTTAGGTTGATATTGCTGTGATAAAATTCCATGACCAAAGCAACACATGATAAATTAGATTTTAAAATGATAGTTCTCTCCTAATATGTTACTATAACATTAAATATGCCTAAGAGAATAGGGAGTTTCCCTTTGTTAGTGAGTGTCCTTTGTACAACCCCCAAACCCCAGACCTACACATTCCTCCTACCAGGAAGTCACATAATTTAAAACTAAACTCTGGGATAATAAATAGAAATTGGGCCTTAATTGTTTGTGCCCTCCCCCTCCAAAGTTCATATTGAAACTTATTTCTGGACCTGGAGAAATAGTGGTTTCTCACTCAGTGGTTAAGAGTCCTTCCTTCTATTCCATAAGTTGGGGTTCAGTTCTCAAGCGGCCTTTTCTTCTCTCTCCTGCTCTTTCCCCTCTCCTCTGCTATCTCCACTCCCACAGGCTACCTCCAGACCTATGGTTGACAGCCAGCTTTGCCTGATAAATCTCTTCTCTGTCCCACCAACCTTGCCATATCCACACCCACAGGACTAGTGCAGAACAAGTTTCCAATACCATCTTTGCCCAGTCTAGCCCAATCAAAGAATTCATGCACCAGCTGAGTCACCCAGCTACTGCACTGGCCCAGTCTAAGTAAGATCAGGCAAATTCTTACGTCAAACACACAACCAGAGAAAGAAGGTCACACTCACGAGTCACACTGCAAACACAATATGAACAGCCAAAATGCTATGTGTCACACATCAAACCCAGTAGCCCTATAGAAATGTTTTCTACTGAGAACTACTTAGATGAACCTCACAACACAACATTTAAAAGGACAATCATAAACTTTGTCAAAGAATTGAAGAAAATTAAAGAAAACACAAGCACCACACTGAACTTTAAGATAACAATAAATGCCTGAGTGACATTCAAGAAAATACCAATATATGCCTGAAGGAAATGACAAAGAAAATTTAGGATTTGAAATCAGAATTAAATAAGGGGATAGATATATTGGAGATAATTCCTGCTAAAATGGAAACAGAACAGAAAAACTCAATAACACGACTAAAGAACTCAAGACACAGCCTTACAAACAGAATAGATCAAAGGTTAGACAAAGCAATCGAAAAACGTGGAAAAAACTTTCAAGTACAGAAAACGAATATGCAGAAAGTGGAGAACCTAATGCCACGGAAAGATCATTCCTTGAATTTTCATGTATAGATTAGAAAGATCATAGAAGAAAACTTTCCCATATAAAAACACCCATACAGATACAAGAAACATACGGAACATTAAATTGAAAAGACTACAAAAGAATCCCCACATCACATTAAAACAAATACACTAAATATGCAGCACAAAGAAAGGTTACTGAAAACTACAAGAGAGGAAAAAAAAAAACAGAAGTCACATGCAAAGAGAAAGTTACTGGAAAAACAGCTTAATTCTCAATGGGAACTTTAAAATTCAGAAGACGCTGGATCAATGAACTCCATCCACTAAGAATCCTTGACTGCCAACACAGACTACTATACCCAGCAAAACTATTTGCTATTATGGAAGAAGGAAAAAAATTTCATGTCCAAAAATATTCATGTCCACAAAAACAACCCTACAGAGAATACTAGAAGCAATGCTTAAGACTGAAGAGAGGAATTAGCATAGCCAAGCAACTATACCAAGAGAACAAAAGAAGCTATAATTAACAATACAAAGCACAAGTAAACTCTCTCTCTCTCTCTCTCTCTCTCTCTCTCTCTCTCTCTCTCTCTCACACACACACACACACACACACACACACACACACACACACACTACAATCTACATATACCTTTTCTTAGGGTACTTTTGGGGGGGTGTTTTGGAGGGTTGTTTTTGTTTTGTTGTTTTGTTGTTGTTGTCTGAGACAGGATCTCACTATACAACTTTGGCTAGCATGGTCTGGCTGTGTAGACCTAGTTGACCTCTAACTCATAGAGATCAGCTTGCCTCTGCCTCATGAGTGCTGGGATTAAAGGCACATGCCTCCACATTCAGCCACATGTCTTTCAATCATCATTACTAATGGCTTCAACTCTTTAAACAACATACATAGGTAGCTCAATGGACTAAGAAACAAAGCAGCAGAATTCTGCCAGACCCTCAAAGATCTAAAATCAATACTTCTGTAGATATTCAAAAGTACAGACAGAAAGACAGAAAGAGAGAGAGAGAAAGGAAGGAAGAAAGAAGGAAGGAAGAAAAGAAAAAACAAACAAATAAAGAGTATACTCCCAACTTTTTCTACAAGGGAATATTACTCAAACACCAAAACCAGGTAAGGACAAAACAGCAATAGCAAAATCCTACAGGCCAATATTTCTGGTGAATATAGAAGCAAAACTCCTCAATAAATACTAGCAAACAGAATAAGGTACTTATCAAAGAGATCATGCACCACCAAGTCAGTCCTATCCCAGAAGAGACACACAGGGATGGCTCAACACACATGGACTTAAGAGCCAAGTATGAGTTCACATAACTACAGCCATCTGATATTTGAC
>NW_022196898.1:70380965-70405835 GCF_008632895.1 Mastomys coucha | reverse complement strand
AAAATGCCAAAAGTATACACTGGAGAAAAGACAGATTATTCAGCAAGTAGCATGCAAAAATCCACATACAGAAAAATGAAATTACCTCTTTAGCTATATCACCTTGCATTAAAACTAACTCCAAAGGCCTCGATTTGAAACCTAAGGTGCAGTGCTAAAACTGCTAGATGAAAACATAAGAAATGCCCTACAAGACAGATGTAGGTGGAAGAATGGACTTTCTGAATATCTGAACGCCATTTTCCTAGGAGTTAAGGCCAGTAGCTGATGTGAGTGCACATGAAACCGAACTGCTTGTGTGCAGCTAAAGCCACAATCGACTGAATGAAGAAATCCACAGATCAGAAAAGAATCTTCGCCAGCTGCACAAATTTGGAAGACGGAATTCTGTACACTCCCTAAATCACTGCACAGAGATCCAGTACTACTATTAATCTGATTTTATCATTTAAGCTCAGAATCAGGATCTGGCTTTATTCACACATTTAAAAATGTGAAGTTAGATTTCAATTTCCAGGCTCACATTAGGGTGCCTGCGCAATGAGTTAAAATGTGTGTTCGAGTACTATCAGCAGAAAAACGTCACAGTAATATGTGAAAACACAACAAAATATTTGCTGGAGAGATATTTGTTGGTTCTATTTAAAATGAAAACCAACTGTGGAATATTTCCCTAGGGATTTTAATGGACAGTGTAGGCAACTGTCTGCTGACAATGCTTTGAAGTCTTGTCTAAGACACGGATCAACCCAAGACACCGACGGAAGGCTGAGCTCTCCCTTTCGCCTGCACATGGGGAATATGTTAAACCAAGTAATTATGCTTTTTCTTAGTAAATACTACTAGCTACTCAAAAAACAATACCTATCAGGAAACAGTCACAGTCAGAAAAAGTCCATCCCTCCCACCCATTTTCTATTAAAGAGATCCTATTCTCTAAAGCAAAGGCCCTATGCTAACCAGAATGATAAAGCATAAAATGATTACCTAGAATGAAAGAGTAAAGAGTGGGTCACTTCTGTGTCATTCTATCAAAGTGTGACACATATGACTACAAGCCAAAGTCATTAAAAGTGGGTCACTTAAAATAGACTCTTGAAGTGATTCTCAACCTTCTTAATGCTGTAAGACAGTTCCTCATGTTGTGGTGATCCCCAGAACCATAAAATTGTTTTTGTTGCTACCTTGTAACTATGATTTTGCTACAGTTATAAATCATAATGTAAATATCTATGTTTCCCAATGGTCTAAGGCAACCCCTGTGAAAGAGTCCATTGACCCCAAAGAATGCATGACCCACAGTTTGAGAACCTCTACTCTAGGGGCTGCAGAAATGTCTCAGCAGTTAAGAGCACTTGTTGCTTTTATAGAGAACCTGGGTTTGATTCCCAGCACCCATATGCCAACCCACAACCATCTGTAACTCCAATTCCAAGGATCCAGTGCCCTCTTCTGGCCTCCATGAGCACCAGATATGCACAGATATATGTGAAGGCAAAACCACTAAGTAAAATAATGACAAAGTAAAATAAATTCTAAAACCTAATGGTATAAAAGTGTACCATTTTCAAGAGCATATCTATAGAAGTAGAAGCTCACTGATTTTGAATTTGTAGTCCAAAGAATCATTCACATTTCCCTTATGAATACAGGAAACAGAGGAGTGGGTGCCCAAAGTCACATTTTAAAAATGTCAAATGGAAGAATTCATTCACAGAATTATGGAGCCTGCTGCCTCCCACATATGTAATGAAAAATCTGATTTTATTATCAAACCAGAGATAGAAAAAACTAAAATTGCTATTAGAGAAGTTTCTATAAATTGATTCTTTTCTTTAAAACAACTTTTTAAAGTTTACTGAAAATCAGGGCAGAAGAGATGGCTCAGTGGTTAAGAGCACTGGCTGCTCTTCTAGAGAACCCAACTACAACTCCCGGTACTCAGTGTAGGGCAGTTTGCAACTATCTGCAACTCCAGTTCCAGGAAATTGGACACCCTCACACATGTAGCCAAAACACCAATGCACATAAAAATAAAACTTTTTAAAAATTAGTGAAAATCAATGAAAAGCAGGACCTTAAAATTGTTTGCTCTGATTTGTATAAAAATGCTCACTCTACTTTGATAAATGTGAAAAATGCCTTATTTTTGAGATAAACAAAAATACTTAACATGTTTATGTGTGGATTGGGACTAAGTCAAAGCTCATTCTTTTTTTTTTTTTTTTATAATTCCAGTTATATTTACAGAATATGGCTGGCATTCAGTGGAAGCACTTCTAAGAATAGTCAACAACCTGACAGGAAGAAGAAGCTCTAGCCACAAAACAGACTTGATACCTTGAAGTTCATTTGTTCCCATTCTTTGCTGACTATCAAGTCACCAAAATGCATTAATTTATTCTCCGTACAAGCTCACTGGGCATCATGGTAAGGCGCACGTGATTGTTTTCACATCATGGCTACAAGTCGCTTGTGAATCTGAAAATGTTCCAGGAATGTTTCAAAACTGAAATTTTAGCAGTGCAAATGATTTTCTCTCTAAAGTGATCACTTCACAGGTCATATATATCCAGCAGTTCTGTTTGTGTTGCTAAGAACATTTTAGCCCCCATTAATAGAAGTTGATCTCAGTACCCAACAGTATCCAATAAACAGGTCGTATGTATAAAGAAAAGCCAATAGAGGAACATCGGAATTAAATGACATCATGCATCAAATGGACTTAACAGAATATTCCACCCAAACACAAAAGAATACACGTTGTACTCAGAAACACACAGAAGTCTCTAAAACAGAACACATACTCAGACACAAACCGTTACACATTCAAAGAGGTTGAAACAACTCCATGTATCCCATCTAACCACAATGTAATAAGACTTGAAATTAACCACAAACCAATCTCTAGTAAAAACACAAACTCATGGAGATTAAACAACTTATTATGGAATGACGAATGGGTCCATGAAGAAGAGGAGAAAGAAAATCAGAAATTTCTCAGAACTAAATGAAAACAAAACCACAGCCCAGAAAAACCTCTGACCACATCAAAAGCAGTCCCACGAGAGAAATTTACAGCTATGAATCCCTACATTAAGAAGCTACACCAGAGAAGTCTCACCAACATGAGCTAAACAAGGTTGACCCCATTAACATGCCAAACAGAGAAAAGACCACAAGGCCTCAATCCTGCATGAAGAACTATAGGCAACTGGGGAAATCTGGGTGCTAGAGAGATGACATTCCCCATGGGAGAGGAGAGCACATAAATCGATTGTCTAGTGCCAAATGGTTAGCCCTGAAATGATATGTACAGGCAGCATTACATGGAGTGAATAGCTTATATTTAGGAATGTTCATATGTATATAGAATATATATGTAGTTAGTTTTTTTTTTTTTAATGAGGTTATGAATGTGAAGAAGAGCAGGGAGGAGTATAAGGGAGGATTTCGAGGGAAGAAAGAGAAGGAAAAAGATTGTAAGTAAATTATAATCTCAAAAATTAAAAGAGAAAAAATAAGGACTCAATAATACAACTAAAAAAAAAATCGGAAAAACAAGAACAAATCAAATTCGAACCCAGTTGACAGCAAGAAAAATTTAAAAGACAGAGCAGAAATTAATGAAATATGAACAGAGAAAAGAATAAAATGTATCAGAAATCGAAGAACCGATTCTGTGAGAAGCACTTTCCTTTTTTGGGGGGGAGGGGCGGTTTCAAGGCAGGGTTTCTCTGTGTAGTCCTGGCTGTCCTGGAACTCACTCTGTAGACCAGGCTGGCCTTGAACTCAGAAATCCACCTGTCTCTGCCTCCCAAGTGCTGGGATTAAAGGCGTGTGCCACCACCGCCAGGCCAGGAAGCACTTTCCTAAACCTGCATAATCTTTAACTACATTCTAAATATTTGTCCTTGTACCCACAAGTCAGTGTGGGTACTTGATCAAGGAAAATTTTCTTCCCAGCACATGGGTTCCATTACAGAGAACAGCAACCAATCAAGATGCAGAGTTGTGGAGGTCAATCTAACCCGATACATCTACAATACAGCTCCTGCACCTAAGGCTTGGGGATTGTTGTGTAGAAAGATTTTAAGAGCCAGATGACCAAGTTTGCTGTGAGACTGCCCCCTTTGGATGTCAGAAGCTACAGCCATAAAATGTCACTAGCGAGACAACCTAAACATGACATTAACAACACAACACAAACCAGACACGCTAAAGTGGATGGAGGAAAGCCCAGAGGCCTCAAGCCTACACAAAGAACTGTAGGCAAGAAAGAAATTCTGAGAATGGAGGAATAGTCTCCATTTGGTACAAAACCACACCAACTGGTTATCTAAGGCCAAATGGTCAGTGCTGAATATATATGTTCAAGTAACATTATACAGACTAAGAAGGTCATGTTTATGTACTTATGAATATATCTGTATTTATTTGTCTGTATATGTGTATATTTATACATATGCACACCTATAAATGTGTATGTAACAACAATTAATTTAAAAAGAGGCCATGACTTTTAAATAGAGCAAAGAGCTACTTGGGAGAGTTTGGGGTAGGGGAAGAAAGAGGGAAATTGTGTAATTATATTACAATCTCCGAAATAACAGAAATAACTTTAAAAAACATGTAGCTAACATCGTTACCATGCATTCAGAATCTGCATGCATCTTGAAACTCCCCAACAGTGACAAGAATTTGGTTTGTTCACTTTATGGCGAGAGTATTTATTGTCTTCTCTGTTTAAAATACTAAAAGTCATCTCATCTATAACCTTATGAGAGGTGGGGGGAGGCTTGTAATTGTGTGTGGAGTAAAAAGTGTTTATAAAATTACTAGACTTGTCCCTTAAGTTGAAAATTGTTATTATCTGCCCATTGTCTAGCTGTGTCACTATAGACCATGCACTTACTGGTCAGTGACTCATCTTTATAGAAATGACAAAGCCCACATAGGGTATGACCAACTGTCTTAGTCAGTGTCACTATTTGCTGTGAAAAACACCATGACCTAAGCAACTTGAGGAGGAGAGGGTTCACTTGGCTTACTCTTCCACATGACAGTTCATCATCAAAGAAAATCAAAACAGGAGCTCAAGCAGGGTAGGACCTGGAGGTGGGAACTGATGCAGAGACCATAGAGGTGTGCTGCTTACTGGCTTGCTCATCATGGCTTGCCCAGCCTGCTTTCTCATAGAACTCAGGACCATGAGCCTAAGAAAGGCACCACCCACATGGGTTGGGCCTTTCCCTTAAATCAATCACTAATGAAGCAATCTCATCCAGCCAGATCTGATGGAAGCATTTTCTCAATTGAGGTTCCATCCTTTCAGGTTAACTGTAGCTGTGTCGAGTTGACATAAAACTATCAGCACAACTGTTGAATGATGCGATAATGGGAAGTGGTGCCCCATCCTTCAAAACTCCTTCTCCACTTACTCGTATTTACAACATGATGCAAAGGTCTCTCAGAATCCATGGCTTGTCATCAGCTCTCTGATATGACTAACTTTTATTTGTGATTTTACCTCTTACCAACCATCCGTGGAGTCCTGAACGCTGATCTTATCTGTCATTTCTTTAAAATTCATCCCTGTTTCTCCTCCCACATCTGCAACCTGTCTTCAGTCTATGAAATAGTGCATTCTTTGTACAAGAGTGAACTTCTGAGTTGAAACTTTGCTAGAGTCACTTTCCTCTAAAAGTATTATAGCAACTCCTTATTAGCCTCTGAATATAGGACCTGTTTCTCAGTAGAACCCACCTCGTCATTGTCGATCAGATCTGATTGCTTACTAGAGACGCATCGTGTCAGTGTTCTTGAAGTATATAGTATGCTGTATCTTATCCAGAATTTGCATGTGTCTTGTTTGTCCATACTTTGGCTCTGAGCTGCCATATAAGAAGTCCCACTGTATTAAGAATGTCATGTCCTGCCAGGCAGTGGTAGTGCACACCTTTAATCCCAGCACTTAGGAGGCAGAGACAAGCGGATATCTGAGTTCAAGGCCAGCCTGGTTTACAGAGTGAATTCCAGGACAGCCAAGGCTACACAATGAAACTCCGTCTCGAAACACCAAAAAAAAAAAAAAAAAAAAAATGTCATGTCTCCTGCATGGAGCTGTGGGAAGTAGCTATAGGCAGGTTTCCTGGAGAGACAATGATGTTAGCTGCCTGCCCATCTCCAAGTTGGTCCAGTAAATAGAGACACCCGCATAGCATCCCAACCACAGATGAGAGCAGGAGTAAAGTTCAAGATATATGATCCCATCAAGCTATCCTTCTGCCTGGTTGTTCATGCCAGCACAATTTGGGTT
This sequence comes from Mastomys coucha, assembly GCF_008632895.1. NCBI lineage: Eukaryota > Metazoa > Chordata > Mammalia > Rodentia > Muridae > Mastomys > Mastomys coucha. The sequence goes on along the minus strand of NW_022196898.1, from coordinate 70,399,516 downwards.
AGCTGCATTGTAAAAATTCCTGTTGTGTTCTATTAGAATTTCTGACTCACAGAACCATGAATGTGGAGCATAACCATTATTTTACATTATTAAGTTTGGAGATATATTTTATTCACCAACAGTTGGTTAAATTCCTGCCAAGTTTTAGTCAAAGTCATCTTTGGTTGGTGGTCTACCTCTGCCAAAGTGTCTCTAAGGCATACCTCTCAAAATAACTTCCCTTGTTTTCTTGACTACAGAAGGGAATGGCTTCTTGCTATCAGTAGCTCTGTTACCATCTGTTATTGGCTTTTAACTTCGCTCAGCCTTGTAAAAGAGTCTCTGCTATGGTTTGGATACAGTTTGTCTCTCAACAGTTCATGGGATGGAAGCTTGGTGCTTAGTATAGAAATGTTGAGGGTGTGGACCTTCCCTGAACTCCTCACAGGGAATGGAGCACACCTCCTGCAGGAGTTCTAGCTGTAATAGGTCAAATATACATTTCTCAAGGTGTAGTGGGAAGTGAGGGAAAAGCTGCATTCTGTGTGGCATTTCAAAATTTACACATTCAAAAGCCACATAATAAGTGATCCTAGGTTTTGGCTTCTTTATCAAAATTCAAGCATCCATAGGTGTGCGGGTTTATTTCTGGGTCTTTGATTTGATTCCATTGGTCAACATGTCTATTTCTGTACCAATACCATGCAATTTTTAATCACTATTGTTCTGTATCACAGCTTGAGATCAGGGATGGTGATCCCTCCTGAAGTTCTTTTATTGTTCAGGATTGTTTTGGCTATCCTGGGTTTTTTGTATTTCCATATGAAGTTGAGAATTGGCTCCACCCAGCTGCTCATTCAGACAGATGCTGATACCCACAGCCTAACAGTGGGTGGAGCTTAGGAATGCCTATGAAAAAGTAGGAGGAAGGATTGAGAGCCCCAGAGGGGATCAGAACTCTACAGGAAGTCCAACAGAATCAACTAATCTGGACCCTTGGGACTCTCACAATCCGAACCACCAACAAAAGAACATACACAGCCTGGACCTAGCCTCTCCGCACATATGTAGCAGATGTACAGCTTGGTCTTCATGTAGATCTTGAACAACTAGAGTAGGGGTTGTCCCTAAAACTGTTGCCTGTATGTTGGGATATATTCTAGCTGGGCTGCCTTGTCTGGCTTCAGTGGGAGAGGAAGCTCCTAGCCTGTAACAGACTTGATGTGTCAGGATGGGGTGGGGGGAGCGGGAGGTGATGATACCCAAGGGGCCCCCACCTGCTCAAAGGAGAAGGGGAGGAGAGATGGGGGACAGATTATGTGAGGGAGTGACCTAGACGGGGGCAGTGAGTGGGATGTAATGTGAGTAAGTAAAAAACTAAGATTATTTAAAAAAAAAAGTGATCCTGGCAAAACAGTATGCTTATGTGTATAACAAGTAATTATACCTAGAAAATAAAATGTAATTCTGAATACAAACCTAATGAAATGGCTTTGAAGGCTATCTGTAACATTTTCCAGATTCAGTGAGTCTAGCCACATGCATCCTACAATGTTCTATTTAATAGGATTCTCCATTTTTCCCTTTATAGTAGACACTCTTTTAAATCATTTACATAAATAACAACTCATTTAATCTTCCTAATCACCCTGTTTGACATGAATTATTACGTATTTTATAGATGAGAAATGGGGATATAGGAGTCACTTAATAAACCCAGGTCTCAGCTATTGTCAGAGACGCTGTTTTCACGCCTTTCATGCCATGAAGTCTCCAGAGACGTTGTAGAGAGCAGAAGTGTTGAATCACCTTGATCTACATAAGATTATGTTTCAGTCAGTGTTGGTATAGAGATTTCTAGAATAAATCTTGCTGCAATGGCTTCCTGTTCAACCCCAGACTAAGTCTACCACAGCGGAAGTCTTCCACTCTGTTAAACATTCTTTCACGTGGAATTCAATATAAATGACTTCATATTACTTCCTATATCCAGACCTTTAGAGCATTTTATCCTCTCACTAACAGACTGAAATGACTTCATAAAATAATGGTTTTGTGTTTTCAAACAATATTACAATTTAAGTCAGCATTGGGTCTGTATCATATTGAGTTTTAGGTAGACACTGAATGAGCTAGTTCTGTTCCTTAACTATTGGGAAGCTACTTCTTATGCTTTTTAAATTTCTTATCTGTAAAATTAAATTCCACTGAACCTATGACACATCCAACATCTGGACACTTTGCCTTTCCTGTTGTTCCATGAGGTAAGTGGGTGTCTCCTCTCCTATGTCTAAGCGGCTGTGACGCTCTAATGATTACACACCTTTTCTGAAATTCTATTTTCTGTTATGTATTAAATTTCCTTGAAGCATGAGGACATACTGTGGTGGTTTAAATGAGATTGGCCCTGATAGGCTCATATATTTGAAAGCTTAGTTACCAGGACTTTATTTAAGGAGGTATGTTACTGGGAGATATATAGTGTTTGAGGTTTCAAATGCCCACATCAGGCTCAATCTCTGTGTCTCCTGTTCTCTCTCCCTCTTTCTCTCTGTCTCTCTCTGTCTCTCTCTGTCTCTCTCTGTCTCTGTCTCTCTCTCTCTCTGTCTCTGTCTCTCTCTGTCTGTCTCTCTCTCTCTCTGTCTGTCTCTCTCTCTCTCTCTCTCTCTCACACACACACACACACACACCCTGCCCATCACCTCATCCCTTCTTTCTAGAACCAAATGAAATATTTACTTATTCATTGATTCTGTCCATTCCACAGTCTGGACTCTGGTTGTCTTCACCCTTTGACTTTTTACCTCCTGTTTTGTTGGGCAAGGGTATTCATTTCCATTGCTCCAGATATGTTCTAATGACCCCTCAAGTTCTTCACCGTGCTGTAGAATTCAACTCTGCCTTAAATTTTTCTACTCTTGGAACAGATATTTCAAAACAACATTGCACTTTAAATACTGTTTTATTAGAAATACTAATGACACAAACATACCTTGATCCTGGCCAGGTATAAATTAGAGATGGTTCTTCCCTCAGCTCACAATATCTCTTTAAATAGTCCTATTAATGTCTCTTTAAAGCTATACAGGATCCTTCCAGTTTCCATCTGTTATGGAAGCTGATCCTGTGCCACAGAGCTTCATACTCAAATACCATTGGGAGAGAGCTGGTCTCCCAGGAGTGCTGACACACCTATAAGCACAGGTAAGACCACCACTTCTCCTCAAATTCCTGGCCCAAGAGGTTCCTGTCCAGAACCATTAGGACACAGTAACCTAGGAACAGCCAGGAACAGGATCCTTCTGGTTTCTGTCTGCACCCCAGAGCTGACCCTGTTCCACAGCTCTCCATACCCAAAATCATCCCGGAGAGAACTGGTCTCCCAGGAGTACTGACATACAGGCTTGCAGGAGGGACAAGCACCAGTCAGAGACAGCAAGACCACCTAACACCAGAGATAACCAGATGGTGAGAGGCAAGGGCAAGAACATAAGCAACAGAAACCAAGGCTACTTGGCATCATCAGAAACCAGTTCTCCCACCACAGCAAGCCCTGGATAGCCCAACACACCAGAAAAGCAAGACTCGGATTTAAAAATCACATCTCAAGATGATAGAGGACTTCAAGAAGGACATAAATAACTCCCTTAAAGAAATACAGGAGAACATAGGTAAATTGCTAGAAGCCCTTAACGAGGAAACACAAAAATCCCTTAAAGAATTACAGGAAAATACAACCAAAGAGGTGAAGGAAATGAACAAAACCTTCCAGGATCTAAAAATGGAAGTAGAAACAATGAAGAAATCACAAAGGGAGACAACCCTGGAGATAGAAAATCTAGGCAAGACATCAGGAGTCATAGATGCAAGCATCACCAACAGAATACAAGAGATAGAGAAGAGAATCTCAGGTGCAGAAGGAAGATACCATAGAAAACACTGACACAACAGACAAAGAAAATGGAAAAAGCAAAAAGCTCCTAACCCAAAATATCCAGGAAATTCAGGACACAATGAAGAGACCAAACCTAAGGATAAGAGGTATAGAAAAGAGTGAAGATTCCCAACTCAAAGAGCCCGTAAATATCTTCAACAAAATTATAGAAGAAAATTTCCCTAAAGAAAAAGATGTCCATGAAGATACAAGAAGCCTACAGAGCTCCAAATAGACTGAACAAGAAAAGAAATTCCTCCCGTCACATAATAGTCAAAACACCAAATGCACTAAACAAAGAAAGAATATTAAAAGCAGTGAGGGGAAAAGGTCCAGTAACATATAAAGGCAGACCTATCAGAATTACACCATACTTCTCATCAGAGACTATGAAAGCTAGGAGATCCTAGACAGATATCATATAGACCCTACAAGAACACAAATGCCAGCCCAGGCTACTATACCTAACAAAACTCTCAATTACCATAGATGGAGAAAACAACATATTCCATGACAAAAACAAATTTACACAATATCTTTCCAGAAATCCAGCCCTACAAGGGTAATAGATGGAAATGCCAAAACAAGGAGGGAAATCTAGAAAAAGCAAGAAAGTAATCTTCTTTCAACAAACCCAAACGAAGATAGCCACACAAACATAAAAATAACATCAAAAATAACAGGAGGCAACAATCACTATTCCTTAATATCTCAACATCAATGGACTCAACTCCCCAGTAAAAAGACAGACTAACAGACTGGATATGTAAACAGGACCTAACATTTTGTTGCATATAGGAAACACACCTCAGCGTCAAAGACAGACACTACCTCAGAGTAAAGGGCTGGAAAACAATTTTCCAAGCAAATGCCCCCAAGAAACAAGCTTCAGTAGCCATTCTAATATCAAATAAAATCAATTTTCAACTAAAAGTTACCAAAAAAGGATAAGGAAGGATACTTCATACACACCAAAAGATAAATCTACCAAGAAGAACTCTCAATTCTGAACATCTATGCTCCAATGCAAGGGCAGCCACATTCATACAAGAAACTTTAGTACTAAAGTTCAAAGCACACATTGCACCTCACAGAATAAAAGTGGGAAACTTCAACACCCCACTCTCATCAATGGACAGATCATGGAAACACAGCCTAAACAGAGACACATTGGAAATAACAGAAGTTATGGACAAAATGGATTTAACAGATATCTATAAAACATTTCATCCTAAAACAAAAGAATATACCTTCTTCTCAGCACCTCATGATACCTTCTCCAAAACTGACCACTTAATTAGTCACAAAACAGGCCTCAACAGATACCAGAAGACTGAAATAATCCCATGCATCCTATCAGATCACCACAGACTAAGGCTGGTCTTCAATAGCAACAAAAACAATAGAAAGCCCACATACACATGGAAGCTGACCAATGCCCTATTCAATGATAACTTGGTCAAGGAATAAAGAAAGAAAGAAATTAAAGACTTTTTAGAATCTAATGAAAATGAAGGCATAACACACCCAAACTTATGGGACACAATGAAAGTAGTGCTAAGAGAAAAACTCAGCTCTGAGTGCCTCCAAAAAGAAACTGGAAAGAGCATACACTAGCACCTTGACACCACACCTGGAAGCTCTAGAACAAAAAGAAGCAAATACACCCAAAATGAGTAGATGTCAAGAAATAATCAAACTCAGGGCTGAAATCAACCAAGTAGAAACAAAAAGAACTATACAAAGAATCAACCAAACCAGGAGCTGGTTCTTTGAGAAAATTAACAAGATAGATGAACCCTCAGCCAGACTAACCAGAGGGCACAGAGACAGTATCTAAATTAATAACATCAGAAATTAAAAGGGAGACATAACAACAGACACTGAGGAAATCCAAAAAATCATGAGATACTACTACAAAGCCTATACTCAACAAAACTGGAAAATCTGGACAAAATGGACAATTTTCTAGAAAGATACCAAATACCTAAGTTAAATCAAGATCAGATAAACCATCTAAACAGTCCCATAACTCGTAAAGAAATAGAAGCAGTCATTAAAAGTCTCTCAACCAAAAAAAAAAAAAAGTCCAGGACCAGATGAGTTTAGTGCAGAATTCTATCAGACCTTCAAAGAAGACCTAATACCAATACTCTTCAAACTATTCCACAAAATAGAAACAGAAGGACGACTACCAAATTCCTCCTATGAAGCCACAGTTACACTGCATATTGTCCCTTAAAGGTGGAACTGTTTCTGTCTAATCAGGAACCTGTCACAATTTTCTTTCATAGAGGACTTCATAAGAGATTTTTTTTCTACTTTTATCATGTTTAATGCTCCAAATAGATTTTAAAAACTGGTTGAGTGCATATTACTTTTAGCTTCAGAAGACATCATGTATATTTAAGAGGCATTTAACTATTATAAATTATTCTGATGACTTTTTTTAAAAAGCTATATAGAAGTATGCTTAATATAATATACAAAAGTCCATTCCTAACTATACAGTTCAGCACTTTTCAATAGAAAAGTTGGGGAATTATCATCAATAACTCTAGAACATTTCCATAGATGTCAATGTAAACTCAGACAGACCACCTTAGCAAACACTCTCTCCATTTATTGAGGTCAGTGAATCATTTTTCTGTCTTTTTAAACTTGCCTATTCACACATATTTAATAAAAAATGGAATTAGGCATTATGTAACCTTTTATGGCTGCTTTCCTTTTAAAATATATTTGTTTGTGTGCATAGGTGTATACATACACATGTATGTGCATGCATGGGGAGACCTGACACAACCTTGGGTGCCATCTCCAGGAGCATCCACCACCTCCTTTGAGACAGGATCTCTCAGTGAACCTGTAGTTTGTTGAGTAGGCTAGCTGCCTTTGTTTTCTGGGTACTTTGATTGCAAGCACATAACATAACACCTGACACTTCTGTATGGATTGTGGGAGTTGAACTTAGATACTCATACTTGAGAGGCATGTATCTGGTTTTTTTCCCATTTAATAGCATGTATCATTTCTTTTTAACGGGTAAATAATATTCACTTATAAGGACATAGCATGTTTTGTTTGCCTACTCCAGCTGATGTGTACATGTTAGGATTTTCCCACCTTTTGGCCATTATTAATAATGTTCTTTATGAACACGTACGAATTTTGTGATGACATATGTCTTCAATTTCCCTAGGTAAATATTTAGAAGTGGAACTACTAGGTCATGTGATAACTATTTAACTTTTGAAAAATTGCCAACCCATGCTCCATACCATCTGCATTTTTCCACAGTCCCTTGAGTGACATAGGAAGGTTCCAATTCCTTCAGAACTTGCTGCTGTCTGCTTTTCTTACTGTTGTCTTAGTTTATGACAGATTTAATATCTGCCTCCCATAAAAATGTTCCACGCAAGAAGTTCCATTTTACCTAAAGTCGGTAAACAAACTTATCAACTTATATTGAGTTGAAATAAAAGAAAGTTATGCATTTCCAGAAAAAAAAACTTTCTTTTGAATAATAAGGCTTCAATTGCAAACTTGTTAGGGAAAAATACTCTTCTAGCTAGTACATCTGTAAGGTATGAGCCTCGTGGGTATGTCTACAAGTGGAAAGTGTTCCCCAGAGTCCCTTTGGGGATACATCATTTGTTTCCAATTGCATGTGTAATCAATCACATACTCCTAGTATGAACACTTGAGCAGTGTAGCCCCGAGCTTAGATAGGATGTGGTTATTGTTCCAGGTGCTCTCTAATCTTGCCAAGCTATTTTGTGTGAAATGATCTATTGAATAGCCCATATTTAGGAAATAGTTTCTTCCAGTACAGTTGAGTTAAATTTTTCTATAAAGAAGAAAAAAAAAACATACTCTGGCCTCAAATTTAAAAGCCCATTGAGTTCATCTGTACTGTTAAATATCATATACCATCATATTACTCTTAGCCATTTTAAAAATTGGGAATTTAAAACAACATCTCCCTATTCTTGTTGACTTTGCTGTTCTTAAGTTGACTTTCTGTCCTTTTGATACTATAGCAATAATTTTTATGATTGGGGCAACTAAGAATTCGCCTTTGGAAGCAGTACTTTCTAGGATCTCTCTGACAGTGCCTGCCTGTGACCTGGTGAAGTGGAAAGTCATGCACAGCCCACTTTCACATGTGTAAAATGAATAATAATAATGAAACAGGAAAGGCTCTTTAAATGAGCTAGTTTGATTATCAGAAGAAAAATTATTTTAGGATGAATACACTCTAAAGTAGCATAAAATTTTTATACCATGTTATAAGTAATTTGAAAGGATTTTAGGGTTTTACTGCTCTGAACAGACACCATGACCAAGGCAACTCATATAAGTACAAAAATTTAATTGGGGCTCCCCTACAGGTGCAGAGGTTCAGTCCAACATGGCAGTGTCCAGGCACAGGAGGAGCTAAGAGTTCTATATCTCATCCGAATGCTTCTGGGAGAAACTATCTTCCACGTGATTAGGAGGATGGTCTCATTGCCCACCCCAACAGTGTCAAAACTTCCTGCAATAAGGCCGCACCTACTCCAACAAGGCCACACCTCCTAATAGTGCCACTCCCTGGGTCAAGCACATTCAAACCACTGCAAAGTTCATTCTTAAATTCAAGCTAAGCTTTGGGAAAATGAGCTCATCCTAAGGTATAGTTATGTTTCCTTTAAAAGTTACATATTTCTTAGCATAAATAATAAATCTGATATTAACTTGGCATACTTTTCTTGAAACAGATAATAGGATGGAATGACAACTTTCTCTTGAGACTTCATTTTAAAAGCAAGAGAATAATCCTTTGATATTTACGTCACTCTTTTTAATAATATACTTTGCCTATAGTTTCCCAATTTTCTTTTCTTCAGTTATTAACTAGTATGATCTACTATTGACTAGTAAATATTAGGCATCATTGCCTTGGCCTATGATCTCAACCGTGTTCCAATATATCACCTTCATGAGACCTTCATATTCACCAAGTTCTACAGTTGCACTATGTTCTAGGATGCGGAGGCTGAAAGAGCACAAGCTGAAGGTTAGCCTGTGGTATACAGTAAGTTGATCATTTGGGGCTACACAGGGAGGCCTCATCTCAAAATAAATAGTAACTAAGTTAATAAATAACCACTATCCTCTACTTTGGTGCTTGAACTGAGATGAAGCCAAATGAGCCGATGTAAGATTGATGTATGATGAATCCATAAACTTAATTAAACACTTTAAAAATATTTATTTCATTTTTGAGATTATAGCATAATTATATCATTTCACCCTTTCCTTTCCTTGCTCTGAACTCTACTGCATGTCCTCCTTTGCTCTCTTTCAAATTCATGGCCTATTTTTTCTTTAATTGTTAATACTCTAAATATATAAATGCAACTCGCTCAGTCTATGTAATGTTGTTTGTATGTATGTTTTCAGGGAAGACCATTTGGTATTAGATAACAATTGGTGTGCTCTTGCCTGGGGAAGACTACTACTTGCGCGTTCAATCAGCATCCTTGGTTGCCTGTAATTCTTTATGTGGGTTGGAAGCCTTCTGGATTTTCCTGTCCATGTTAGCTTATTTATTGGTGTGATCCTTGTTCAGTTCATGTTTAGGCTTTCTTTCATAAGCTACCTTTGGTCATGGTGTTAATCATAGCAATAGAACAGTAACTGAAACAGTTCTTTTAGTTCTTCCTTACAAACTTTTTCTAACAAAGGTAGCAGTTAATAGTAAGTCAACTTTGGAAGGAGGCATATCCATTCAATAGGTTGTACCGAACCATCTAGAAATTCACCAACTGTTAGGTTCCGGGAACCACAGTGAACTCCACCATTTTAATTATTCTATTCACCAGAGATTTCTTGAACAAACAGCTGGCCAAACATACCACCAAGAAGTACAACTGCCCCATTTATTAATGTGGATTATGTTCTCAAAGGGGGACATAAGAGGTCAGATGAAATTTAGAATCTTTATGGCTGAATCTTTGAGTTGTAGGCTTAACTCAGAGAATCCATGAAAGCCAAGAAACTATAAAGGGACCACTGTGGCAAAGAAAGATCTTAAGGCAAGAGTAAAGGGGAATACTGAAGAGGGATGTTTAAGTGGAGAGAGGATTGAGAGTAAAAGTGGGCAGAAGATGAGGCTGGGGGATAACTAACTCTAAGGGTATTTGAAAAAGCTATATGATTCACATTCACACACACACACACAAACACACACACACACACACACAGTTTAATTGGAGCTGCCCTATATAAAGGATTATGTTCATCCCAGAAGCATAGGTTACCAAATAAAAAAGCCAGTTCCAGGTATAGTATACATGCCCTCAAGTTTCTGATCAGGGGTATCTCAGAGACCCCCAAAATAATGTTAGTAATTGCCATTGCTCTTGCTGACCTACCAAAACTTGACAGTAAGATCCCATTGCTAAAGGCAATACACCTTTGATCATAGGGCACAGAGAAAAATGAGCTGGAACTTACCAGTAAGTGTCCTCCACGCTGCCCATGTTTAACAGTACCATAAAGGTTCTGTATAGACTGTTGGGTGTGGGAGACAAGGTTTCTCTGTGTAGCCCTGCCTGTCCTGGAACTCACTTTGTAGACCAGACTGGCCTCGAACTCAGAAGTCTGCCTGCCTCTTCCTCCCAGGTGCTGGGATTAAAGGCATGCGCCACCACTGTCCTGCATATGTATCACTCTTAAATCTTAATAAAAGTTAAAACTGACAATAGTCTAAGTAGCCATGACCACAGAAAGGATGAATTAGCTGTGTTTTACTCAGCAGGGAACAGAAACAGCTTCTACATGTTCCAACATGGCTGGATCTCAAACCACTATGTCCAGCAGTTGTCAGACACCAAGAGCACATACTGCATGATTCTGCTTTTCATGAAGGTGAAAAGTGGGTAAGGCAGACCAAGTATCAGAAATCAAAGAGTCATGGCTGCCAGCAGGAGGGAGACTCTGGGGCTCACAAGTTGCTATTTCTTGAATTGAATAGTGGTTACCTAGGTTGTGCACTTAGAGAAAGTTCGTGGAAGTGTGTGTCATGGGGTATGTGTGTTATGTGAGTGATGTGTGCGTAGGGTGTGTGTGTGTGTTATGTGTGTGGTGTTGTGTGTATGTGTGTGGTGTGTACATGTGTGTTATGTGCTTGTGTGTGGTATGTGTGTGTGTCTGGTATGTGTGCATTGTGTGGTGTGCTGTGGGGGGGTGTCTGTGTGTGTTATATATGCATGGTGTGGTATGTATGTGTGTGGTGTGGTATGTGTGGTCTGGTATGTGTGTGGTGTAGTGTGTGTGTGTGACATGAGTATGTTGTATATGTCTGTGGTGTGTGTTTTTATACACTTTCCGGTATGTACATTATTTGTCAATAAAAATCAAACCCATGAAGGAGTTTAAGTTGCGTAAACATCATTTTCATGTCACTTTACAGGTTTTTCCTCCTTTTATAGCAAAAAAAAGAAGAAAGTGAGAGTTTTTGGTTTTTGCCTGGCAGAACTGAGACCCGTTTTAAGACACATTTCTATAGCACTAATCAAATGTGTTTCTATTGCTGTCTTTTTGTCCCCAGGCCTGCCATGCCCGCTCCATAGTCTTTTTAGAGTTATGAGCTCTAGAGCTGCTGCTGCTGCTGCTTTTCCATTTGACCCCAGGACAAATGCATTGCCAAACATTAAAGAAAGACCAGTCACCCTGGGGCTGAAGAGAGAGCTCAGCACATCCTATAGCTAATGGAGCAGGGCTACTGTTGCTGCACGTATGTATTTTATAGATGCTGTTATAAAGGAGCCTTAATAAGGGGAACATGAGAGCTTATTGTGTCAGAAGAGAACATCTTGTCACCTCTGTGATGACTACTCTCTCCACCAAAACATAGCGTGAGACAGTGTGCAGGCAATAACCTGGAAAGACTTAGCTGGCTTTCAGCATCTTCGGACAGAGTCGAACTCTAATCTACTAACAGCTATGTTTGACAAGGATTCGCTCTCTTTGAACGTCAAGTGACTTTCCTGTTAAGACAGTTATGTCACAAAACCATTATCGGGATTTAAATGATAGATTACGTAAACACCCCTGCCATAATATTTAACACATCTGGATGTTCAAGATGGGAACTCTCCACTCTTTTCATTCTTTTCCTTTTTAGGCAAAAACTAAGCCGTTGCTATAGTTTACAGTCCTGATGCATGTCACAGCTTCTGACTTTAGAGACAAGCAGGCCATGGGATGTTGATTTTCTAAGTACATGTAGAGTCTAGCAGCTTTCTGTGACTGTCCCCTCATTTCCACATGAAACTTGTATTCCAGGTGGAATGAAAAATATGAAAGTATTTGTAAATTCCCTTTGGTGGTAAAGAAAATACAATGTTTATTAACTCAAATGTGTAAGAATTTATTTTGTACGTACATTTTTTATTGTTATTTTTATTTTTATCTTATGTGTTTTTCCTGTTTGTAAGTCCGTGTACGTACACTGCAGAGCCTGCAGAGGCCGGAAGAGGAAGACAGATCCCTTGGGACTGGAGCTACAGATGGTTTGGAGCTGCCAGGCTGGCTCTCGAAATCCAAGCCAAGTTCTGAAGTAGAATAGTCAGGGATCTTAACTGCTGAACCATTTCTCTAGTCTCTTGCATCTATTATTATTTGTGAAGTGCCATAGTTTTGGATAAACTTCTGTCGATAACATTACAACCTAATAACAGTGTTTTCTTTTATGAATTGACATTTGGCTACATTTCATTATAATCACTTGAAGCTGTTTTTCTAAAAAAAAAAAAAATGCATTCCCTTAAAAATGAAACAAAGGCTTTGTAGTGATCAGTATCTTCATTTTATAAGTAAAAATAAAGAAATGGAGGAGCTGCCTAAGGTAGCCATTGAGAGTTAAGAAAGAATGAGTCTCTTTTTTTTCCCTCTGAAAGTAGATACAAATGGAAAAAAAAAACCAAAAGAACAAAGTCAACCTACAGAAACAGTGAAGTCAACATTATAAAAGGTTTGGCCTCACAGTCAGTGTCTAAGCTAGCTGACTGAATCTTTTTAAACCATTTATTTATTTATTGTCTTAGTTAGAGTTTTACTATTGTGAACAGACACCATGACCAAGGCAACTCTGATAAGGACATTTAATTGGGGCTGGCTTACAGATTCAGAGGTTCAGTCCATTATCATCAAGGTGGGAGCATGGCAGAGAGCCCAAGCAGGCATGGTACAAGAGCAACTGAGAGTTCTACATCTTCATCTGGAGGCTGCTAGCAGAATACTGGCTTCCAGGCAGCTAGGACTAGGGTACTAAAACCTATCTATGCCCATAGTGACACACCTACTCTAACAATGTAACCCTCCTGGTTTGAGACTTGCCTCTGATAGCCACACCTCTCTGTCCATCTCCTGCAATTCGCCACACCTCCAACCTGGTTCCAGTTACATTCGAAAGCTCCACCCCCACAGAGAAACAAGTAAGTCGCTGATTGGACTGCCATGCTGACGCATTTGGGGGGAGTGGTTTTTGCCCCAGGTAATACACCTGTTGGGGGAACAAAGGAGATTCTTTAAAGATTAAGATGGCTGAGCAGTCATGTCTCCCATCTAATTTTTACACTTCCACATGGGTAGGTATGTCTGTGGCCACTCTATCCTATCCCTAACTCTCTCTAGCAGCTGCTCTTCTTTCTAACTCCATATTTCCAGGTTACCCATTGTTTAACGTTACTGCTGGCCAGTAACACTACAAGGCCGCACCTCCAAGTAGTGCCACTTCCTGGGCCAAGCATATACAAACCATCACATTTGTTTGTTTGGTTGGTTGGTTGTTCTACATCCCCTCCCTCCTCTCCTCCCAGTCCCACCTTTCCCCTCCCCTCCTCCCATTCTTACCTCCCTTTCTCCTCAAAGAAAGGGAAGCTTCCCATGGCTATCAACCCATCTTGTCATATCAAGTTGCTTTAGGACTAGGTGCATCTTCTCCTGTTGAGCCTAGACAAGGCAGTCCAGTTAGGGAAAGGGGGTCCAAATGAAGGCAACAGAGTCAAAGACAACCCTTGCTCTAATTGTTAGGAGTCCCACATGACAACCCAACTACATATCTGTTACATATGTGTAGTGGGTCTAGGTCCACTCCATGAATGCTCTTTGGTTGGTGGTTCAGTCTGTGGGAGGCCCCCATGAGCCCAAGATAGTTGTTTCTGTAGGTTTTCTTGTAGTGTCCTTGGCCTCTCTGTTTCCTTCAATCCTTCCTTCCCCTCTTCCACAAAATTCCTCAAGCTCATCCTGTCTGGCTGTGGGTCTCTGCATCAGTTTCCATTAGCTGCTGGGTGAAGTCTCTCAGAGGATGCTAATGCTAGGTTCCAATCTGCAAGTATAACAGAATATCATTAGTAGTGTCAGAGGTGGGCTTCAAGCCAGGCCTTGGAGCCTTCTGTAGTAATCAAGGCTCTGCAAGCTGCCTCCATATCCATCTGCCCTGTTGGCACCACAGAACAGATCAGGCCTGCCTGGCAAGCTAAGGCCTGGAAGAGTGCAATTAATAAAGACATGGACACCTTTCTTCATACTGCCCCTTCCAGGTCTCATGGGGAGCAGGTTAGTATCAGCAGATGCTTTTAAAGACTTGAAGAAGTTCAGTTAAAATATCATTTGCTCAGTAATCTGACTGCATTATGTCTATAGCCTATTTCTTCCAACTTTTCATTTCCATCAGGGAAATTGCTAACTTAGTTTCTGTCTGTCTTAATAATTCTTCTATTGCTCTGAATAGACAATATGACCAATGCAACCTGTATAGGTAGACATTTTTTTGGGGGGGGAGGGAAGAAACAGGACAAACAAACAAATTTACACGCAACATGTAACATAAAGATCAAAGACCAGGATTTTCTCCTGAATAAACCACAGAGAGAGCGGAGCAGTAAACCTCGGCACGGCCCACAGCCAGCACCACATGACCCGCCTCTATAAGTAGACATCTAAATGAGAACTTGCTTACAGTCATAGGGGTAGTCCGTGAGCATCATGGCAGGGAATATGGCTGCAGACTCTGGTAGTCCTCCACATTTGGCTCCCAAACTACCCAGTAGGCATTAGAAACTTGGCCCTGAACAACATCATTCAGGCCTAAATGCATACAGGAGAGTTGGTGGAGCAGTAGCTGAGAGCTTGCTTCTGATCCATAAGGAGCAGGCAGAAAGAGATCCTCGGCCTGGGGTGCCTTTAGAAACCTAATAACCCAAACCCAGTGGCATACTTCCTCCAATAAGAATACAACTGCTCCAACAAAGACCACACCTCCTAATCCTTCTCAAACAGTTCGAGTAACTAGGGATAAAGCAGTCAAACAAATGAGCCTATGGGGGCCATTCTTATGAGTCAGTCCCTGCTGCAATTGTGGTATCATTTATTAGCAGGGAATGGTAGTGAAGGACATATATATGGTTTGCTTTCTTTGGTTCTTGGCTTTTTTTTTTTTTTTTTTTTTTTTTTTTTTTTTTTTTTAGGCAGGCTGTCCTGGAACTCACTCTGTAGACCAGGCTGGACTCAAACTCAGAAATCCGCCTGTCTCTGCCTCCCAAGTGCTGGGATTAAAGGCATGTGCCACCACCGCCTGGAGGTTCATAGCTTATTTTGTCACTATAACACTGACTCCATTTCAGTCATTTTATATATATATAAATATATATATATATATATATTATATATTATATATATTCCAAAGACTTAAAAGAGGCTGAGAAGAGCATAGTCCTTGGAGTTCATTCTAGCTTATGAATGGAAACCAAAGACCCCTCTATTATTTTAGTGGTTCTTAGCCAGAGTGTGAGAAAGAATAAAATCTCATGTATAAACCTTTTAGAAATTCCAGTACATGATGTCTGAATGCAGTTCCAAAGGACACTTTTTACCAGTCTTCTCTAGACAATGCTACTGAGACTTTGGGGTGAAGAGTCAGAGAGCAATGTGTACAACTGTCTTGTTCAGGTCAATGTTTGTTACGTAGTGACATAAGAGCCTCATCACCAGCCAGCTGGCTTTAAGTCCCCGCTGCTGCTTCCCAGCAGTGTTATTCTGAGCAAGATATATAGCCAGTCGCTCATCGGTTTTTTCTTGTGTAAAGAATGCATGGTGATAGCAATAGGACATACATTAGAGGATGGCTGGTAGGAAGATCCAGACTGATGTAGCTGAAACAATCTCTCACATTGTGTATGTCATATATAATGATACAAACAAACACTTACCAGTTACTTCTACCTTATACTAAAGTGAAAAATTCTCCCCAAAGCCAAGAAGAGCCTCCTTCTCGTCTTGAATTGGTGAACATATTGCTGCTCCTAAACACTGGATTAAGATTGTCTGCTGCTGTCTGTGCACCGTTCCCATAATCACATACTACACAGTCCAGAACAACCGACAACTAACTATACTACTTCACTAAGGTGGGAATTATTTATGGCCTTATTTTATGACAAAAGGATTAGGGGCAGATAACTTATAAAATATATGATGCAATAAGTTAAAAGTTAATAAACTCAGACTAAAATAGAAACAAGAGTAAGAAGACATATTAGTTCTCCACAGTTGGCTCCCAAACTACCCAGTAGTCATTGGAAACTTGGCTCTGAACAGCATCATTCAGGCCTAAATGCATACACAGTGTGTGCACTAATATTATCAACACAGACAAAGAAGGGTGGATTTTAGCACTGCTATTTTAATGAGCAGAGAAATTTAGATTTCAGAGAGCTAAGCACATTTCTGCAATTCATTCAATGTGCTATTGACCTGTGAAATACCAATTTTCAAATGTTATTTGTTTTACCTAAAATGACATAAATTGTGTCAGATCCATTGGGTAAAATACAAAGTCTTTACAAATGCCTGCTAGGCCTTGCTACTCCCACAGAAGACAACTGTTTGGAGTCAGTGTCCAAAGAAATGAGCTAATATGTGTGCCAGATACAGTGCTTATTTCCACCCTATGATTCACTTTTATCAAAGCTTGAACCCTCATGTGGTTAGCTCTACGGGCTTTAAAAGGAGA
Organism: Mastomys coucha; assembly: GCF_008632895.1. NCBI lineage: Eukaryota > Metazoa > Chordata > Mammalia > Rodentia > Muridae > Mastomys > Mastomys coucha. The sequence goes on along the minus strand of NW_022196898.1, from coordinate 70,382,537 downwards.
CAAATGAGAACTTGAGAAGCTTGGCCTAGGATGACCCCACAATCTTCTCTGGACATCCTTCCTTTGTCTTGTCAAACAACTGCCATGAGTATAAGCCTACAGCTGGATCTACAAGGCTCCCACCCTGGACAGCTTCCTGGCAGGCAGATAGCATGGCTTTGTAGTCTCTGAACAGCCAGAGACTGTGCAGTGTTCTTGTGGGCAAATTTACTATCTAAGACAAGAGAAAGACAGAATAGGTGTCAAGTAAGAAGGTTTTTAGAAAGTCATTTTGGGCTCCAAGACTGTTAGCTTCGGGCTTGACTGCAAAAACATTTGACTCTATTTCAGATGAGACAAGTTTGTAATGTCACACTTTAGTGATGAATGAAGCTAACTTTTCTTTGAATTGTATTTTTAACACATTTATTCTGAGACTAAAAGTTTCCAAGGACCTTCAGAGTTTTGAGGCCCTTCAACACATTTTGAACAAATTTCTATGTATAATATATATGTAAAAGTCTCCTTCCCACATAGCTAAGACTTCTTTTGATCTTGTGGAAAGTGCTATGTTGGCAAGAAAGGTGGGAATGTAAGATATCTTAACCGATTTTCTCCTGATGCAGCAGATTGAGTACCATGCTATGATACCATAGATTGAGTAATTTGCAAAGATAGAAGCTAATGGCTTCACAATTCTGGAAGCTGGGAAGGTTAGCAGCATGCGCTGTTATCTCATGAGGTCTTTGTTCTGTTACACAGCATGGTAAAAAAGTAGTGAGCCTGTGTGAGATAAAGGGAAGTAGACCAGGGCTAGAGACCTGGCTTAGCGGCTTAGTCTGCTCACTGTGTAGTCACAAAGTCCAGAGTTTTGGATCCCAGCCTCCAAGTAACAAGTTGTGTATCTCATAAATGCCTGCAACTCTAGCTTTGAGGGGTCCAACACTCTATTCTGGCCTCCATACACACAAAGGCACATGCATCTGCACACACACACACACACACACACACACACGCACATGTAGAGGGGGAGTAATTAAAACATAAAACAAAATTAGGCAAAACTAATTTTTTTTTTATCTCTAATCCAATCCTGTTATAACAACATTAATTAATTCGTGAGACTAGAACCATAAAAAACAGAGCAATAACTTAAGGTCAGAGTCCTTAACAGGAGTAGTAATAATTATTTTCTGGGGAAAATAATCAACCTCCTGGCCAGTGTCGTTTTCATAGAGGTCTTAAGTTTGAGAGAGTCTATGTTTCTGTCTAGTGCACTCTCAATCCCCATTCCTAGTCACTAATTCTCACCTGTTCTGGGAACATTCTCTTCCTCAGGACCTTCACTGAACTGTTGTCTTGAAAAACTCCCACAGACCTGTGGGGCAAGGGACCCAACATTATGAACAGATATTTCAGTGGAAAGGCCTTCCTCCTCCAGAAACAGGATCTCTGGCCAAAGCAACTCTTTGGTGGGGTCTGGAAACCCAGGACTCTTCCTTCCTTCCTTCCTTCCTTCCTTCCTTCCTTCCTCCCTCCCTCCCTCCCTCCATCTTTCCCTCCCTCCTTCTCTCTCTCTCTTTCTCTCTCTCT
>NW_022196898.1:70365367-70380955 GCF_008632895.1 Mastomys coucha | reverse complement strand
TCTCTCTCTCTCTCTCTGTCTCTCTGTCTCTCTCTGTCTCTCTGTCTCTCTCTGTCTCTCTGTCTCTGTCTTTCTCTGTCTCTCTCTGTCTCTCTGTCTCTGTCTCTCTCTGTCTCTCTGTCTCTGTCTCTCTCTGTCTCTCTCTGTCTCTCTCTTTCTCTCTTTTCTCAGCCCGCAGTGCATACCAAGCAGCAGCTGCTGCAGGATGGATTTGTTCATTTTACAGGAGATATGAATCTAATTTTCCCCCTTCTCCTCTGGCTATCCATTCTGAGGCCTAACTTCAGTCTCCACACTCATCTGAGGATTTCTTTATGATACCACGTTGGTGAGTCTGTCTGAAATTGTTCCAGCACCCTCAGTTTAACTGTTGGGTCCAGCACCAGTCGGTCCTTATGAAAAGAAGGGCTACCATCAGAAGTTCCTTTCGGGAAACACAACAGGCGTTTTGACCTTTGCTTCTTGAGTCCCTTGAGAACATTATGAACCCCTTTACCCTGGAGTGATGTCCTTCCAGGAACTGGAGTCACTGATCAGCTGTCTCAACACTGGACAACTCCCTTCTGGCTGTTCAGACTCACCACTGGGATATATTCTAAGGAAACGAAGTAAATTTGATTCTCAGACTCTGGGAAGGAAATGTCTTGTGCTCATTAAAATGCCACCAGATCTCTCCCCATAAAATAAATGGTCCTAATTCTAGTTTCTGTCTCATTATTTCCTAACACCAATTATCTTACATCTTTAACCTAAGTCTACATAACAAATCTTACCTTTGACATTCTGTCTTCACTGTCCCCTCTCAATATTTAGGCTAAGCTCTATGTATATGAAATTTTCTACGTTATTTTACTGATGGTATACTCTGATTAAATATTATGTTAAATATCTTTTGAGCTTCTTTATTAAAGGACTCAATTATTGATTTGATATAATTGCTTACAAGTATCCTGTCTACCGGTCCATTGGTAGTCTATGCCTATAATTTGAGGGTTTTGTTCTTCACATACTTAGCAAGAAAATGCACCCTAAGAAGTTTTGATTCAATTTGACTTACTAGTAAGAAGATGTATATATATATATATATGTAATCCAACTTCCTTCAAATGCATACAAATGGAGGAACCTAACAACTTAGCCATTTGTTGATAAAACAAATGTTGATATCACTATAGAAATGACTTTTGACCCTTGCCATAAGATGCACTACTTAAACTCCCTGTACCACACAACACAGACCATTGAGCAAAACTGCCCTGGAATGTGGTTCTCTTTTTATGACACCTCACGGAATCTCTACAACAGAAATAAATAACAGCTAGAGACAGTGTATCAATGGGTCAGCTCAGTTTGAAAAGGCTACTGAAGAAGAGACCTCTAATGTCACAAGATTGGGGTTCTTGCTCTGTCAGAGTGGAATGTATTAGAAGGCCACAATTGAAAAACCAGAGAAGTTACAAGATCCCAGTGTGAACTGTGTCCAAAACAGATTCCCTCAAAAGAAAACCTGTGACTTCGTTCTACTCAAACAGTGAAACTGGACTAGAACATTGATGTGTTCCAACAGAATTAGTCAGAATCTTATACCACAAGCCACTGTCATTTGTGTGCCAAAATTATATATCTTGAAACTAAATACAAATGTGACTCACCCTGACAAAATGAGTACCCTCTATAATGGAGTCCCCCACAACCTGTTTCTGTGTGTAGGAGGTTTCTACTGATGTGGCTATCTCTAGTCCTCTTTGCAGTATGCTAAGTAAAATACTTCTTACTCCTCTGGTCTACAGGGTGAATTCCTTCGCCCTAAATCCCCCATGTCTACACCTACATATATTTATCTGTATCTGTAACTATATGGATACAGTGGTTCTTGACCTATATAGGTCATGATCCCTGTGGCAAACCTACTTACATTACAATTTATTTACATTACAGTTCATAAACAGTAGCAAAATTACAGTTATAAGGTAGCAACAAAAATAATTTTGTGGTTGGGTGTCACCACAACATGAAGGCCTGTGTTAGAAGGTGGAAGCATTAGGAAGGTCGAGAACCACTGGTCTAGAGATTTAGATTTAGTTCTCTATTGTCTTCACTGCTGGGGTGTTCTAAAGAGTTTTAAAGTTCAGTAAGTGAATTGTGCCTTTGTTTTCTTCTAAGAATGTCTGCTATTTTATAAGAACCTTGAATCTCCATACAAAGCTTAAGACAAGTTTATCAGTTTCTATGAAGAAGATAAATCAGCACCAACATTAATAGTCATCGTGTTGAGTCTGTAGAATGCTTCAGGGAAGAACTACCATCTTGATAACTTTAAGTCTTTCAGAACCTGGACAAAGAGCATCTTCCCATTCCTTAGATCTTCATCTACCTGATGATGATCATATATATTTCCAATGTACTGTGGTTATACCTCTTTTGTTAGACTAAGTCTAAATATTCTGTTCCTTTTGAAACTGCTACTAATGATGCCATTTTCTCAAGTTCATTTCTCTTTTAGGCATTGCTAATGGAGAGTAATATAACTGCTTTTTTTTTCCATGCATGGGCCTTGAGCTTTGTGATCATTATGTAATGATATGGTTATTTCCTCCAGGCATAATATGACCATTGCCATCATGAAGCATAGCTGTAGCCGTGGCAACAAAATAAGCAAAACAATACAGTTGTTTTGTTTAGCTCTAAAGTAAGGGCCATGGAGCTGTAGACATTCCAGAGTATAAGGACACAGGGAGGGTCACCAACCCCTCTACAGGGATCCCAACCACTACTCCTTGACATTTTCCTTTCCAAATACATATTATCTTGACAAGTACAAGATGGAAAACCAGGAGGCATAAAGTTGACTGAAGGTAAGACACTAGGGATGCAGTCTGGGGGTCACTTTTGCCGTACTAGGACTTTTCAGTGATGCAGCTGCTTTTGAGTCACTTACCCTGTTGTCAATAAACCCTTACCCATGTTCCCGCAAATAGCTTCAATGTGCTCGCTGTTTCACCGAGCTGGACTTAGATGGAATAATGTCTTTAGTCTATCAATGTCCTATCTGCGGTGCATAGCTATTTATTTACTGTTCCCTAGGTGTCTTAGTCACTGTTCTATTTCTGTGAAGAGACACCATGACCAAAGCAAGGCTATGAAGAAAGCATAGAAAGGGTTGCTTCTAGTTTCGGGGGGTCGGTCCATAATTATCATGACCAGGAACATGGTGACATATGTGATGCTGGGACTGTAACTACATCCTAATGCACAGACCAAGAGAAAGGGAGGGAGAGAGGGAGGGAAGGAGGGAGGAAAGGAGGAAGGGAGGGGAGGGAGAAAGAGAAGGGATGGGGAGATACACACACACATACAGAGAGAGAGAGAGAGAGAAAGAGAGAGAGAGAGAGAGAGAGAGAGAACTTGTCCTAGTTTGACCTTTTGAAACCTCAAAGCCCACTCCAAATGGCAAGACTTACACCAATAAAGCCACACCTCCTAGTCTTTGTAATTCCTTTAAATATTGCCACTCCCTGGTGACTAAACACTCTGTGGGGGCCATTGTTATTTGCACCACCATTCCAGGATAAAGCATAGAACAAATGGTGAACTCTATGTACTATTTGTAATGGATAAAAATGTATGTGTGGAGGCTGGAGAGATGGCTCAGCGGTTAAGAGCACTGACTGCTCTTCTGAAGGTTCTGAGTTCAAATCCCAGCAACCACATGGTGGCTCACAACCATCCCTTATGAGATCTGTCACTCTCTTCTGGGGTATCTAAAGACAGCTACAGTGTACTTGCATACTCACATATAATAATAAATAAATCTTTTTAAAAAATGTATGTGTGCATGCATGTATATGTTTGAGTGTCCTAGTGTTTTCTAAGTTTTTCCTCGGTATGATACAAAAATAGTAAACACTGCAATAAAGATACTTTTTTATTTTTCCATTTAAAACTTCTTTTTCCACCTAATCACTTGCTCTGCTGTTGCTTAAAAGAAAGTAGATATTCCTTTCTATTACTGAACATAAAAGAAAGTCATTCAGACACTTACCATTAAGGATAGTTATATTATATATGGTATAATTATAAGTATATAATTATATTCATATGCACTATTAGGCTCATAACCATTATTGTGTTTCACATTTGAACCAACCAACTATGCATCACAAGGCTAAACCCAATTTAATGTGAAATTATTTCCACTGGCCTTGAGCACTGATCGCCAAGTACAATCTTCAGATTCCGTAGGATGCGAGTAAGTTTGTGGTGGCTAGTTTTATGTCAACTTGACAAAAACCAGAGTCATTTGGGAAGAGGGACCCTCAGCTGAGAAAATGAATGCCCACATTAGCATGTGGGCAAGCCTGTGGTACATTTTCTTGACTGAAAATTGATGTAGGAGGGCCCAGCTCACTGTGAGTGGAGACATTTTTGTGCTGTTGGTCCTGAGTGATATAAAAAAGCAAGCTGAACCAGCTGAAAGAGAACAAGTCAGTAGGCAGCACTCCTCTATGGCCTCTGCATCAGCTCCTGGCTCTAGGTTCCTGTTCTGCTCAAGTTCCTGGCCTAACTTCCTTCAGCAATGAACTATTATCTTGAAGTCTAAACTGAAATAATCCCTTTCCTAAATTGCTTCGGGTCATAGTGTTTTATCACATCAATAGAAAGCCTAACTAAGATATAGTTGCCCTGTGCAAAAGAAAGAAAACTATATTTTGAAAATGTTGGCTTATACTTAGGCAGACTTCTCACAGCAGAATATATAAGAGAAGCTAATATGGCTGTGACTTTCTGAGAGTGAGGTGCTGTACTTATGCATCAGGAACATCTTGTGATGCTGATTTTCTATCATACTTTAAGTCAGTGGATCTCAGCCTTCCTAATGCTGCGATCCTTTCTTTAATACAGTTCCTCATGTTGTGGTGACCTGAACCATAAAATTATTTTCATTGCTACTTCATAGCTGTAATTGTGTTATTGTTATGAATCATAATGTAAATATTTTTGGAGATAGAGGTTTGCTGAAGGGGTTGTGGCCCACAGGTTGAGAAGCACTGCTTTAGAGGTTTTCTTTCCCCAAGAATTTTCATTCAGTTTCTCTGGCAGGTAGTAGCAGTTTTAAAAGGCTAGAACCAGAGGGACCATCAAGCTTGTTGTAATCAACAACAACCTGCCTGTTGGCTCTTTGAAGCAAAGAGACCTGCTTGCTGGGATAGGTCATTTTTGCATATTGTGTGAGCTTTTTGGGGAGACATGGGTTTATTTACCCTGGGTGAGTATGGGATGGGAAGGAAGAAAGACAGTTTACAACTTTGGCTTTTTTTTGTCCCCAAAATTAATTGTACATTGCTATCTATAAAGTTGAGGTATATATATATATATATATATATATATATATATATATATATGTCAATTTTAAATCAGTTGCCATAAAATTGATTTATATTTATTAATGCTTGTAGAGTATCTCTCCTGTACCACGTCCTCTCTCTCTCTCTCTCTGTCTCTCTCTCTCTCTCTCTCTCTCTCTCTCTCTCACCCGCCAGCTCTCTCACACTCCTTCTCCCTTTCTTCCTCTCTCTTGCTTTCTCGCTCCCCCCATCTGTGTGTGTGTGTGTGTGTGTGTGTGTGTATGGTAGGCAGCATGTTATATTCAGTAACCTAGGTGATAGAGTATGTGAATTTGTAGCAGCAGTGAAGAGGGAAAGAAATGTTCATATTCTGTTTGTTCAATTTAAATGTGGTCACAGGAATTCCTGGAAACTTGGATAAGGGATGTGGGAGAGGGGAGCAGCTCAAATGACTACGATGTTTTAGTTTATCAGTAAGAAGAAAAAGGATGTGGGCAGACTCTGGAGAGGAAGGGAAAGTTCAGTTTGGGAGCATGTTGTGTTTTCATTTACTAGGTGTCTAATCACTTAATGTGGGGACTGAATATGCTATTGGTGTTATAAATGATCATCCAGCTCACATCATCAGAGGTACCAGCTTACCAAGGTGCTGCTCTTAGAATATCTGAAAAGAGAAAAAAATCCAATTGATTGACACATGCTATTTATAGTATCTTTGTTTTTTGGTTTTTTTTTTGTTGGTTGGTGGTTGATTGACTAGTTGGTTGGTTGGTTTGGGGGGTTGGTTTCTTGGTTTGTTTGCTTTTTTAAACGGGGTTTCACTCTGTAGCCCTGGCTGTCTTGGAACTCACTCTGTAAACCAGACAAGCTGACCTTAAACTCAGAGGTCTGCCTGCTCTGCCTCCCAAATTCTGGGATTAAAGGAGCATGCCACCAAACCCCATGATATCTATTCTTCAACTGATATTCCATCCATTTTATTGAAGTACAATTTATTGTTTGCTTGTTCTCTGATGCAAGGTCTCACTGTGTAGCCCAAGGTGGCCTTCAGTTTGTGACCCTCCTCCTAAGCCTCTCGGGTTCTGGGGTTATAGGTCTGTGCCACCACACCAGGCCTGACAACTTTTAACAACTTTTCCCCATGCATTAAAATAATTTTTGATCCTGTCCTATAAAAAGTAGTGTCAACAACAATAACAAAACAATAAAAGCTAAAAAGCTCCATTTGTCTTCTGAAGTGAGGAATCACTCTGCAGGCCTTGGCATTTAAAATGTGTATTCAAGGTTGACATATAATGACTCAATAAATGACAAATAAGTAACTCAACGAAAAAAGATGTCTTCGCTGGACAGTGATGGCACATGCCTTTAATCCCAGCACTTGGGAAGCAGAAGGCAGATTTCTGAGTTCAAGGCCAGCCTGGTCTACACAGTGAGTTCCAGGACAGCCAGGGCTATATAGAGAAACTCTGTCTCAGAAAAAAAAAATGTCTTCTATTGGCACAGGAGGTGAGAGGGGCATCTGAGTGGTCACCCAGTCCTAGAATGAGGAGAGGAAGGTATGTCCATCTGCAGGGCATCAAGACAGATGTGGCACTTTGTTTTTCTTGCTTGTCTGATCTCGGCCTTCCCTTGCAGAGACGTGTGGCCTTATGACTGATGCTCTGTAGAGGAATGCAAATGGAGGTGATGGGTCCAGGTCTGCTTCATGACCTCTCTACTCCCAGTCTCTGCTTGACACAGTCTCAGATGTGTGTGTTTCACCTTACAATATATGTAATAATAATAGTAGCAGTGATAAATGCTAATAAAAGCCTCATTAAATACTAACCATGTGTCAAGGAGTATGTAAAACACTTAGAATGTTTAAACTTATTTCTAATACTAATCCTTCTGCTTCTACTTTCCTAGTAGTGAGATTACAGGTGTGTGTCACCATGCCAGCTCGAGAAAGCATGTTGTCATGCTGTGTTGTCTGCTAGCTACAGGGAACCATTTGAATTGAGATTGAAAATAGTTAAAAAAAAAAAATAGCATTGAAAACTGAGGAGGCTGCATGATTGTCACCACACTGAGCTGCCCCAGTGCAATGTTCTGCCATCTCCGAGTATGTCACAGAAAGCCCCATCAAAAGTGCTCTTCTAAAACAGAGGGTTTGTGGTCAAAAGTATGTCAAAATATGTCAAAAATAATTCACAGGTCTAACTTACTGGTGATTTTTTTTTTCCTTTCTACATCCTTTTTGGAGGGTTTCACTGACAATGAACATGAGCACTGAGCAGTAAGTCCTGTTGCCCCATTGCCCTCCCTCTGGGGAACACACTGACCATGGGTCAAGCAAGCTGGAAGCCTAAAGGAAGCCAGGAGGAGAGTAAAAGTCATGCCCAGATTATTCCTCCAGCTTGTGGGCCAGTAAGGGACATGCTACTTGGTGCACGTGAGAAATTGGATTTTTAAGTTTCCTTACTGAGGAATGAGGGTACTTTGGAGTACGGTATGACTCGGTTGAGCCTTTAGCCTAAGACCAAAACCTACACAGTTAAAAAGCACAACTGTGTCCTGAGAGTCTCCACCCAGAAGCTGATGGAAACAGATGCAGAGACCCACAGCCAAACATCAGGCAGAGCTCAGGGGGTCTTGTGGAAGAGTCAGGGGAAGGATTGAGGGAGCCAGAGGGGTCAAGGACACCATAAGAAGACTTAAAGAGCCAACTAGCCTGGGACCATAGGGGCTCACAGAGATTGAACCCCTAAACAAAGAGCAGGCAAGGATTGGACCTAGGCACCCTGCACATATTAGCAGATGTGCAGCCTGGTCTGCATGTGGGTCCCCAGCAGTTGGAGCAGGGCTGTCTCTGAGTTGAACTCAGTTGCTGCCTTTGGATACCTTTTCCCTTAGCTGGCCTGCCTTGTCTGGCCTCAGTTGGAGTTAGCTGATGTACCACGGCAGGTTGGTATGGGGATCCCCCTCTCTAAAAGGAAAAGGGAAGTGGGGGAATGGGAGAAGTGGGGAGGATGAGACTAGGAGGAGAGGAGGAAGGGAAGTGGGACCAGGATGTAAAGTTAGTAAGTTAATTAATGGGGAAAAAAGCTATTTAAAGACATCAAGAACACCATTAAATAACACTGTCATTCAATTGCTCCATAGTCGCTGCCTGTGCCCTACTACTTGCTGCCCAACTCTACCTGCCCTTGGCAGTTGGAGGTGAGGTGGTGCAGAATCAATGACATAGACTCCAGGAGCAGGTGAGAAATGCTGCAGCAAGCTCATCTGAACACTGCTGCAGGCTCCTTGAATACCCTCCCCCAGAGCACCATTGGTCCCAAGAAAGTGTCTCTTCTAAACAGCAGTTCCCGATTGGCTGGCGTTGTCTGCTGTCAGCCATCCTTGGTCTCTCAGGCAGTCTTCAATTAGGTCTTTCTGTAGGAGATGCCTTGGCAGCTGCATGGCTTTTATGTAGAAGCAACTGTGCTATTTCTCCTACATTTCTGCCCTTCTGTTTTTAGATTTTGACAGCCTAATGGGAGCCAGGGTGCCATTACCTCAACATTGTTGACCCCACCTCAGAGAATTCCCAGTACAGCACACAGGATTGATTTTTCTTTCCCCTTGATGCTTCTATGGGCAAGACTGAGATTTCTGGCATTTCCTTCCATTTGTCTCTAGATGTTTAAGTTTCCAGAAACAATCATTAGCTCTGCCCTTGACACTGAGAACCTGTGAACTTTTCCAACAGGACTTTTTTTTTCTCCTTTTATAAAAAAGAACTGATTAAAAGATAATGGAATAGTATCAGTGATGTATCCCCCAATTTCCCATTATAAATGTGCTCATCCTTACCTTTTAGCTAACCCAATTAAAGCCCATCTCTTGGTTACCACTCTCTTTCTCAAGCTAGACTCTACTGTCTCCTTTTCAAAGACAATGCAATAACTATTAGTCCCAAAGACCGTCAAGGGGAAGCAAAAGAAATATATACTAATGCAGAAAGAATTCTCTGCTGTGTTTAAACTTTGTCATTTCTGATTTGTCACTGGAGTCTTTAATGTATTTAGAGTGAATTCTTGTATAAGGTGATGGGTGAGCCTAACTTCATCCTTCTGCGTGTGCACATCTGCTTGGGGGAGCACTCAAGGAAACATTGTTTCATGTATGTTTCTATTTGAAATACTTAGGTTCAAACAGCCATTTGTGTGTGTGCACTGCTATGTGCCTGAGTGCCTATGCACATTACAGCACTTGTGTGGAGGTCAGAGGACAATCTCAGATGTCAGTCTTTATCTTGCACTGTGTTTAGAACAGGCTGGCGTGTTTGTTGCTCTGTGTTACAGGGTAGCTGGCATGAGAGAAAGCTTCTGCAGATTCTGCTGTCTCTAACTCCTGCTTTACAGAGGAGCACAGAGACTGTAGACAGCCTCCACCATGCCTGGTTTTTATGTGCATCTAAGGATTTGAACTCAGGTCATCATGTTTGTGTGGCCAGAATTTTTAGCCACCGAGCTATATCTCTAGATCTTAAAGTTTTATAACCCACTATAATTTAATCATACACCGCAATAATATATTCCAATTTTATCATTAGTAAAATTAGTAGATAAGTGTCATAAAAGTATTATTTGAAGTTTTTTGTTGTTTTGGTGTATTTGTTTGGGCTTAAGAAGAAACACTGCAAACCCTGATTTGCGGTTTGCTTTCCTAGAATACTATGCCCTCCTATCTACCTATGGGTTCATCAATAGGCATGCGATTTGTGCAAGCCACCAAGGCCATACATCTGGAAACTGAGCTTTCCTGGAATTCCTTAATTTCAAGGGAAAGAACTATGAAGGAAACCAATATTTTAGTACTATATAGAGATGAGGGACATTTCGAATGTCAAGCTTAGGAACATGATAACACTATTTAGAAAGTCAGGAAATTACCAACTTCACAGATGTGCTAAAGAATTCAGTGTTTTCTGCTGAAGTAAGATAGACAAGGAATGTCTGCTGTATATGTCTACAGGCTATATGTAGTCTATTTGCATGAAGAATTTAGAAATCTCCCTGGAGACTCATTATCTTAAAATAAAGAGACTAATGTGTAACAGATTAGCCCCTAATAACAAAATCTTCATTATTAGGGTGGGCTTTCAAATTTGGTTACTGTGAGGATGAGAGAGATGCTCTGTGTCTTCCGTTTGCCAATCTTATTTTAATAATAAAGTCTAGAGGAAGCTCCACTCCCGGGCTCTCTAGCACACCCAGGATCAGAGGTGAGGAGGACACAGCATCTGTCCCAACACCGGGAGTAACTGGGACCAGCAGGACCCAGGCACACAGGAACTCCACCAGCCCAGTGGCTCGGGATGCTTCCAGTCTGTGTGGGCTGGCTGGTGCCCTGAGCAGAACTTGGATGCAAACTCTGCAGTCATTCCCAAAACACCCGGAAGAAGCTCCACTCCCAGGTGCTCTAACAAGCCCAGAATCACAGGATCCCAGAATCACAAGATCACAGAGACAGCTTGACTCTGAGGAGTTCTGACACAATCAGGATCACAGGAAGGACAAGCTGCAGTCAGATTTAGCAAGGACAGGTAGCAGTAGAGATAACCAGATGATGCGGGGCAAGCGTAAAAATATAAGCAACACAAACCAAGGTTACTTGGCATCATCAGAACCCAATACTCCCACCATTTCAAGTCCTGGACACACCATCACACCAGAAAAGAAATATTCAGGTATAAAATCACTTCTCATGATGATGATACAGGACCTTAAGAAAGACATAAATAGTACCCTCAAAAAAATACAGGAGGACGCAGGAAAAGAGCTAGAAGCTCTTAAAGAGGAAACACAAAAATCCCTTAAAGAGCTACAGGAAAACACAATCAAACAGGTGAAGGAAATGAGCAAAACCATCCAGAATCTAAAAATGGAAATAGAAACAATAAAGAAATCAAAAAGAGAGACAACCCTGGAGATAGAAAACCTAGGAAAGAAGTCAGGAGTCATAGGTGCAAGCATCACCAACAGAATACAAGAGATAGAAGAGAGAATCTCAGGGGTAGAAGGCACCATAGAAAACATTGATACAATAGTCAAAGAAAATGCAAAAGACAAAAAGCTCCTAACCTAAAACATCCAGGAAATCCAGGATCCAATGAGAAAACCAAACCTAAGGATAATAGGTATAGAAGACAGTGAAGACTCCCAATGTAATGGGCCAGTAAATATCTTCAACAAAATTAAAGAAGAAAACTTCCCTAACCTAAAGAAAGAGATGCCCATGAACATACAAGAAACCCACAGAACTCCAAATAGACTGGACCAGAAAAGAAATTCCTCCTGTCACATAATAATCAAAACACCATATGCACTAAACAAAGAAAGAATTTTAAAAGCAGTAAGGGAAAAAAGGTCAAGTAACATATAAAGGCAGGCCTATCAGAATTACACCAGACTTCTCACCAGAGACTGTGAAAGCTAGAAGATCCTGGGCAGATGTCATACAGACCCTACAAGAACACAAATGCCAGCACAAATACCCACCAAAACTCTCAATTACCTTAGATGGGGAAAACAAGATATTCCATGACAAACACAATTTACAAAATATCTTTCTACAAATCCAGCCCTACAAAGGATAATAGATGGGAAACATCAACATAAGGAGCAAAACTACACCCTAGAAGAAGCAAGAAAGTAATCTTTCAGCAAATCCACACAAACCTAATTCCACCTCTTACAACAAAAACAACAGAAAGTAACAATTACTTTTTCTTAATATCTTAATATGAAAATTAATATTGCCAATATATTCTAATTGATTGAAATCCAAAAATATGAGGTATTAGAAACTTATTGACTGCCATCCAATGGTCTCTCTAATTTGGTAATTGGAGAAATAGGTCCAATATTGTACAATCCATATACACTTTCAGCTTGTTTGTTCGTGACAGTGTCTTGCTGTGTACAATATAATGGGCTTGAGATCTTGCTTCTCTTATCTCATCCTCTCTATTAGTATTATTGTTTATTTCATGTTTTTACACTATACTGTGGTTTTCAGAACAGCTTACATATTTTAAAAGCATTTATATACCCAAAAGAAATGTAGACAATTAAATTGAAAGGGGGTTTGTAAGAGAACACAAAGAGTAAGACTGAAAACTTTGCTTGATGTTTGTAACTCTTGTACCAAGTTACCACAGTATCAAGTTACCAAGATTTTAAGCTCTACTAAATATAAAACAAACAAAAACACTTTATGTATTTATGTTCATTTAAGAAAATATTAGTAGTGATGTATTATTTTGAAATATACAGTTAATGTGTTTGGAGTTATTTAAAATTTATATTGAGAAAAATGTATGTATTTTCAGTATTACCATAGACAAGCATCTACATAAGACTGTTAAATTGATTGTTGTTTGATATCAAATAACTTTTATAATACTCATCTTTATTGTTATAATGGTTTATAAATTTTAAAGAATATGACAAAAAAAGATATTGTAGGTATTGAAGGGGATCTCTGGGAGGAATTGGGGTACAAAAGGGAAACAAGAATGTGATTTAATTCTATTTACTTAAAATATGTTTTTAAATGTTAACAAATTCAGATAAATTGAAATCATGTAATTTTTCTCATTATAATGCAATAAAACTTTATTATTATTATTATTATTAATAATAATAATAATAATAATAAAGTCTAGTTTGGAGTTAGAGGCAGGTTCTTTCCTGCTCTATAAATTGAGGCCACCGGGTCAATTTTGTTCAGTCAATGAAGCAGGCAGACTGATACTTATAAATAAGCAATTTTCCAGTTCCTTCCCTTTGATTTTATATAATATCTTTCAATAAACTCAGACAACATCAGAAGCTCACAGTCTGTGTCAAGGTTTAGGGATATGATGAGGAGCTTGACTGGCCATCTTTTCTTTGATCAGCTATAGTTTCACGGTGGAAGCTAATTTCAAACATATGTAATACCACACTAGTAATAAAATCCCAAAACTGCTTGTGAGATCATATAACAGGGAGAAATCTAACCTAATATTAAGGAATACCTCTTAAATTGAGACTTAAATTGATAGATGAAAAATATGCAGTTGATTGTATATGTAACATGAAAAAAGCACTACAGCAATCATGTATGTGACATATGAAGAAAGCACTACAGCAATCATGTATGTGACATATGAAGAAAGCACTACAGCAATCATGTATGTGACATATGAAGAAAGCACTACAGCAATCATGTATGTGACATATGAAGAAAGCACTACAGGAATGACAAATACATGTCAAGACCTGGTATACTGTATTTACTGACCTGGTATACATGTCATACTGTATTTAATAAGTTCAAAGAACAGAAAGGAGCTGTTGTAAAAAGATCAAGGAGGAGAACCTGAGGAGGAGACTCTGCAGTAGTTGGTAAGGATTGGCTTATGCATGGCTCTGTCAACCCTTGCAAGGATTTTAATTTTGTTCTAAGAGTGATGGGATTCATAAAAGGGCTGTGTATCAAAAGTACTGTGATTAAAATTGAGTTTCCAAAAGTTTACTTGGGCTGTTCCTTGACATAAAGATTGCAAGAGGCAAGAATGGATGTGGAAGACCTACTACAAAGTCCAGACCAAGAGACACTGGTGACGTTAGACAAGGATGCTGTTCGCCAGTGGCTGTGGCTCCCTAAAGATCCTGAACATGCTTTCATGGGCCAGCAAATGTTGCTTCTATAGCAATTCTTTGCTTCCTACATTGCTTTGCTGTTTGCACTGATGACACAAAAGCTATAATTCTAGAGACTAGTCTGATGTGGAGGTAATGCACTGTACATAGGGTCATTAAACTCTAATATTTTATTCTTTGAAAATATCACATGAATATACAATAAGACATGGTATATACAAAGAAAAAGTATACAAAGAATATCACCCCATTTTTCCTTTAATTCCTCCTGAATCCATGCTGGCTGGTTCCTCCCCACCTCATGTCTTTGTTGTCTTCCTCATTTTCATCTCCTTCTTCCCCTTCTTCTTCTCCTCCTCCTCCTCCTCCTCCTCCTCCTCCTCCTCCTCCTCCTCCTCTTTCTTCTTCTTCTTCTTCTTCTTCTTCTTCTTCTTCTTCTTCTTCTTCTTCTTCTTCTTCTTCTTCTTCTTCTTCTTCTTCTTCTCCTTCTCCTCCTCCTCCTCTTCTTCTTCTTCTTCCTCCTCCTCCTCCTCCTATCTTATTGGAACCCAGTAATTCAAATTAATGTTGCATATGCATACATAAATTTAGAGCCATCTACTGGAGTATCTTAACATATTCTCAATGAAAAGTTTCAAATTATTATTAAAGATATTCTTAATGAATCAGAAACATTTATTATTTTTAATAAATCTCATCCCTATGGAAAAAACCTACACCTTTTTATTGAAGATGATTTTTTCAATCAATATATTCTGATCACAGTTTCTCCTCCCTCGTCTCCTCTGAGACCCTCCCCTCCTCACCACTCATCTAACTCCACACCGTCTTTCTCTCTCTCTTTAGAAAACAAAAAACAAAAAATAAAAAACAGACAAACAATAATGAAAAGGAAAAAAACAAAAGAAACATACACACGGAAACATATACACAAAAAAAACAGAAAAACACAAAATCAGAAACCATACTGTACAAGCAAAAGATCAGTACAGTTTAAAAAAATCCCAAACAAAGCAATATGAAACAACAAAACAAAAAACCTCCAGAAATGCCACTGAGTTCATTTTTGTGTTGTCTATCTACTGCTGAGCATGGGACTGCCCTTAAGTGTGATTTGTATACCCAGTGAGACACCACCAGGGAAAACTAATTTGTCCTTTGCAAATGAATGTCACTTGGAAGTAGCTTCTTTGCTAGGGATGGGGTGAGCATGTTAGGTATAAGGTGAGCATGTTAGGGATGGGTGAGCATGTTAGAGATGGTTGAGCACGTTAGAGATGGAGTGAGCATGTTAGGTATAGGGTGAGCATGTTAGAGATGGGTGAGCATGTTAGAGATGGCGTGAGTGTGTTAGGGATGGGTGAGCATGTTAGGGATGGGGTGAGCATGTTAGGGATGGGTGAGAATGTTAGGGATGGGTGAGCATGTTAGGGATGGGGTGAGCATGTACCGTTTTAAATTTGTGAAACACTCAATAGACATAGATTGAAATAAGTGCTTGTGTCTCAAGGCACAACCAGAGGTCAGCTTCATGTAGCACAGGAGAAGGGAGAAAGGAGAAG
>NW_022196898.1:70363845-70365357 GCF_008632895.1 Mastomys coucha | reverse complement strand
GAGGGAGGGAGGGAGGGAGGGAGGGAAGAAAGGATAGAGAGGCAGAGATAGGCACAACAGAAACAGAGACAGACAGACAGAATATTGATGTGAGAAGGTGCTCTGAATTCCAGTGGGAAAGAAGAGAGAGTAAAGTGACATACATCAATGCATTTACAATGATCTACATTCATTCTCCTGACCTGCCCAGTCTCCCAGTTCTTCTGGCTATGCAGTTATAAGTGTGCTCCTGCAGTTGGTATCTGGGAAGCTGTTAGACAGAGGTCACTAGCAGTAATTTGCTGACATGGCCTCCTATGGGTCAGAACGGGCCACTTCCCTACTCCACAGTCAGAGATGTCAAACTGGACAGACTGAAGTCTGACAGGTGTTCATATTGACACCGTGATAACTGGTCATTTAAATTTCTGTTAAAAACTAATTGTGGAGATCCAGTTGTTCAACATCTATCAGCAAAACTCTGATCTCTGCCATTTTTTTTCCTTCAAATTTCCTTCCTCTCATATCCTCAGGGCAAAGAATTGGCTCTCTCCAACGGTCTCCATTTATTCAATAGCATTTGAATGTGAAATAGCAGTTTCCATATTTAAAATTTTAAAATATAAAATTCTAGCATATAACGTATGATCAGTAAATGTTGAATATTAATTAAATAAAATTTTGGTCAAAAGAAGGCTAAGGCTGTATGTTTTAATTCTAATTGAAATACTTTGCCTTCTAACAATGTATTTTGAGTTGTAGTACTTACATCATATTGGAGGATTTTATGTTTAAATGCTAAAACCCAGCCCATGAGACAAACATTAAAATCACTAAGTTCTTTTATTTCTTATTCTCCTAAAAATATATTTAAAGAGAAAAACTGAAAATAAATTTTACTCTCTCCCCAGTGTACATTACTGTAAGTAGTTCCAGGACTGTGAATGCACTTAGGGCAAAAGAAAATGCTGGAAAGGGGGATGGTTGCTGGGCTAGCAAGCCTTCATTCAATTGCATTTCACAATTCCTTTTACTCTCTTTTAGTGACTAGTTAGTCTTGAAAAAGCTGCACCCACTAGTGATGAATTTTTAGGTATTTAGGGATTGATGGAGCTTGTAATCGACATCACTTCATCTTTGCTTAACTTCGTTCTCATGGTGGCCTCTAGTCACATCTCTGTGATAGGACCAAGATCACAGGTTTTTTTCTCTTCCTGTGTTTTAGGTTTTTTTTTTAACTTTAATTGCATTATGATGAGAAAAGTTACATGATTTCAATTTATCTGAATTTGTTAACATTTAAAACCATATTTTAAGTAAATAGAATTGAATCACATTCTTGTTCCCCTTTTGTACCACCGCTCCTCCCATAGACCCCCCTTCAATACCTACAATATCTTTTTTGTCATATTCCTTAAAATTTAGAAAATATTATAACAACAAAAATAAGTATTATAAAAGTTTTTTTGATATAAAACAACAATCAATTTAACAGTCTTATGTAGATGCTCATCTACACCAATAGTGAAAATA
>NW_022196898.1:70363220-70363513 GCF_008632895.1 Mastomys coucha | reverse complement strand
CAAGAGTTACAAATGTCAAGCAAAGCATTCAGTCTCACTTTGTTGTTCTCTTACAAGCCACCTCCTTATTTAATCGTCTATGTTTCTTTTGGGTATATAAATAATTTTGAAATATATAAGCTGTTCTGAAAACCATTTTCAGGTATTTTAGGTATTTTTTAGGTATTTAGGGATTGATGGAGCTTGTAGTTGACATCACTTCATCTTTGCTTGACTTTGTTCTCATGGTGGCCTCTAGTCACATCTCTGTGATATGACCAAGATCACAGGCTTTTTTCTCTTCCTATTTTTTA
>NW_022196898.1:70345547-70363210 GCF_008632895.1 Mastomys coucha | reverse complement strand
AAAAAAAACCAGGATGGTGTTTGTAGCAGGGGGTTCCCAAAGGGGAGACCAGGGAGGGAAAAACATTTGAAATGTAAATTAAAAAAATATTCAAGGGAAAAAAAGAATTTGTTAACATTTGTAGGTTTCGATTATCCATTTACCATAATGATCATTCTGCTAAACTTTATATCCTACAGAGTGGTAAGAAATACTACTTCAACAAAGATTTAAAATCTTTGTGTTTAAAATCTCTCAGCATCTTATGTTTTGTCCGCCTCTAGGAAGGATTAAAACTCTGTCAAAATTGGATGTAATCCTTCTTCTATCAGAAAGCCCTCACAGTGTTAAAGCAGATTTCCATAGCGAGCACTTTGTCATGGTAAATGAATTTGAGTGTGTTCCTTGGAAGATAAACAGTGGAAGATAAACAAAATGTTGGGCTTCGGTTACAGCCAAGCCTTCCAAAAGAAATAAAGTGAGTCGTTAATCCTCATAGTACTGGAATCTGCTCACCGTTAGCCAAAAGACTATTTAGGGACTGCCTATGAGCCTATGCATGCAGGAACTCAAAACCTTGACTGTGCACTAAGGAAAGAGCAGAAACAGAACAAAAGTGGGACCACTGACCAAGCTAAGGGCGATCGAGACACATGTTTGTGTCTGAATTAGAAGATAATTTTGCGAATTCACTGCTAAAATACCGTCAAAATGAACCATATGAATGGACGTTACGTTCAAATATGCTCACTTTGCTTTTATGTTTTGTTAATGTTCTAAAAGTACCAGACAAAATACTGAAGACTGAGAGGGAAAATTTAAAATTTTAGAATTCTCTTTATGTTTTGTTAAAATGAGGGTTTTTTTTCAGCTAGCATTATCTCTTAGTGAGAATATAAAATTAGATAAATATCTAAAATGATCACAAGTCAGTTATCTCGAAGAGCCACATATATATCACATAGCAAAGAGAGCTTTGTTTCCTACTGTGTAAATGATAGAAATGGTGGGCAACCAGGTTATATGAATTTGGGTGTGATTCATGTTATTCCCACAGAATAGGCTTACATATTCAAAACATGGGCCTGTTGAGTTCACTAGGACTACTCAGAAAAATCATACAACTCTCTGAAATGGTAATAATATAGGGATCATGTCTGCAAGATTTAATTTCTAATCTGTGTGTAGCACTTTAGTCAATAAGTGACATTTTAATTTTCAGTGGTAGATTTTATAAGTGAAAGAACTGTCACTGGAAAATATGATCCATAACTATGTATTTTTCTGAACACAAGTGGACAAACACACTGAAATCAAACTCACATCAGAAGGGTTGACCCAGCGTGATGTGCTGGCGAGGATTTTGTGTATCCTCGGGACTTGAAGAACTCTAGCTCTGGCTGAAGCTTTTGCAAATAAATCATGTGCTACATCGTGGGCTGGAGATTAGAAGCTATTTAGTACAAATAAGCAAAACAGAGCTTGTATTAGACATACTACATTACTGAGGCTTCCCCGCAAGGTTTTAAGAACTGGAATTCATAATAAAGCCAAATATATCCTTGGACATCTAATGGGAAGATAAACAATGATCATCAACTATATGACAGTTTAAATAAGCATATTAGAACCCTGCATTGCTATGTGAAATGCCCCCCAAGGATACACTTTCATTTTAATTTCTAACTTTGTGATATTACTGAAGTTTGTCACAGGAAAAAGATAACTACTATGTGTCCAGCACAGTATAAGGGTTGCAATTTATTCTTCTCCTTCTCCTTCTTCCTCCTCTTCCTCCTCCTCCTCCTCTTCCTCCTCCTCCTCCTTCTCTTCCTCCTCCTCCTCCTCTTCTTCTTTTACATCCAACAAATTCAGCATTGTTGTCCTCAATTTACAGATGAGCTCTGAGATTCAAACTGCAAGAGCTAACGTTGTGGAGAATTCCCAAATATCGCCCATTCCTTCATTTGTTTATTTTTGTCTTTAAAATGCCAGTAAACTTATGCTTCATATACTAAGAGAGATGTTTATCTATTGCAGACCAAACAGGAAGTGGTGTTCCCATATCTGTGGAAACTCCATGGGCAATTGTAGGGTGGGTTTTTTAACCAAAGGCCCCCTTTCAATGGGATGATGCAGTCGTATCTTGGAGTTTAGGGAGAAGGGACAAAGAAAGACTACAACATGGCCATGTGCATTTGGAAGAAAATGCTGGTTATATACATGTGAATATATATGGCAACCTTTATTTTAAAATTTTCAGTTTCTATTATAAATAGAGCAGCAATGGACATAGGTGAGTATATATCTCTTCATTAAGATGTAGAGTCCATTGGGTATATGTCCAAGGGTGATATAGCTTGTCACACAGTATACCCTATTTGCCCAACAGCTTTACTTGTAAATATTCATTGCATGAGTCATTGGTCTAGTTCAAGACCTCTGGCTTTTGCTACACTATTAAAACTGGATCCTCACTGGGTCTCTTCTTGGATATCCTGTTGCTGCCTTGTGTCATGGAGAACCTGAAACTTTGGTTCTGGAAGACCTGCCCCTTCATGTGCTCTAGCAGTTCATAGGTGGGGTAGATATTGGGTTGGGCCAACTCAGAGCCCTGGATCTGGGCCTAGGTGAGGGCTAAGTTGGTCAGTCCATCAGCTCTGGCACCCATGCTACCAAGATCAGTTCAACTGTGCTGCCCAGGTCAGGAGTAAGGCCAGTTTTCCTGTACTCTTCAACAGTAGCCATGTCTCCCATACCTACACTGCCATTGCCAGCAGTCTCATGCTGCCCATGCAGGGGCAGGGCCATGTTCCCAAATGTGTTGGGGCAGGGCAGCTCAGCACAGTACTCAGACATTAACATGATCTCAGGCAGCAGCCCAGACCCGGGACATCCATATGGCCTTTGGTGATAGCATGGGCCTTAGATATCAGCACAGATCCAAGCAGCAGTAGAGCCATTGACCCAGACATGACTCATGGGCAGCAGCCTGAGCCAGACATCACCATGACCCCAGGTGGTTACGCAGGCTCCTCATATCTGCCTGTGTCTTGTGGTCTCCCTCCCCAAAGCCTAGACAGTAACGCAGCGTTGGGGAAGCGGCTACATTCAGTAGCTCCACCTGCATTTAGCAAGAAGGAAGTTTCTGATTGGACTGTTATACCGACGTAGTTTGGGGGAGGGGTCTGCCCCAAGTATTTTACCTGTTGCGGGAACAAAGGAATCAACATTAAATAGAAGATGACTGAGTGACCAGACCTCATGTTGTCTAATGTTCTTCCCACGTGGGTACGGTACGGTATTGGCTAGCCTACCTCAACTTATCTCCTTTAATCTTTTCCTGTCCATATCTTACTCCTAATTCAAGTAGGACTCTTTTAATCCTTTTCATGTTGGTTTTAGATTCCAACAGTGTCTGACTGTCACAGCTTCTCCGGTTCCACCTTTCTCCACAATGCATGAACCACTGGCTTCACTTTCTCTCCCATCTCTCCTTGGCTATACTCCCTCTTTCCCATCTCTCTATCACTCAGTCACTCTGCATAGTGACTGACACCTACCAGGGACCCTGGGTAACCATATGGGTGTCTATCTTCAGGCCACACCAGAGCCCTATAATATTTTAGTTGTTGTTGAGTCTTTGTATGGTTTTGGTATCAGGGTAATAGTGGCTTCATTAAATATATAGAGAGAACTATCTAAGTTCCTTCAATAAGTTTCTCTTATAAATTTTGGTAGAATTCTATGCTACATTCATCAGACTCCAGACATTTTCCAATTGGGAGATTTCAAATTAGTGCTTCTGTTTCACTAAGGTTATGGATTTGTTTAAATTATTTATTTCATGTTGATTTACCTTTGTTAGAGCATGTATACCAAGAATTCATTTCCTTTAGGTTTTCCGATTTGGTGGAATACAGATAGTTATGTTCTGTCCTTATGAGTCTCTAAATGTCCTCAGGATCTGTTGTGAGTCCTCCCTTTCATCCTTAATTTTGCTATTCTGAATCCTCTCTGTCTTTCTTTGTCTTATCTTGGCTAAAGTTTTGTCAATCTTGTTGATTTTTTCAAAGAATTAACTTAATTCTATTGGTCTTTTTATTTTTTTCTTTGTTGTTGCTATTTCTGTTTCATCAATTTTAGCAATAAATTTGATTATTTTTTCTTGTCTACTTTTTTGGGTGTTGTTTCTTCCAATCTTTCAAGCATATCCTTAAGTTAATTAATATAAGATCTTTCCAGTGTGTGTGTGTGTGTGTGTGTGTCTGTGTGTGTGTGTGTGTGTGTGTGTGTGTGTGTGTGTTGGTGTAGGTAGGTACTTTGTGCCCTGAACTCTTCATTGCTTCTTAGACATTTTGATGTGTTATCTTTTTATTCCCATTCAATTTTTCAATCTTAAGTTTCCTTCTTGATTTCTGCCTTGACCCTCTCTTCATGTTTAGGTTCCATGCTTTTGTGTGTTCTCTGATATCTCACGTTCTGTTGATACATTTTACAAGTATATGGAGATTAGATTAAAGCCTTGGACTTGGGTTTCTTCTCCTTTTTGGCTACTATTTGTAGGTTTGGTCTTTTCATGTTGTCCCAGATTTCCTGGATGTTTTGTTCCTAAATATTTTTAGATTTAATATTTTCTTTGACTGATTGATCTATTTCTTTTAGCTTGTCTTCAATACTTGAAACTCTTACATATTTTTCTGCTGGATATTTTTTGTTTGATTTTCTAAATTTTTCATTTTGAGTTTTGTTTCAGTTTGGCCGTTCTTTAGCAATTCTATCTTTTTGTCAAATTCCATGGTCAGACCTTGAATTCATTTCATTATTTCATTCCACTGTTTAGGTTTTCACAATCTTCATAGAGCTGTTTATTCATATCTTTTTTATGGCCCTTGAACATATGCATAATTACTGTTTTGAAGTCTTTTTCATGTACTTCAGATAAATTGTTTTTTACAGAGAATATTACAATAAGGATGCTAGTTTCTTGAAGAGGCATACTGTTTTGGTTGCTGATGTTTGTATTTTGTGATAGGATCTAGGCATCTGGAGTTAGAATGTTGGAAACGTTTCTCAGTGTGGATATATATAGTATTGCTTCTATTGGTTGGGTATTTGGGGCTTTGTCTGATATTGGCCCAGTTTGTCAGATTGAAGACTAGCTCAATGATGTTTGGTTTTCAGTTTTGTCACCACTCTGCCTTTCAGGGTCCAGACTCAAACTAGCTGAAGATCAGCCTGATAGTTAGAGTAGCTAAAAGTATTGTTGGAGCTCTAGGTTTAATCTCCAAGCAGTCCCACATAGGTGTTGTGGACAGGGTGGGTAATATGTGAGCAGGGCAGGGCAGGGGGTGGGAAGAAGGTTGACTTTGAACATCTCTTAAGTAGAATTTGGGGTCTGGCTTCACATGACACCTGTACCAGGGCCAGTGGCTGGTGGGCTAGGTGGAGGTGGTGAGTAGGGGAAGTGAAGCTATGTCTAGAAAACCCTACCTGAAGTTCTTCTTCAAACTCTGGATTTAAACTCCAACCAGTCTCAGATTGGTGCCATAAAAGGTTTGAAAGTAAGGTGAGCATGATGGGCAGGGTATAAAAAAAATTTGCAGGGTACACAGGTATATATAAAAAAGTCATCTATTCTTTCTTATATTAGTCTCACTCAGGAAGACATGATGTCAGCCTGTACTGTAGTCAATGAAGACAGAAGGAAGCTCATAAAATCAGTACATTTAGAGTTGTAGAGCTGATAGATTGCTTGCTGGTAGATTTGTTGTAGGAGATTAGAAAAAGGTACACAGTTTGGGGCTGGCTGCTTGTAAAGATGAAAAATTGTAAAGATGAAAAATGTTGGCAAGTAGTGTGGCATTGGCATAAGGGAGGGAGCCCCAAGAGGAGGCCAGGAGCAAGAAGGTCACTCATTACCCGCTGATTCAACACTCAGAGTTTTTCAAATAGGCCTTTGATTGGAGAGCTGAGAATGAATGCATACTCTGCTTAAATGACTTTTCAACCTCTTTTCTTTCTCTTAAACATGTAGACAATCAGAATGGAACTTAGGCCTCCGAGCTGGAAATGCAAACATTAATACATTTTCTGGATATCTACAGAGTTAGCACTGATCAACTCCTTTAACCTAAGACCTTGCGATTCTAGATCGGCCTAGCTAGATTCTAGGTGACATAAGGGAAAGGGTGTTGGTCGTATAAGAATCACTCTAAGGATCTTTCCCTAATCTAAACTGAGATCCAGAATTTCCGTGTGTCCTTGATAAAAGGGTGCAGCTGAAAACTCTAAAAGAGGCCATGTTGATGAAGTAAGTATGTGGCAGGAAAGTGACTAGAATAGCAGCTCTCAACCTGTGGGTCACAACCTCTTTGGAGGGGTCAATGACACTTTCACAGGAGTCACCTAAGACCATTTGAAAATACAGATATTTACATTACGATTCATAACAGTAGCAACATTTCAGATATGGAGTAGCAATAAGAATAATTTTAGGGTGGGGGGGTCACCAGAATATAAGGAACTGTACTAAAGATTCAAAGCATTGGGGAAGTTGAAAACCACTGGCCTAGGGCCAATGGCAGACAGGAGAACAAGTACTCACGTAGTCTAATCTTGGTAGAGAATGGTACTACAAGAAGAACCTGGTGTTTGCAATTTTGGAACACTGGGATAGGATTTATCACTCAAGTCCAGAAGCCAGACTTACTTATTATTCTCAGGCATCTATGATAGCCAGGGTCCCAGCTACCTGACAGGGAGGGAGATCTAGGAAGGGAGCTTGCCAACTTTGATCAACATATCCTGAGCCTACAGAAATAAGTGTAGGAAATGCCCCAAGGATGGTCACAAGTTGTAGCTTTTGTTGTTGGACTCGTTCTGTTTGGGTAGTGAGTCTTGCTGGAAGTAGGGGTTGCAATACAAACATGGTTCTTATGCTAAAGCATGCTTCAGAATAACTGGTGGGAGTTCTTAACTTTTAAGACCCATGCTCATGTCCCACTTACAAAGATTCTGGTCTACAAAGCAGGGCGTGGCGCACTGGAAGTGGGTAAGCTCTACATGTGCCTCTGATGCCAGTCCTGGGTGAGTCATTGCCTGAAGTGCATCAGCCTTGAGCTAGATGATGTTAGGTATTTGGAATCATTCTCCTTTTTGATGCTATTGCTTTGCATCCTCTTTTTCTCCCCCGCTTCCCACATTCTCACTGAACTGACTTCTTTCAATCCCAGTGGTATTCTTAACTCTACACTGAGTTTCTGTGACAGAGATGCAGCTGACCTTTAGCTCATGGAGTCTTCAGCCTTGGATTGAGATGAGAAGGAAAGTTAAGAATGTAAACATCCTTCTACACTTCCTTAGAGAAAGCAGTTCACAATTCTGTTTGATCAGATTCATGCTAAATGATTCTGTGAATATATTTTAAGATATATCCCCCTCTTCCTCTACTATTTTTACAGCTTGTTCTATTGTGGTTTGTTTGTTTGTTTGTTTGTTTGTGGGGGTTGGTTTGATTTGGTTTTGCTTAAAAGCTATCCATGGAATCTGGGCATGTATCAAAGTAATTTAGTTACACTTTTCTAGATCTTAAAGAACACTAAGACACAAAAATGATACTTGACCATACATAGTATTTAAGATAACCTGTGCTAACGAGACCCACCTGGTTCAATGACTCACTCTCCAACACTATTTGCCAATTTTTAATTTGATGGAACTTTTTTCTGGGAATAAAGCAAAAATGTAATTAATACAGCTTCCTCCCCCCGCCCCCAGTGTAAGAATTTCAGCCGTTTGTTCTGTCACGACTGTAGAGATCAAACGCACATCCGGGATTACAAAGATCAAGAAACAGACTAGAGCAGGTTCTAGTTTGAAAGGATCGGCAAGGCAGCCTTCCTATACCGCCTCTGTCTGAGGAGGAGACATGAGGTTCTGGAGGGAGGTGGAATTCTTAGTACTGAGAGAAAAGGAAGTTTGGTGTTGGGAATGTACCGATGTGCTGATCAGCTGAGAGGCCCTGGGAGGGCTGGCCTGGTCAAGCAGCTGGGAAGATTGGCATAGCTGCTGCATGTAGGAGACAGACACATCCTGGTCAGTTGAATCCAAACAGTCAGGGAGGTCTGATTGCATGAGAAAGGAAGTACTGCTCCTTTCATCTGCAGGGTGTAGAATGTTGCACCAATCATAAAGAAAAAAAAAAAGAGGGAAGACAAATCCTCTCTTTATTACTCTTGTGAGAAAAATTTAATCTAACGATTGATTTTGCAAACCAGGAGTATAAAATGATGTGGCTATTTAACAGTGATAGAGTTTAATTGTTTGGTTGTTTTTTTTTAACTTTACTAAAACATGTTTAAAATATACAGAGACACATACTTATACACAGGATTCAAAATTAAATCTTTTTTTTAATGTGTTTAGGACGTGATATATAAGAACAAAATGTAGTTCTCCTTTTTATCCCTCTTCTTTCCCCTTAACTCCTTCGTCGTTGTCCTTTTCCTTCTTAGTTAATGAGATAGGGCCTAGCACCCAGGCTGCCCTGAAACTCCTTCTCCTGCAAGGTTAACCTCCCTAGGATGGTATCACAGGTGTGTGCCAAGGTTCTTAGCTTTAAGTTCCTGTCATTCTTTAATCTCCTCCGTTAGTATTTCTTATTAGTATTTCTTATTCATAAAGTGAAAAAATTATTTCTCTAACTTTCATTCTCTTTTTAGTTGGTTGGTTGGTTGGTTGGTTTTGGGGGTTTTTTTGGGGGGGGGTTAAGACAGGGTTTCTCTGTATAGCCCTGGCTGTCCTGGAACTTGCTCTGTAGACCAGGCTGGCCTCGACCTCAGAAATCTGCCTGCCTCTGCCCCCAAGTGCTAGGCATGTGCCACCACCGCCCAGCTAACTTTTGTTCTTTATTGAAGGACTTTGGATAACTGGTTCACTGTCCCAAAACTTCAGTATAATAACTTGGAATTTTAAAAATATTATTATTACAAAGTGGATTTTGACATTTAAGAAAAATATCTAAGAAATAGGGGTTCAGCAATTAGGAGCACTTGCGGCTACTCTGGAAACTACAGTTCAATTTCCAACACTCACATTTGGTGGCTCACAACCCTCTGTAACTCCAGCTCCAAGGGATCTGATATGTTTGAAGGCACCTGCACTCATGTGCACATATCAATATATCCACATGTATACACACAACACAGACACATACATACACCTACACATAATTTAAACTAATACCAATAGTTATTTTTAGAAACCTAAGAAGTTTCTCAAACATATTCATTATAAAAACTAAGAATAAGTCTTCTTAAATTAATATTTTCCTTTCCATAAATTCACTTGATGGCAGTTACAGGATGCAATTTGAAAATTTTCATGAGACAATGCTACAGCTTAGCATATTTCCTATCCTAAAATCTCACCATCTTTACACATGCAGTGTAATATGAACACCAATAAAAGAAAAACATTTGAAAATAAATGTCTTCTATTTTCCATCATTTATTAACTAAAAGTTCAAACTTTATTCACAGGCATTGATCAAGAGATTGTGCTACTTGACACTGAACAGTGGTGATGTAAAATCAGAAAAAGCATGGAGGAGCCGGGCAGTGGTGGTGCACGCCTTTAGTCCCAGCACTTGGGAGGCAGAGGCAGGTGGATTTCTGAGTTCAAGGCCAGCCTGGTCTACAGAGTGAGTTCCAGGACAGCCAGAGCTACACAGAGAAACCCTGTCTTGAGAAGGAAAAAAAAAGAAAAAAGAAAAAGCATAGAGGGACCACATGCAATATCTATCCTCCCTCAACAGCCTCTAAGAGATGTAATAAAAATGCTTTCATCGTTATCATATTCTCAATTGTATGAAAATTATATTGTGGAATGCTTCTGATCTATACTTGTAGCGTCAACCTTTGGGCTTACCCTAACCCTCTGTTCTGCAACCCTGTGCTCCTGCAGGCTGACCCAGAAGTTATCTGTGTTATTTTTGAGGCATGCATCTACTTGAAGCTCTTTATCCTGAAAATAAATGGAAAGAATAAGAGTACTAGCATTCCATTCTGTAAAGATTTACACAAACAAACTCCCTACTGAAGAGAGGAAATGACGATAATTTTCTGGTACATTTAAAGACTCAAATGAAACAGCCTGTAACAAACGGTCCTTGGATGGCTGGGGTGAAGCCATCTTATTAAAAGTAAACGTTTTTGTAACATTTTATATGTGTGCTGCTTTATAGGAAAAATATGCTGAAAAAGTATGAAGAAAAGATGAGAATTATGGATTGAACAAACTTCTTGTTATTGAACTGATTTAGGCTACAACTTTGGCAGTTTCAAACCACCACCTAAGCCTACATATTTAAGCCCCAACACACACAGAAACTGGAGGGAGATCAAAGCACACTGAAGAAATATTCATTATAGTTTTTTACTATAATGTTTGTATTATTTTTTGAGGAATCCAAAATGTTGTGTTTTCTGGACATTCAAATGAAACTAACAGTTCGGCTGATTTCTGTGGTGTGACTTATATGTAAAATGAAGTCAGAATTGAGGTAGAAAGGACAGTTTGAGGAGTCTCTTTGGGATACAGCTTTAGTTACTCTTTCATCAAAAATCCTAAGGAGCCATGATGTGTAAAACACTGGGTTTGAGGATGGGTAAAAAGGGAGTTAGATATGGTTTGGGTTTAAGTGGATACTATAATATGGTGATTATAGAGAATGAACTAGAGAGAGTAGACACCACATATTTAGAGAATCAATAAGACAAAGGTTGTGAGGAAATGCCAGAGGCAAACTGAGTGCAGAGCACTGGCATCGCATAGCTCTGACAAGTACTGTTTTATAGACGAGTATCTTTCAGTGGCCATCCTTGCAGAATCGGCACTGTCACCCTATACAGGCGTGTGCACATGCACATGCATGTGAAAGTGTGTGCAAGCACAGGAGCCCTGTAAACAAACCCTACCTGAATCTGGAATCTGACAACACTCATTCTACAGAACTAACTGGTATTCTTTTTTTTTTTTAAGACTTATTTTTAGAATGATATGTATGTGTGAATTTGTGTGGAGGCATGTTCTTGTGAGTGCAGATGCCTGTGAGGGCTGAAGTATCACACCTCACTGGACCTGGAGGTACAGGTGGTTGTTAGCTGGCCAAAACAGGGGCTGGGACTAGAACTCATGTCTTCTGCAAGAGCAGTCTGTGCTATTAATCATGGAGCCATTCCCCAGTCCATGAAGTTCTTAGGTCTAGAACCTCAGTAATTCTTAAACGTTGGAACTGTAGCTATCCTTTAGAAAGCGTGAGTAAACTGATTACTTCCAGACAGCAGGGTGTATGTGTGTGTGTGTGTGTGTGTGTGTGTGTGTGTGTGTGTGTGTGTGTACACAGTAATTCAGAAATGTCTTTCTGAAGTCCTTCGGCAAAATCATTCACTTCTCCTTGGCTCAACTTTAAAATGACCATAAAATACTGCAAACAGTTTGAAAATCTCTCTCTCTCTCTCTCTCTCTCTCTCTCTCTCTCTCTCTCTCTCTCTCCCCCTTGCATTTCCCCCTTTCCTTCTCTCTGTCTTCTGTTTTACTATGAGACTGTCTTAGTTAGGGTTTCTGTTGCTATGATAAACTATCATGACCAAAAGGAAAGGGAAGGAAAGGTTTTATTTCACCTTTCATCTTCTAGTCCATCATCCAGCAAAGGAAGAGAAGGAATTCAAGGTAGGAACCTGGAGGCAGGAACTTCAATCCTCCCACCTCCTCTGCCCTGTAGACATTTGAGTTTTGGTGGTTTTGTTTTATTTTGTTTGGTTTGGTTTTTTTGTTTGTTTCTTTGTTTTTGTTTTTTTAAGACAGGGTTTCTCTGTGTAGCCCTGGCTGTCCTGGAACTCACTCTATAGACCAGGCTGGCCTCAAACTCAGAAATCCGCCTGCCTCTGCCTCCCAAGTGCTGGGATTAAAGGCGTGCGCCACCATTGCCCTAGACATTTGGTTTTTATTTGTTGGTTTCTTGCTGCTGTCATTTGTCTTGAGACTCAGTGAGTTTAATAAAGGTCGTCATAAGTTTGGAAATCACCAGTGGAGCTTGATAGGCTACCAGTGGCTACTTTACTGAAGGCACTGACTTCCCGATTCCCAAAATCTATTAGTGAAGGAGAGCGTAGAGTGTAGTTTCTACCACCCTGCTTTAAGCTCTGAAAAGACTGCTACCAGCCCCTGCCCAGAGAGTATTAGATCCGTGGATGAAAAACATAGGCACAAGCATAGCTCACTTTCAACCTGCCTCATTGGCCCAACTGCTGGGTGCTTCTAATCTCCCACCTGGGGAAGCGGCCATGCTCTACCCAAGATCTCACGTGGTGGGTCATCCCTCTACCTCCAAAGCAAAGCATGGCAAAATCCCTTTCTCCTCTCTAGCACCTTCCTGAAGGGAGGGAGACCAGACAGGGGACTGGAAGTCCCGCCTACTCCTCCCAGTTCATTGGCTGCTAGCATCGTTATTGATCCATCAAGAACCAATTGAGGAACAAGACCTTCAGTGTTGGCACACAGATTCCAGATCAAGGCATCAGAACCACCCCCTATGGAAGAGCCTCTCAATGGTCCAATCATGAGACCATCTGTGGATGGCTTTGGACAGGCCCATTCTTGTGCAGACAAGGTTGCATTGAATTAACCATTGAAATGGCTTTATCGTGCTCAGAAGATAGCTAGCTTTCCACAGTCCTTTTTTTCTTGTCTCCCAGCCCCTTAAAGTCTTTTGCTTCCTCTTCCTTGGTATTCGCTGAGCCTTAGAGGGAGTTTATGCCTTCTTTACCCTTGCCTCCTTGACGACCCCAGCACATGACTGCAAAGAGAAGCTTCTTTGGATAAGATCAAGAGTAGCATTTGTCTGTGGATACGAACGAAATAATTAGAAGGTAGGTTGGTGCTGTGTCAGTTTTGCTAAATATTAATGAATTCCTTCCTATAGGCTATTACTTCCCAGGCATCTCCATGCCTGTTTGCTTGTTACTATAATTTACAGTGCCAGAAATGGGTTGCCTCTTGTGGAGCAGGTCTCAAGTCTAATCAGAAAGTTGTTAGTTACTTCCAGGACAACCATGCCACTATCCTCTAATTGGGTACTTCTTGCCTGCCAGGTTGGCATTCTAGGAGAAAGCTTCCATTTCAGCCCCAGCGTGGTTTTTCCTATAATCAAGGTCTATAGTCTCTTCAGCAACACGGTCTTATCATCTAGTTGTGGTAGGCAACCAACAGAAATGGCAAAAGCCTATGTTTCTTTTGGCAGTCCCTGGCCAACAACACAAAAGATGGTACCTCATATCTGGCCCTAGGGTTTTTGTTTCTAAGAACAGCCTTGGGGAACTGGGGGTAGCCAACAGAAAGTCCCAGACACCAGGAAAGCAAGAGGCTCCCAGGAACCAATGGGGATAATGTTAGCTGAAATACCCAACAAAGGGGAGAGAGAACCTGTAGAGACCATATCCAGAGGTTAGGTATGGCCCCCAGGTGAGGGATAGAGCCACCCACCCTTCCTTCTCAAGTTTTAACTCAGAACTGCTCCTGTTTAAAAGAAATGCAAGGACAAAGAGTAGAGCAGAGACTGAAGAAAGAGACTGAAGGCCATCCAGAGACTGCTCCACCTGGGGATCCATCCCATATGCAGCCACCAAACCCAGTCACTGTTGCTGATGCTGGGAGGTGCTTGCTGGCAGATACCCTCAGGGGTTTCTCCTGAGAGGCTTTGCCCAGGGCTTTACAGATACAGAAGCAGATGCTTGCAGCCAACCATTGGACCAAGCATGGAGACCCCAATGGAGGAGTTCGGGGAAGGACTGAAGGAGCTGAAGGTTTTGCAACCCCATAGGAAGAACAACAGTATCAACCAACCAGACCACTCAGAGCTTCCAGGGACTAAACCACCAACCAAAGAGCATACATGGAGGGGACCTGAAACTGCCCACAGTTTCACAAACCGTATTCTCTCAGCCAGGAGGGAATAAAGGACCTGAAATAGAGAGTTTGAAATGCAAAGAGGAAACACGAAGCCAAGTTGTGTCCCAATCAAGGCTCCACTTTACTTGGAATAAGCCAGTGTTTTTATAGTCACAGGAGAAACCGAAACCAAATCTCTAAATTACATGACATTTGCATACTGCAAAAAAGGTTCAGGTGCCAAAGTCCCCAGGTTCGGAAGATCTTCAGGCCTCGGGCATACTCAGGTGCTGGGCGTGCTCAGGCAGTGGGCATACTCAGGTGGCTTCTTCAAAGACGAACCTACAGTCAACAGAGAGCATCTGTCTTAGCTCCCAGGTGTTAGCCCCCAAGCAGAGGCTGCCAGAAGTCCGATGGCTGAAGTGAAGGGGGAAGGTAACAGGGAACCATGGCTCAGGATGCATATGTAGCAGAAGATGGCCTTGTCTGGCATCAGTGGGAGGAAGGCCCTTGGTCCTATGAAGGTTTGATGCCCCAGAGTGGAGAAATGCTGGGGCAGTGAGGCAGAAGTGGGTAGGTGAGTGAGGGAACACCCTCATAGAAGCAGGGGGAAGGAGGGGAAACCTGGAAAGAAGATAACATTTGAAATGTAAATAAAGAATATATCCAATAAAAATTCTAAAAAATAAAGAAATTAAATATCAAAAAAGGACAGCCTTATAAAAATGTTCAAAATTATTAGCCATTGGGAAAATGCAAATTAAAAATGCTTTGAAATTCTATCTTACCTCAGTAAGAATAGCTATCAAAAACATGTATATATACATATATCATATACACATATATACATGCACATGCATATGCAAATATTACTGAGTTATAGTCTTAAAATTGAGCTGAATAATAGTGGGTTTCTATATGATGTTTTTCATATATCCTTTAACTTGGTTCACCCTACAACCTCTTTCCCATTCTCTCCTCCCTCATGATCTCCTCATGATCTCCTCATGATCTCCCTGATTCAACCTTTCCACTATGGTATTTACCCTTTCTATTTGTATAGTTATATTTCTCATCTCACATGTGAGGAAGAACATGTGGCATTTTTCTTTCCAGCTTCTATTTTTCTTGGTATACTTCTCCTAACTCCATGAATTTAACTGAAAATTTGCAATATCTTTGTTTTAACCACTGAATAACACTCCTTCAATATGCATCAAGTTTATAGTCACCAGTTGATTAGTCACCAAGACTTATTCCATTTCCTAGCTATTGTACACAGAATGGCAACGAATAGATGAAAAATGTCTCTATAGCACAGTGTAGGGTTTGTTTGTTTGTTTGTTGTTTTTGTCTTGTTTTGGTTTTTTATTACATGGCCAGGAATAGTTGGATGGTATGGTGGTTCTACTGCTATCTTTTTGAGAAATCTACATATTAATTTCCATAACAGCTGGAGCAGTTTACACTTCCACCAATGGGGATTAGGATTCTTCTTGCCCACAACCCTATCACAAATTGTTTTGTTTTGCTTGACTTCTTGATAGCCATTTTTATTGGGGTAAGAGAGAATTTCCATGCGTTTTTAATTTGCATTTGCCAATGTCTAATAATGTTGAACAGGCTTTTAAAATGTTTGTTAGATATTTTAAAACTTTTTTGAGAACTCCGTTCAGCTCTGCAGTCTGCTCTGGGGCAGGAGTTGTCTGCTTTCTTGATGCTTTGCATGTTCTAGATATTAATCCTCTCAGAGACGTACAGTTGATAAAGACATTCTCCCACTCTGTAGGCTGCCTCTTCACTCCACTGACTGTTTCTTTTGCTATACTGAGACCTTTTTTTACTTTGGAGAGGTCCCATTTGTCAGCTGTTGAGCTTAATTCATGAGCAGATGGAGTCCCATTCAGAAAGTCTTTGTGACTATATGGTTCAGTGTGCTGTCCGCTTTTCTTGTAGCAGTTCTAGAGTTTCAAGTTTTGAATGAGACATTAAATCTATTTGGAGTTGATTTTTGTCCAGAAGTAAGAGATAAGTCGTGTTTCATTCTTCTACATATGGACTCTCAGGTTTGAGAAATGTTTTATTGAGAATTTCTCCTTCTCCTTCTCCTTCTCCTTCTCCTTCTCCTTCTCCTTCTCCTTCTTCTCCTTCTCCTTCTCCTTCTCCTTCTCCTCCTCCTCCTCCTTCTCCTTCTCCTCCTCCTTCTTCTTCTATACCCATAATTCCAAGGTTAGGTCCTTTCATGGTGTACCAAATCCCTCTACTTTGTCTTCCATTTTTGACGTGATCTATTCTGTTGGTGAGGTTCTCACTGAGGTTTTAAATTGCCTTCCTGGGGCATTCCTTTCCAGCATCATTACAATTGGGGTTTTCTTAAAACATCCAAATGCCACTTCATGCCTAGGATTGGCTTCCTTAGCTCACTCATGTCTTTGTGCTCTTGGAGTTGTTTGACCATAATTATGATCATTCTTTCCAAATTATTAGTCTGTGCGTTCTTCCAGGTAATTTTCAGGGTCTTTGGTCATTATTGCAGTATTTGTAACTTTTAGAAGTGATGTGTTAATTTGATTTCTCTTGTTGTTTTTATTCTGCATTATGTTTGTGCACCTGGAGTTAGTTTGTTGGTTGAGTTTTTCTTTCTTTGTTGTTCAAGTCACCCTTCTTCTTCTCCCAGAAGAGGTATTTAAAATTTTTAGGATAGGACTAGGCTATAACAAGTTTGGGATCTTGATTTTTCTCTGTCTGATGTTTGGGGCTAAATCCTCCACCACAACTCTGTTGTTTCTCTCTGCTGCAGTCTGGTATCTTCAGTGGTTTGGTCAAAAAGATTTGAATAAATTTTATTGATAATACAGACTAGTCCTAGGTCTCAAGCCTGGATATGGGCAACTGCAGTATTTCTGTCAGGTAGCAGGCAGGGATATGGGCCACTGTGTCACCCATAATGATTGAGAATCCATGGGTCTATGTGGTAGGAATATTAGCTAGAAGGTCCTTAGTATCAGGGGGCTTGGATCAGGCAAATCTAATAGGGAAGGGGACAGGCCAAAAAGAAGTGGCAGTCCCTGTCAAACACCTGTAAGATATTTTTTTTTTGATGCAATAGGAAGAGAGCTGAAATAGGAAGAGCCAAGAGCTACCTGAGTCTCCATACCCTGTGTTATCTGCAGATACTCTGTACGTGGAGTTTCTCCACTACCCCTAAGTCTTCTACTCTTTATTAAAGGAAAACAATTATTCATGTTATTTTACATTAGTTTACTGAAGTTGGCAGTTTCTTTGTTTTTATTGCCCAATATATGATGAACAGATATTTGATCTGTCTGCTCAGGAAGAATATTTCAAAAGAAATCCCTGTTCATTGTGGCACTGTTAGAAAAAAAAGTCAGAAAAGGTAAAACCAACCTAAGAGGCTATCAACTAATGAAAGAATAAAGAAAATATATTATATATATAATATATATATAACATATATAAACATATATATATATATGTATATATATATGTTGCAGGAATTATTAAAAAATGAATCCACCCGATAAACTCTCTTTCCCACTGGGGCACGTTCTAGTGCCAGTACTGTCTGGCCTCATCACTAAGTCCCGGCAGGTTCTTGCTATTTTCTCCCAACTAGCAATAACATCTTGCTCACATGCAACACTTTACACACCCCCGCAATCATTCATACAGCTAGCACCTAGGACCCTGTAGGTAATACATGACTCTTTTTT
>NW_022196898.1:70344648-70345537 GCF_008632895.1 Mastomys coucha | reverse complement strand
CGCCTGCCTCTGCCTCCCAAGTGCTGGGATTAAAGGCCTGCTGCACCACCACCGCCCTAATACATGACTCTTAAGGCCTTCATATCCAATCAGGTTTATAAAATAATAAGATCACAATTTACAAGATGCCAATATAATAATTTCAGGACCAAATAATAAAGGCAATATTTTAACCCAATTAATCTATTTTGTAAAAACCTTAGCCTGGTTATAACCACGCGAGGTCTGACTCGCCCTCAGCATCTGCCTCCATGATGAAGATCCTCCTCCTCCTGCTCTCTGACGTTTCTCCTCCTCCCACTCTAGCTCCACCTCTCTATTCCTGTCCAGTCACAGGCCTGCCCCTGCCCTAATGCGATTGGACAGAGAAAATGTTGCAACATATACATATAGTAAAACAGTCATAAAAATAATGACTTGATAAAAGTCATTTTTTTATTAATGACTTAATAAAAAAAATCTTATCACTTGTGGAAATATGTATGAATCTAGATGACATGACATTAAGTGAAATAAGCCAGGGACAGAAAGAGAAATCTCGAGGCTTGGTTCCTATGTGGAATCAAAGAAGGTATGTCTTGTAGAAGTCGAGACAAGAGTGGTTAGGTTTGTGGAGAGTATGGGGGAGGGGCAGGGAGAAGTGATCACTGAGTAATGAGTTATAGCTACAGGAGTGAAACATCAGAATACACACAGTAAGGGTACAGTAAGAACACACTACTGAAAGAGGAGCTTGAAATCTGATTTTGAAAAAAAAAGAAAGAAGGAAGGAAAGAAGGAAGGAAGGAAGGAAAGGGGAAAGGAAGGAAGGAAGGAGAAAAGCTGACTGCACACCTGCACTGAAGGTAACTTAAGGCAAGATGAAACTCTGGCAGCTCAGCCTCTTTTT
>NW_022196898.1:70333937-70344638 GCF_008632895.1 Mastomys coucha | reverse complement strand
GTAGTTTGGCTGGGATCACAGAGGTAAGTTATGCCCTGAGATTCTTTGAATTCCAAAAAGAGCAAAACCTCTCAGGAATTGATCTCCTCCAAGATGAGGACAATTTTCCTAAGAGTGAGAATGTCCCTAGAATAGAAGTAGTCATCTTATAGGAGAGGACCGGCCTCCTGGGTGATAACAATGAAGAACAGATTTACTACTTAATGATTACTTTGAAGGATTGGGGTAGAGACAACGTTGATTCAGTGTTGGATGGAACCAAACTTTGACCATGACTGCCAAATTATGCACACCTCTTGCCCTTTCTTGGAATATAAACCTCATGTCAGTACCCTGGACTGACAAGGTCACTGGACCACTTTATTTGTTTTCCTTTCCAATGTGGCCACATTGAAAACCATCTGTTTTTCTACTTTTTGCCACTGTTCATCTGTTTGATTGACATATCAGATGGGAGGCCAAGGAGTCTAATCTGCTGGAGCCACTGGAGTCTGGGCATTTGCTAAAAACTTTGATGACACTGTGTGTTTGAGGAGATAAAAATGTTAATATTGATTTGAATATTAGTGTACGTGTATCAGAAATCATCCTCTAGAAATACATAAAGTATTCATTTTAAGGAACAAATTAAAACAAAGCTTTTCAACAGCAGGGCAGTGGTGGCACACGCCTTTAATCCCTGCACTTGGGAGGCAGAGGCAGGTGGATTTCTGAGTTCAAGGCTAGCCTGGTCCACAGAGTGAGTTCCAGGACAGCCAGGGCTATACAGAGAAACCCTGTCTTGAAAAACCAAAAAAAAAAAAAAAAAATCTTGTTGTACTTCCCTTTAGGCAGAGATAATGATGGAGTTTACTGCTACTAATTCTTTTCATTCTATTTAGAAACCAGAAGTATCTATACTACCATTATATTGTACTTAATTAGTTAAGGTCTATTTGTGTCCCTATTTATTAATGTTTAATTGTAACATATCCAGATTGCAATTTTTCGCAGATTCTCACACATGCATTGTAGGCTTAGATTTTTCAAAGCCTATTTTAATTAGAGTTATTTAACACTTTCAACCTCCATTCTTGCCCATCCACTGAAGGTATGGGAGAATTCTAGCCCACCCACTGAAGGTATGGGAAAACAATACTTAACAGGACAGAGAGGATTGTGGACCTGTTTAGAAGTAGTTCTTTGAGTCAATTCCAGTCTTTGTTGTCGGGATACCAGCAGTCCAGTCCTATAGCAAACACCAAACACAGTAACACCAAAAACAGTAGCAGTGGCTTGATCCGGCAGAAACCCAGAGGCTCCACAGAGTCAGCATGAATCAGCGGAAGCAGCCAGAAGCAGCTGGAATACCACAAGAAGGTCTTTGGTGCTTTTTGAAGACCAGCAGCAATGCAAGAACATCTTTTCACTCTGTGGTTCTACTTATACTCTTTCTAAACATCACTCACGCTATCAAGAATCTGCTCCAGCAACACATCACGTACCCTCTCACGTGTCTGCTTCCGCAAAACATCCTCTCACAAGGTAGCTTCCAGAAACACGTCATGTGACACAACTGAGTTTCTTTAAAAAACAAAAACAAAAACAAACAAACAAACAAACAAACAAAAAACCAACAGCAACAGAATATTCCACTTCAATGTATATTTGGGCATTCATTCTTAAGTACCTTGTTCTTTCCTGTCCAAATAAGAGCTTTTTGAGGCATTCTACCATCTGTAAGCAGATTCTCGTAAGTTGAAATGTTTAAATTTGTCCTTAAAACATGAATAAGAAAACATCAACAAATAGCTCTGCTATAATTTTAGCATCAAAATACTTCAACTTATTTGTTGTGAAATCCCACAAAGAGCCATCCTAAATTACTCACTCTAAAAGCATAAGCTAACAGAAAGATCAGACAAACCATCTCTGACACGTACCCAGTCCCGATATGGATTATCAAGTATCAGTTTCTACTCTAGACTCTTAAACCACACAAGAGAAATGTCCTGGGGAGCCTTTCTGTTACATTTAGAAAATTCAGAATAGCTTTCCAGAGTTAGAGTTGGAGTAAGTTTTGTTTTATTACTTTGGGGAATA
Source organism: Mastomys coucha (assembly GCF_008632895.1). NCBI lineage: Eukaryota > Metazoa > Chordata > Mammalia > Rodentia > Muridae > Mastomys > Mastomys coucha. Next base: position 70,342,556 of record NW_022196898.1, on the reverse strand, counting down.
GTTGAGAAAAGAAAATAGGAATTTTCTGACCTTTTCCAGTATCAGCCAGCTCCCAAGAACATTGTGCTTTCTTGTCAAGTTTTCTGTTCTTTCTGTAACTGATAGATACTGAAGGTGGGCTACAGAGTGTAGAAGGGTCAAAATAGACAAACTTCTCTTGTTACTTTGATAACCAATGATTTCTCCTTCCTCAAACCTTCCCTCTGTCTGCAAGTTGATTCAAAGCTATGAAGCACAGAACCAGTGATCATTACAAATTGTTATGTCATATGTTGGGCCTTTAGAAAATTTAACTTTGTTCGATTTTAGATTCTTACCCTTAAAATAAACTCTATCAGCTTTCATAGTTTTCAAATCAAAGTGTGTGTCTCGGAGTTTTCATGAAGTTTCATGCACTTGTCAAATCAATTCCCAGTAGTTTTGGATTCCATTGTGAGCATAAGTCTCCAGAAATTGGAAATTTTCACTCAACCCATGTTGCCACAGCTGTTAATCAGTTTCAAAGTCCTGTTGGGAGAACATATGCTGCCCATTTTGTTACAGTGTCTTCTGCTCCTTAATTCCTCCAACTGCAAAGACATGTTGGTTGCCAGCCACAAGAGTAAAAAGTGAAAATTCATCGATTATATATGTGTGAACAAAGAGAGCCAAAGACGTAGCAAACACGAAAGGAATGCAAAGCCAGCGAGGTCTTTAAAAGGCATATTGTAGACTAAGCTGACCAAAGAACCACACAGGGTTAGGAATGCAGATTCTATTTGCCAGCAATTATATTACTTGGAACTGATCTTTTGTGAGAGAGATGGCTGCATTCCGGATGAAGGCTTCAGATTCCATCAGCCTGAATCACATAATGAATACTTCTCTCCTAACAGGTATTGGGACTAAATTTACCAACTTCTCCAAGCCTGTCTCCAACTGTGACCTGTCCCTTCAGTTCATGATCATGTTCCCGCTGCTTCATATCCAGAGACTGTCTTATCACAGAATCTCCCAGTGACATTTAACTTCAGAAAGGAATTGTCTACTGTACCCCTGGGAAATGATGAGGTACCTTTTAGGTCACTTGCTAGATGCCAATCCCTGTTGTCGTATCCAGTTTGCATTGCTGTTGGATAAAAATCCACCACATCTCCCTTCTTCCGACTTTCCAAGAGAACATCAGTTTTTGCTTGGATGATTTAACCTCTTCCAGGGGGCCATGTGTTTTCTTAATAAAATCATGGTAATCTTGTTCTTCCTGCCAACAGTATGTGTAATGTACTTCTGATTAAAGAGTCATGGAAGGGAATCTACTGGGACCCTTGGAGCAGGATATTCATAATTATAGACACAGAAAAAGAGGTGACTTTATACTGTGCTATTTCAATTATGGATATAGGACAGTTTTCCTGAGGACAAACACCTACCCTGAAGAATGCCTTGTTGAAAAGTAGAGTGTCTGTCATCCTCTCATGATGCTGCTAAAAGAACTGAACTAAACACACACACTCACACTCACACTCATACCCGCATGCTTGCAAATACATGGCTGATGTAGATATAGAACCATCTAGGATCCACAAATGAAAGAAAACATGCAGTATTTATCTTTCCAAATCTGGCTTATTTCACTTAATGTGACGGTCTCCAGTTGCACTCATTTTCCAGCAAATGACATAATTTAATTCTTTATGGCTGAATAAAGCTCTATTGTGCATATATATACATTCTCTTCGTTAATATTTTGGTAGACATCTAGATTTTTGCATAATTTAAATAGGAACTCAAAAAACATGGGTATGTTGTCTTATAGTTCTTTGAATATATATCCAAAAATAGCACATCTATATCACATGTCAGTTCTATTTCTAGTTTTTGGAATGATTTCCATAGTGGCTAGATAAATTTACAGGCTCATCATGAGTGGATTCAAATTCTATTTCCCCCATATATTTGCCAGCATTTCTTGTTTCTTTTCTTATAACAGCCATTCTGACTTGGATGAGTTGGAATTTGAATGTTGGTTTAATCTGCATTTCTCAGCTGGCTAAGGTTGTTACATTTTTTCATGTGTTTATTGACTATCTGCATTTCATATCCTGAGAAATGTCTGTTCATTTCATTAACCCACTTATTGCTTCAGCTGCTAGGCCTCTTGGTATTTAGTTCTGTGGGTTCTTCATATAGTAGATATCAATCCTTTTTCTGATACATGGCTACTAAAATTTTCCTCCCATCTGCATACTGTCTTTTTTGATCTAATTATTATTTCATTTGTTGCAAAGAAACTCAGGAATGGAAGCAAGTAATAGATCCACCCAGCTTTGACAGCTTTGAACTGCAGCAGTGACCAGCATGGCACAGTAGCCCTAAGGTTACAATGGTGGCACTGTGGTCTTGGTGACAGCCAGTAGCTGTCTGATTGGCTGTAAGGCCGGCCCACTGAACAGAAGAGAGAGCCAGCAAGCTAGCGAGGCCTAGTAAGGTCTTGCAGAAGAGCCACCACCCCTTTCCTAACCCAGCATAACTCCTAACTGTATGACCGACCACAAGTAAGTGCTGCTTTCACCCTTTGTCAAGGAAGCATCTCTTTGCAGCAGTCAGTGACCATTACAGAAAACCCACAAGTGGTCAGCACGTGGAGAACAAGTGACCATGTTAACCAGAACACAAGCATGTTATCCAACTATGAATATAGGTTTCCCAAGGAAAAGTGCCTCCTATAAATGGAAATTATTAATACAGCATAAAATCTTTTCTCTCTACTTTATCTTAAAGTAGTCAATAATAAATTTTCCTTTGCTGTAGACTTATCCAAACAGGTATGAGAAAGAGATAAGAGCAAGAGGTTGTTCTCAGAATTTACCTACAGTTCTGCTAGACCCTCTAAAATTTAAAAAAAAAAAAAAATCTTATCTTAATTTTAGTATCTCATTAAAACTCACAAATAGTTTTCAGAGCTATTTGTTTTTGTAAATTACTAATTTTATCATTTTCCTTCTTAAAGATTATTTTATTTTCCCATTACAGCAGGGTACATAATTTTGACTTAATAATAATAAAAAAAAAAGTATTGCTCAAGGCTTTTTAGTTAATAAGCCACTTTGGAGATACTTGGGTTTGAGGAGAGAAATATCAAGGTAACTTTAGCTGGATTTTCACTTTTGTTTTTCAACTTGTATTACAACATAACAAGCATTAACAAACAAAACCCCCAACTACCTTTCCCCAGACACTCTGCTTGGAGAGCATATGGAGGAATGTCCTTGGGGGTGGGGAGGGGAGAGCAGCAGCAAGCTTGAGGAACCAAAAAGCCTTCAGGGATCTGGAAGCAAACAAACACCAAACTGAATGATAGAAAGCAAAATATTTCCGTAGTCAACAAACAAAATAGATACCTAAAGCAAACACTTAGGAACAAGGAGAAACAAAAGGCCATGTATTAAGTAAAATCCTTAAACAAACAGCTCAGAATAAAGCAGTGGACCCACCCTTAACTTCCCAGGATGCTCCTAAGGAGACGACAGGCTAGCCAGCTCCCGAGGTCCGGTCCGTACTGGCCTCTTGATTCTATCCAGGTTATTACTCTGGTGAAAGGGGATCATTCTCAGTGCTGCAACTTTGGGCTCTTCATTGTTGACACAAAAGACACAACTCTCATCTGAAAGGGGATAAGAGGCCATTTATTCTGAGCGGCCATGGCCCAAGAACACAGATTTAGCTTTTGCCCAGATTCGGGTTCCAAAGTGGAAGAAGTTTCGTGTAACTTTTACAATAACAGAACAAAGAAAAATCATAAATCAAGATGCTTTTCAAACATTAGGTGGACAGGTTAAAGCAGAGTGGAAAAGGCTCTCTGTCGTAGGCCTCAGGCGCTGTGTGATGACGATGACGCTCTTAGCCTGTTGATTGGTGGGGCTAAGTGTTTGCACTCCAAAAGATTTACCTTGCTGGTCACAAAGATGTTAGCTCATACACAGAGGAAGGATATAAAATGGCTCTTATGAGGGCTAAAGATAGCCCAAGACGGCTGGGTTCTGGACTTGGAACTGTCCAATCATGGGTGTTCTAATTGGTTAGCCAGCCTTTCTGAGGCTCAAAGGAAAGTGCAGCTGCTTCCCGAGAACTTTCATCCGCAGAGCCAGATGAAACTGAGAATCAGTCACAACTAGGAGGCAGTTGCTTACTACGTTTTTTCAAACAATAACAACCTAGACTATGAATTCTTAATTGTCCCATAGAGTCTGCAAAGGAAAACCATTTCTTTTGTACTTGAGAAAGTCAGCTATTGGCTAAAATCACAAACTAAAAGTACACATCTCCCAACTGATAACAATGCTGTCACCTCCCGACCTTTGCATTTTGCTACGTGCTGCAGTAATAACTTGTGGTATCAGATATAAGAAGGAGGCCATTTGATTAAAGTGTGCTTAGGACATATAATACTAAGGTTCATCAGAGATGAGTCGACATACGTTTGGGTTTCTTTATCTACTAACATCAAAGTACCTTGTGCTCATTTCATCTTCTTGTTATGTTAGATTAGAGGCTCATATTTTTTTAAGTCACAGTATTATAAAAAAGGATGGAATAGAAGTTATATAAATAGACACTAAGAAAAATATGCAAACTAAAAATTACCTCACCTTTTCTGTTTTGGTTTGTTTGCTGTTTGTTTGTTTATAAAAGAGAAGCCTAAATGGATCTTAGAAACCACAGGGGAAGAACCCATGACCCCCCTCATTCTTACGTGTTTCACACCTCCCACATGAATGACACTACCACTGTTGTCTTCCAGCTGTAGATGGACCCTCTCCCCCACTGACCAGATTATCTACAGATTTTGTGAGATGAAGCAATTTATGCCTTCTCCTCTCACTAGCTGGAAACTTATCTGGGTCGGGTCTTGACCTGAGGGCACACTTCCTACTGTTCCAGTACAGAGAAGAAGGCCCCTCCTTAATGGTACTGGTCCCTTCAACAACCTCTCTTTCAGCATATCCTTGCCTGTAAACTTAGTTCTTCCTAAGGCTTGTTTTCTCTACAAACTATACATTTTGTGTCTCTTTCTGCCCCATGTGCTCTTTTTAGTTGTAGACGTAAATAAGAGCTATCAAATAAGGACTGTAATATTAGAGTGGAAGCCAAATTAACCCTTTCCTACTCGACTGGATTTGGTCAGAGTGTTCTGTAACAGCAATAAAAAGTAAACTGATGGATTGGTATCATGAGTGGGGTAATGCTATGAAATATCTCCATAACAGTGGAGACCCCAGCGTACTGGCAATGCTAGGACCATGTGATAACTACCAAGGACAGTGTAGAGTAGAACCAGCCTGAACCTACAAGATTCTGATTCAGTGCCTGCCTCTGGGCCCCTGCTTGGGTTCCTACCCTGACTTCCCTTAATGATGGACTGTGATGTGAACGTGTAAGTCAAATAAACCCTTTCCTCCCCAAGTTGGTTTTGTCAGAGTGTTATCACAGCCACAGACAGTGGCCTAAGATATTTTACTTCCTTTATGGCCTTGGGCATGACTCTTCACATGACTGTCTTCCAGGATCCCATTAAAATGGCCTGTTAATCTCAGCTTACAGCATTCAATTGCCTTTCTAGTCCAACATTCCAAAGTCTTTTACATTACTCTGAAACATAACACAAATAAGTTCTTCACCGAAACACTTTAGGCACAGTGTCAACTTCTGTGTTAGTTGTTTTTGTTGATGTGATAAATTACCATGACCAGAAACAACTTATAAAATAGTCAATACCAGCAACCAGGGACCAAGTGTTCAAATACATGAGCCTATGGAGGAATATTTTTCATTCTAACTACTACAGTATCCCTGGGATATGTTCACTTAATGTTCCTTAGGCGTATGCCTACAAGCAGTGCATTTGGTCATATCGTGGTTATAATTTTAGTTTGTTGAGCAACTACCATACTGATTTCCATAGGAGCTTCGCCAGTTCATATCCCCTGTAGCAGTGTAAAGATTCCTACTTCCTTACATCCTTGCCAGCATCTGTACTTGTGTTGTTGTTGTTGTTGTTGTTGTTTTATGATAGCTATTCTGACTAGGGTGAGATACCAGAATCTCTGAATGGTTTTCATTAAAAAGGTTAAAGATGCTTAAAAAAAATTTCTTTTCATGTTTTTTGACCATTTGCTCATCTACTTTTGAGAATTTTCTATTTATTTCATTAATGAATTGCCTGATCATTTTCTTGTTTTCTTTGCATTTATCTCTTTATACATTCTAAATATTAATCTGTGTGATGTACAGTCAACAAATATTTCCTCTCATTAGGCAGTTTGTAGAGAGAATCCCTTGTGTACTGTTTGAAAACATCACATGTCAGTAAGAAGCTGATGGCCTATTAGCTGAGGCTGGAATTAGAAGGTGGAAGTTCTGATAGGGAGAGAGGAACTCTGGGATAAAATCAAGTGCAGGAAGATTTTCACCTCACCCTGAACTCTGAGGAGAGAAATACTTGAAACTAGGAGAGGTAACCAGCCATGTGGCACACATAGAATAGAAGAAACGGGTTAATTGAGTTACTAGCTAGTCATGGAATAAGCCCAAGCTTATGACTTAGGCATTTATTCATAAAGTCTCAGAGCTGTTATTTTGGGAACTGGGGTACAAGTGGAAAAGCCCACAGTTAGAGTAGACTGTCCCTTAACTCAATTATGTGTTTCATTTGCCATATAGAAAGTTTTTAAATGTAAGCACTCCCACTTATTAATTCTTGGCTTCAGTTCCCAAGCGGAAAATCCTTACCCATATTTATATTTTAAGGAGTTCTATATTCTCAGATGACAAAGTTATTTCCTGTTCTTCTCTGTTCTAAATGCTTCTTTTAGCTGGATAGCTACTTCTTTCATTGGATTTTGGAGCTTTTCCACTGTGATTTTATTGGATATATTTGCTATGTCTTTATTTTGAACTTCTCAGTCTATTGTACCCAGTGAGTAATAAATTTGGTCTTATAAATGGAGCCCTATAGATATCATATATTCTATTTGTACCTTTTTATTATTTTACTTGCCATTACTTGAATGTTCTAAGTAACTGACTTTCTAGCATTCCACTGAAGTATTTTCAGTTTTATAATAGTTAGATATTGGCTATACATCTATCATATATAGATTTTTATTATGTTGAGGTCATGTTTCTTCTACTCCTAATTTCTTCAGGACTTTGACTATAAAAGGATAATGAACCTTTCTCAAAGACTTTTTTCACCCATTGAGATGATCACAATATTTTTGCCCTTAAGTTCATGTTGTATATTACAATCATTAATTTGTTGGATAATCCTTGCGTCCCTAGAATAAAATTGATTTTTTTCCTGGTATATTATTCTCTAAATGTGTTCTTTAGTTTGTAGGAGACTTCAGAGTCTTTTTTTTTTTTCATCTATGCTCATCAGGTATGTCAGTTTACAGTGGTTACATTTTTTTTATTTTTGTTTTCTTTTTAAGGCTTTGGTATCAGGGAAAAATCTTTCACAATATTTTAAGGCTTTGATATCAGTGGAAAGCATTCACAACATAATAGATCAATTGGATGTTAGCTTTGTTTCTTTAGATATGTGTGTTTCATTCTGGATACCCACAGGTCAGGAAATTAGTAAGAGACAATGGGGACATCTTCCAAGGGAGGGAAGGAAGAGCATAGTGATATTAAGAGGAGAGAGTGAATAATGGAGTAAGACAATTAAACAGGGTAGGTAATGAGATAACAGGCTATAGGAGGAAATACAAGGACGGATCTACCACTAAGGGCCTTCTCAATAATCATATGAAAAGCTGCAGAGGCTCCCTAAAACCATGGACTGTACATATGTAAAAATGTTTAGGTGGAGTTACCCTATAATGGAGCACCACCTTATTAGGCATCACACCAAAAAATAAAAACCCAGTGCCAGGGATGGATGATCTCTTCTGGAGATGTTGGCCAGTGACGTCTCATAGGCTCCAAATACTGTAGGCTTTTGTCACTGTTCTCAGCTGCCCTTCATAACTCAATGGAAGGCCATACTATTGAACATACTGCACATTTGAGTCATAGAATGTGGGAAAACCCAGCTGATACTGACCTGGAAGCTCCATCCCTACTAACTAGCTTTCATAGTGTTAAAAGGTACCATGCAAGCTATCAGAGGAGAAAAGTATTCCGCAACCTCACCAGGCTGTGTACCCCACACACTGCAATCATTGGACTGGCAAAATACAGTGGTGGGGAAGCTACTATACTAGAAGCAAGAATGTCATGGGAGTAACCTACCATGTTCTGATGGGATTAAAGGTTCATTTCACAAGACGGAAGTCTAGCACCATTACTGGAGCCAAGGACATGTTGCTAGACTGGTCATGGGGGTACTTACACTATCGTTCTGTTAAAGGGACTTGGTTTTAAACAGAGTCTCAATGACTTCTTGATACACCCATAGATTAGTGTATCTCTCGGTCCTCATTTGAGAAGGTTCTTTTTACAATATATGATGTCTGTATAGCTCAGAGACCCACAGATGGCCAATGTACAGAGAACAAGAGACTCCAGAGTGCTCAGCTCTAAATGGGACATCTGTAACACACCTCCTCCTCCTCCTCCTCCTCCTCCTCCTCC
>NW_022196898.1:70308183-70333898 GCF_008632895.1 Mastomys coucha | reverse complement strand
TCTTCCTCCTTCTCCTCCTCCTCCTTCTCCTCCCAAGGCCCAGGGATTGTTGTTAAAGAGAAGGTAGTAGGATTGTAAGAGCTAAAGATGATGGATGACTACAAGAAAATGTTTTGTGGACACTACAGAATAGTTTCACATGTGAATTCACAGCAGTTGTGACAGTGTGCATAAGACCTAGGCAAGCCTAATCAAGACAAATCCCAGCATAGAGAAGGAAGGTGGTCACAAGGTTTCCCTCACTGCTGAGGGGTTATTGGTAATTGTTAGCTGCTTGAAAAGGAAGAGTTGCTTTTCTCTAAGACTGTGTCCCCTGGACTGTGGAATACGCTCTAGTGCATGGACATACACACAAGAGCATACGTGTAACATGAACTTCACTCAATGGCTTGGGGGTTTTTTGAGTTTTGGGGGTCTGGGGGGTTTGTAATCAAGACACAAAGTTGGGTGGGTATGAGTAGAAGGGTGCTAGTTAGTTTTATATCAACGACAAAAGTTAGAGTCATTTAAGAGGAGGGACACTCAATTGAGAACATATCTCTACCAAATTGGTCTGTGGGTAGCCTGTGGTCATTTTTCATGGTACCACCTTTGGGCTGGTGGGCCTGAGTGCTATAAGAAAGCAGACTGAGCAAGCCATGATGAGCAAGTCAGTAAGCAGCACTCCTCCATGGCTTCTGATTCAGTTCCTTCAAGTTCCTGCCCTGTTTGAATTCCTGCCCTATCTTCCCTCAATGATGGACCGTTACTCAGAAGTGTAGGCTGGGTAACACTTTCCCCCGAAGTTGTTCGTGGTTGTGGTGTTTTATCACAACATGGAAATCATAACTATGAGGGGTTGGATCTTGAGGAGCTGGAAGAGGGAGGTGAGTATGATCAAAATACAATGTATGAAATTCTCAAAGAATTCATAAAATAGTCATTAAAAAGAAAGTCCTTATTAAAGAGAACAATACATGTTATCGAGTTAATGGTTACTGATTGTGCACATTAGTTCACATTAGCTTGTCTTCTCTGGACTGTTTTTCCATCCCTCTGTGTCCTGGCAGTTGTATTAAGTCACTGTATCAGACCTTGAGAAGAAATTGGAAATCTGAAATTATAGTGCATCAAGATGTAGTGCACAGGAGTGCCAATGCCCACCCAAAAATCTGCTCCACAATTCCTGCTGTCCTGGGTGACCAGCTGGAGTTAGGGAATTTAGCAGTAGTCTGTTATGCACAAGGGTAGTTTCCTAGTGCTTAGCATTAAATCACAGAGCAAGGGGGAGAGTCTGAAAGATGTGAATACTCAGTTCATTTTTGCTTCTCTATAGTAAGATGCTTTGAAAAGAGTCAAAAAAGAATTAGTCTATGACTGCCTTATTTCCATAAGCTCTGATTTAGGGTGGATTTGAGTACTCTGGAATAATACTACAATTATAGAATTATTGTTATACAAAAAAGCAAAAAGGAAAGTATAGAGGTTGAAGGGGAAAAAAATGTAAGAAGTGAACATAATCTCAAGTTTCTCTCCTGTCAACACTAGAACTTTACTTCCTGTTCATGACTCAAATAAAGCAGAAATATCTTTATTTTTTCCAGACCAAGCAAGAAAAGAAGTAGGCATTGAATGGGTTCATGAGTTCCATTGACAATATCATCAGTCTATTGGTGGAAGGAATTTGCTTTTCTTCAGGAAGCAATAATCATGTCTAGTGCCTTTTTAAAAAGGCAACAACAACAAAGTGTCATCATTTTAGAAATGAAAAAAGCAGCATTTCAGCTATTTCTAGGCCAGTACGTTTTATCATTTTGTTGCACATAGAAATAGACAAATGCCTAAGTTTTCTTTTCGAGTTAAGTTGTTGTTAGATATATGGATATGTTTAGAAATGTAAGAAGTGGACCTAGAAATATAACGGTTCCGTACTGAAAGATAAAGAAGGTCAAGTATCGTCTGCACTATCGTATGCATGAGATCGTTTCAAGATGCAGAGGAGAATCGTGATCAGCTGAGAGAACGTCATAGAATCACAATCTATTTTTCAATAGTTTTAATGATAATTTTTATGTCAAGCATTTTTGAAAGATAATATAAATGAAAATATAATGGTTTGTGTGTATAAGGATTTCTATTCTATAACCAAATACAAAGATGAGCTTAAGGGCTAGAGAGATAACCCAGTAGTTGAGAGTGCTGTACAGTTATGAAGACCATAGTTCAGACCTAACACCCATGTAACTCCACCTCCAAGGGATGCAGAACTCTCTTCCAGCCTCCATGCACCCGCAGGGGCACACCTGCACACACACAGGCATGTATTTATGCACTAGAGATAAAGAAATAAAATGAGTCTGTTTGAAAAAAATAATTTTCAAAAAAATAGCAAACAAACACATGTACAACAGTGAGTTATCCTTTATAGAGAAATCCAGAGAAAACACAGGCAGAACAAAAGAAGAAGTTGAATGCTGTGTTCTACATAAATCTAGACGGTTCTCACTGGTGAGCAACCACACAAGAATCTGCAGTGCACATTGAAGGTGAGGGGCCAACCGAATTCTTCATAGCTACAGTAACTTTCAGGAGATACGGCAATTGTGACAAAGATAAAGGAAAAAGATTAGAACAGATGCTGAAGAACCAAGAATGCTTGGAGATTATTCCGGTTCCTGTACATTTAAAATTCTGCCATGTATCAAAAGAGATGGCATAGATGTGGGATACAGACAAAATCATTCTCAGTGAACACCCTAGATGCAAAGAAAAGAAAAGAAAAGAAAAGAAGAGAAAAAGGAGAAAGTATTTGACCATTATATTTTTTCTTAGTCTCCCCTGAGGTTAAAAGTCTAACATGTTTCTTATCTTGAAATAATCGAAGGCATCTGTAGAAGCATTCATTTTAAGCTTTTGAGTATAAACATAGTCATACTTCCTTTTATTGTATAGTCAAGACCCATGTTCTAGAATTTTTTTATATGAGTATTTATATGAGTACACTGTAGCTGTCTTCACACACACCAGAAGAGGGCATCAGATCCCATTACAGATGGTTGTGAGCCACCATGTGGTTGCTGGGAATTGAACTCAGGACCTCTAGGAAGAGCAGTTGGTGCTCTTAACTGCTGAGCCATCTCTCCAACCCCTAAGGACTCTTGTTCTAACTCAGGATTTTATAGGAAGAAACTGAAGAAAACCTTTAAGTAGTTTTTATGTAGAAACTGAATGAAATTTATTGATAAGTTTGTAAACAGCGATCAGCGCTAAGTCCCTCCAGTAAAGGCCTTTGGAAAGATTCCTCAGTAGACTTACTGCTTCTTTACTTTGCATTTCTTTTCTTTTCATTTTTTTTCTGGTTTTTTGTTTGTTTGTTTGTTTGTTTGTTTGTTTTTAAAGTAACTGGGATTTGCTGGTGTTTGGAAGGATGTTCTCTGAACGATGAGCCTAAAACATTTAGTTTTAAGCCATCAGCTTCTACATTCACACGATGCTACATTATATCTTCATGTCTCAGATAACCTAAATATTTATTATGTACTCAGTGTATGATTAATTATAACGTCATATTTTATTTTATAGTTTCTGGAATATAGAACTTAAAGTTACTATGGTAATCTTGCTCGAATTGTTTTGTGGCCTGGGGAGATGGCTTACTGGGGAGAAAGTCTAGTATGCAAGAATGCAGACCTGACTCCTGATTCCCCAAACCCACATAGAGGTGCATCTGCAGGCTCATTGTTCCTCAGGCAAAATAGAAGTTGGAGATAAAAGAATTCTCCAAAACTCACAAGCCAGTTGGGTTGCTGTGTGCACTGGTGAACTACAAAGGAGAAACCATGATTTCAAACCAAGTGGAGGTAAGGACCAACCCCTGAGGTTGGCCTACAAGCCCCACACTTGTGCTGTGGCAAGTGCACACCTGCACTCATGCGTGTGAATGTGCACAGACACACATACAAGTGCACAGGGGCGTGTGTGTGTGTGCGCGCGCACATACTTTTTAATAAAAGCCCTTACAATTTTCATAGGAAATAAAGCTATTAAGAATAGGATGTGCCATGTTAAAAAACAAAACAAACAAAAAAAAAAACCAGGCTTACATACACAAAGGACTTTGTATCAAAGTTAAAAATATTTGTAGGAAGTGAAAGTCATAACACCGTGCTCCTCTGACTGAATTTTAAAGAAAAAAAGGGTAGAAATTTAGAGTAAGAGCCAATTAACTGGCGGCTGGAGAAGATGCAGTGTCCTGCATGGACTTAGAATAGAGCTAGATATTGGAAGGAAAAGTAGAGGTATTCAAGGTTCGTTACTTGGCAGTTTAAAATGAAGAAACATAAATTCCAATTAATGTTAAAAGTATCTGATAAATTCCAACTAATGTTAAAAGTATCTTTCTTTAAGTTCAGTGAAAAGGTATGAAAATGCTCCAAAAATCTCACTTAAGTTTGCCTGAGGACAGAGAGATGGCTCAGTGGTTAAGAATTCTTACTGTTCTTCCAAAGGACCAGAGTTTAGATCCCAGCACACATGGCTCATAATCACCTGTAACTTCAGAGGATCCAACGCCCTCTTCTGGACTTTGTGGGTACTACACATGTGGGATACACTCACACAGACCTACACATTCTTGAATCTTTAAAAAATTAGTACTGAGCCGGGTGGTGGTTTGGGAGGCAGAGGCAGGCGGATTTCTGAGTTCGAGGCCAGCCTGGTCTACAGAATGAGTTCTAGGACAGCCAGGGCTATACAGAGAAACCTTGTCTCGGAAAAAAAAAAAAAAATCAGTACTGAGAGGTTAAGTTTAAGTTTTCAAAATGTACTGTGGGAACTTAGCCGTTGGTTAAACTCAGTGGGAGACCAGTTTTGCAGAACCCAGAAACAAGGGGACCAGGACAACCTGGCAGAGAAAAGGTAACAAACAACTGCCAGGTGGCTAACCTGCCCCTGAACCCTAGCTCGAGCCAGCACCAATCAGAAACCAGCCCTACCTTCCCCTTACCCTAGTCTTCCCTTTTGCCCCAGCAACTGCATAGAAATAAAAAGCTGCCTAAGACCTTGCTCGGGGCCAGACTCCTCTACCCCTGCAAGGGATATGAGTCTCGCCCCAGCTATCTGGAATAAAAAAACCTCTTGCAGATAGCATCAAGTTCAAGTCTTGGTAGTGTGTGGGGTCGTCGCTCCCAGGATTTAAGTATGGGGATCCCTCCGGGAGCCTCACAGTACTTGGGGCTGGCGAGATGGCTCAGCGGGTAAGAGCACTGACTGCTCTTCTGAGAGGTCCTGAGTTTGGATCCCAGCAACCACATGGTGGGTGGCTCACAACCACCCGTACTGAGATTGGACGCCCTCTTCTGGTGTGTCTAAAGACAGCTACAGTGAATTACACCGGAGCTAGCAGGCCAGAGCGAGTGGGACCGGAGCAAGTGTGGCTGGCAGAGGTCCTGAGTCCAATTCCCAGCAGCCACATACATGATGGCTCATGGCCATCTGTACAGCTACAGTGTACTCATACACATAAAATAAATAAAATAAATCTTTTTTAAAAAATCAGTACTTGGATACTTGACTTCAATAAGTAACTTTTAAACTATATTGAGTGTCTCCCCTCATCCATTTCATTGTAATATTCCTCAGGCATACTTAATTTTTCAACAAACTTTTCTTAAGAGTCTGTTTTGCACTGGCAGTACCAAGTGATAGGATAAAATTCAAAGATAAGTATACGATCTTTGTCCCCAGAAAAGACAGAAAAAGAAACATATTTAAATAAAGATACTTTATAATTCTGAGCTATACTTCTACAATTATTTTTGCCTCAGCACTCATTTACACTTAAAAGTAATTGAGGGTCCCAAAAATGTTTGTTGGTATAGCATATAGCTACCTATATGCATTATATTAGAATCAAAACAGAAAGTTTACAGACAACCATACAGTAACAGTGCGTTCCTTTAATAAGATGAGAGTCTTATCCTGATGTAGTTTGGAGTCTATATACTTTGGAGAAGATGAGAATGGAAAAGACAAATAAATAAAGCCTTTGAATTTTAGAGAAAGTATTCTTGACTTTGTAAAGTCTCTGAAGTACTATTGCAGATTTTCATACATATCAAACAACAAATGAACAGGGTTTTTTGAAACTATGGTACATGTGCATTCAAAAGGCCATGGGAATATAGAAGAGAGTGATTGTTTAAGTTTCCTAATGCCATGAGTCCCACCATTTGTACTCTTTGGTTGGTGGTTAGTCATGCTCCAGCTGCATATGTAGCAGAGGATGGCCAAGTCGGTCATCAATGGGAGGATAGGCTCCTGGTCCTGTGAAGGAAGGTTCTATGCCCCAGTGTAGGGGGATGCCAGAACCAGGAAGCAGGAGAGGGTGGGTTGGAGAGCAGTGGGAGGGGGGAGGGGATGGGGGATTTTCAGAGGGTAAGCCAGGAAAAGGGAGAACATTTGAAATGTAAATAAAGAAAATATCTAATAAAAGAAAAATTTCCTAATGCTAATATTGTCCATTGTGCTATGTGAGTAATACTGGTCTCCAACTGAGTCTAATTTATAAAATAAGCACGCTATCACTTTTGCTGAGTAGCCCACTTCGCGAAATGAATCACTGCTTTGCCACCTGGTGGCAATGTATTGTACTTAGGGAGTGAGCATCTGCAGAGTTATAGTTTAACTGTAGGCTTAGCGTACTTGGCTGCTTCCTCCAAGCACTGGCCTTCTGGTGTGTGCCAGCCTGATGCCAAGCAGTCACATCCCCCCCGCCCCAAAGGGGGAGGGTTGGGACGCAATCTTATTTTAAAGACTTCATAATTTTTAGGTTTCATAAGTTTGAATTTAATCAAAGCTCAGAATTTTCAGGCGGCAAAAAGAAGAGCTCTCTTTGTTTGCTTCTTCCTAAAATATTTTCTAAAATAAAACTGACACTGAGAGCTTCTAACTTCTACTTCACTTGGCTTTTGTCGGTGCTATGTAAGGGTGCTGAGAGCCTGCCCTTCAGGACACTGACTCACTCTCTCTCGTGCTGGCAAACTCCTACTTCCAGAAGGAGAAAGCTGGGGCACATTAGAGGACCCGAAGGAACTTTGGTCCTAAGACACAGGGTGCGACACTACGGAGTTTCTTAATGTCTCCCACCTTCTCAGCTTCAGACCTCACTCCATCCTTATGATTTCCCAGAGGACAGCGAAGGCTTTAAACATTGATTGTGGTGGTTTGTGCTCTGGTTAATGAATAAAGCACTAACCAGTGTGCTGCATTCAGCATTCTTCAGAATGAATGGTATAGCACAGCACAGCAGTGTGTTGTAGTAATAATAATCTCAGCCAGGGGTTTCCACCCCACCTTTGATCATTCAGTTCCCTGATAAAAGACATAAAACTTTTATCTTTATAATAAGCCATAAACAGCACTAGAGCTGGGCAGATATTTATCCTCTAAGCTATTACTATTTTCCTATCAATAACCCTAAGCTATAACTTGCTATGTTCCATCTGGGCTGCTCTTAACTCCAATTGGCCAGCCCTCACGGCTCATCTACCTCATGGTGTCTTCTCTCTCCACTCTGTCTCTCTTCCCCGTGATCCTGCCTCAGACTCCAAGCCTGGGAACGGAAACTCTGCCTACCTCTCCTGCCCAGTTATAGACTGTCGACATCTTTATTTATGAGTCAGGATAACTTGGGGTGCAAGGTTACATAACATCGCTTGGGTCCACATGAGAATCTCCTCATTTCTGGGGGTAACCAGGGCCAGTATTTAGCATTACAATGCATAGCAACAGACCAAACCTCAAAGCAGTGTTTCTCAAACTGAGTTAGAGCGGGGGCAGTGGTGGCACACGCCTTTAATCCCAGCACTTGGGAGGCAGAGGCAGGCGGATTTCTGAGTTCAAGGCCAGCATGGTCTACAGAGTGAGTTCCAGGACAGCCAGGGCTACACGGAGAAACCCTGTCTCGAAAAAAACAAAAACAAAAAGCAAAACAAAACAAAAAAAGACTTCCAGATATAGGTATAGATAGATTTAAAGCAAAGAGCTTTCTTGACCCTCATTTCCAAGTGTTCATTTCCCACTATATTAACCATGCAGAAAATGTTTAAAAGTCCAAGTACTATTTTATAAAACACATACAAGTTCTTCTTTCACCTTTAATATCACCAAGATACATCCCCAAAGGGTTGAGATAGCTGTGTGCCTGACGAGAAAGGGCAAGCATGGCACCCCTGAGTTGTCTGTCTTCAGCTCCTGTTCCTCCCAGCTTTACACAACATCAAGCTCACACCCTGTGGAAAGAAAACAGGCATATTTACCCCTTTAAGTGGATACAAGTAAAAAAAAAAAAAAAAGGACAGAATACCCAAGATACAGTCCACAGAACTCAAAAAGGTCAACAAGCTGGAGGGCCCAAGTGAGGAGTTTCACTTGGGAGAGAGAAAAAAGCAATCACAAGTGGGGAGGGAGGGAGGGATCTGGGAGGGAAAGTGGGAGGTGGGGGAGAGGGGATTCTGATCTGGTATTGGGTGGGGGAAAGGACTGAAGCCCTGAGGGGCAGCAGAAAGAATGGAAATAGGCAACCTCAAGAGGTAGGAGGTTGTGGGGACCCTCCAGAATGCCCCAGAGACCTGGGATGTGAGAGACTCTCAGGACTCAAAGGGAAGGACCTTAGATGAAATGCCTGACAGTAGGGAGAGCCCACCTCCAGCAGAAAGACAGGGCATCAAATGAGGGAGGGGGCATCCCACAGTCACAACTCTGACCCATAATTGTTCCTGTCTGAAAGAATTACAGGGATGGAAATGGAGAGGAACCTGAGAAAAGAAGGTCCAGTGACAGGCCCAAAGTGGGATCCAGCTCAAGGGGAGGTCCCAAGACCTGACACTATTAC
Source organism: Mastomys coucha (assembly GCF_008632895.1). Classification (NCBI taxonomy): domain Eukaryota; kingdom Metazoa; phylum Chordata; class Mammalia; order Rodentia; family Muridae; genus Mastomys; species Mastomys coucha. The sequence goes on along the minus strand of NW_022196898.1, from coordinate 70,325,026 downwards.
TTTTTGTGAGGCTATGGAGCACTCACAAAAAGGGATCTAGCATGACCGAACTCCAGAAGACCCAACAAGGACAAGCAGCTGAAAGAATCAGATGCAGATATTTGCACCCAACCAATGGACAGAAGCGGCTGATCCTTGTTGTTGAATTAGGGAAGGCTGAAAGAAGCTGAGGAGAAGGGCTATCCTATAGGAAGACCAGCAGTCTCAATTAATCTGGATCCCCGAGATCTCTCAAACACCGGACCACCAAACAGGCAGCATACACCAGCTGATCTGAGGTCCCCAACACACATACAGTAGAGGATGTTCATTCAGAGATGATGCACCTAACCCTCAAGAGACTGGAGGCCCCAGGGTGTTTAGAGGTCAGGTGACGTGGGGGTGGAGACATCCACGTGGAGACAGGGGAGTGGGAAGGAGATATGGGGTGTGGAACAGTAGAAGAGTATAAGGATAAAACATGGTGTGTGAAAATAAATAAATAAATAAGGAAAGAAAGAGAGAGTGAAAGAAAGAAAGAAAGAAAGAAAGAAAGAGAGAGAGAGAGAGAGAGAGAGAGAGAGAGGAAGGAAGGAAGGAAGGAAGGAAGGAAGGAAGGAAGGAAGGAAGGAAGGAAGAAGTGTGACTGGAGGGGAGGTTGCCCATACCTAGTACTGGTGTCTATGACTATGGTGGGAAATATTATTTCCCAAGTTACCCAATATACATTCACAGACACACACAGACACACACACATACACAGACAGACAGACAAACAGACAGACAGACAGACAGACAGACACAGAGAGACACAGACACACAGAGAGAGATAGAAACAGAGAGAGACACACACACACCCCACAGGTAATTTTTTTTTCACTGAAAATAGATTTTTTTTCATGCAATAAATTCTGGATAGTTTCCCCTCCCTCAACTCCTCCTAGATTCTCCCCACCCACCCAAATCCACACCCTTTCATACTCTCTCTCTTTAGAAAATTAACAGGCATATAAAAATAAACAAACAAACAAACAAAACACATACCATAATAAGACAAAACAAACAACCAAAGCCAAATAAAGCACAAAAAAACATGTACAGACACTGACACACACACACATACACTGTCACATACAGAAATCACAAACACACAACCAGAAATCACATTATAAAAGCAGACCAGCCGGGCAATGGTGGCGCACGCCTTTAATCCCAGCACTTGGGAGGCAGAGGCAGGTGGATTTCTGAGTTCGAGGCCAGCCTGGTCTACAGAGTGAGTTCCAGGACAGCCAGGGCTACAGAGAAACCCTGTCTCGAAAAACCATAAATAAATAAATAAATAAACAAACAAACAGACCAACAGGAGTTTTTAAAAGGCCCAGTCAAAGCACTATTTTCATTATTTTTTCGTTATTCAATAGAAAACCTCTAAAATACCACTGAATTAATTCTGCGTTCACCATCCACTGCTGGCCATGAGGTCTGCTCTTAGTGTGGTTTGCATTTGGTTTTCCCATAGGTCCATGACCTATCTGACCTCAGGTTCCTGGTCCCCTATGCAGTATCAAGCATGAGTTCCATCCTTGTATCCGATCCATCGGATAGTTGTTGGTTAAGCCCAGACCCTTTGTACGACTTTTGAATCCGCGTATCTTGCAGGCAGATCACCATTGAAGATTTCAGGATTTGTAGCTGGGTTGATGTTGACCTTTCTCCTTTGGTGGCACGCAGAGTTACTTCCGGTACCACGAATACTAATCTGTACGGGTGAAGGCTCCAGGTAGGCAGGCACCAGCTCAACTTCTCTGTGTTCAGTGGGTTGTGTAGGTGTTCTCTTCAGCAACAGGGCCTTGCTATCAGTGTGTGGAGAGAAACCAGCAGCCTTGACAATGTCCTGGGTTGTCTGGGAGTTCCATGGGACCTCTTTAGCTGACAGCTCTGTTAGATGTAACCCATTCCCCACGATGAAAGTTTCATTTGTTTTTTTGTTTGTTTGGTTGGGTTTTGGGGGCGGGGGTTGTTTTTGTTTTTTTTTTTTTTTTTCAAGACAGGGTTTCTCTGTATAGCCCTGGTTATCTTGAAACTCACTCTGTAGACCAGGCTGGCCTCCAACTCAGAAATCCACCTGCCTCTGCCTCCCAAATGCTGGGATTAAAGGCGTGCGCTACCACCGCCTGGCCGAAAGTTTCATTTGTTGGTGAGAGATGTCGAGTTGGGGCTTCATCTCCTCTCCATTATTGATGATTCCAATTAAGGTTATTGATCTTAGCCATCCCAACAGGTGTAAGCTGAAATCTCAATGTAGTTTTGCTTCTGCATTTCCCTGATGACTAAGGCTGGTGAATGTTTCCTTAAGTGTTTCTCAGCCTTTTGTGTTACCTCTTCTTAGACCTCTGTTTAACCTGTACCTCATTTTTAATTTGGTTATTTGTTTTCTTAATATCTAGTTATTTTATTTCTTCATACATTTTGTATATTAGCCCTCTTCGGGATGTGTACTTGGGGGAGGGGGCAACTTTTCCGGTTCTGTAACCTATGACTTTGTCTAAATAATGATGTCCTTTGCGGTACTGAAGCCTTACGAGGTCCTGTTTAGTAGCCGTTCTGAGCGCCTGCACTAAGTGGTCCATTCAGAAAGTCTTCTCCTATGCCAATAAGCTCAAAACTATTTCCCATTTTCTCTTCTGCCGTACCCAGTGTATCTGGCCTTACGTTGAGGTCCTTGATCCATCTGGAGTTAAGTTTTGTGCAGGGTGATGAGCACAGGTCTCCCTACACACTTCTGCATTCACCCATCCAGCATGAAGATGGTTCTTTACCTCAGTGTGTACTTCTGGATTCTCTTAAAAAAAAAAAATCAGGAATTCCTAAGTATGGGGACTAAGGACTAGGTGTCTAGTTTTTTGCCAATACCATGTTGGTTTTATTGCTATAACTCTGTAGCACAATTAAAGATCTGAAGTGGTGATACTTGCAGCCATTCTTTTATTATTCAGGATTATTTTACTTATTTTATTATACTCAGTTTTTTTTTTTTCTGATAGAAGGCCAAAATTGTCTTTTCAATTCTGTGAAGCATTTCTGTTAGGATTTTGATTAGGTTTTATTAGACTGTAGATTCCTTTGGTAAAATGGCCATTTTGGCTATATAATAACCCTTCCACTCCATCAACATAGGACATCTTTCTATTGTCTGATATCTTTAATTTTTTTCTTCAATGTCTTAAATTTTTTTTTATCATACAAGCCTCTCTTAGCATTCTATTGCTGTGAAGGGACACCATGACCACAGCAACTCTTATAAAGGAAAGCATTTATTTGGGGCTGGCTTACAGTTTTAGAGGTTTAGTCCATTATCATCATGGTGGGGAACATGACTGCACACAGGCAGCCATGGTAGCTGATATATATATATATATATATCAAGATCAGAAGGCAACAGGAAGAGAGAGACACTGGGGCTGGCTTGAGACTTTTGAAACCCCAAAGCATACCCCCAGTGACACACTTCCTCCAACAAAGTCACAGCTTCTAATCCCTCTCAAGTACTGCCACTGTGTGATGACCAAACAGTCATGTACATAAGCCTATGGGATCAATCTTATGCAGACCATCACACTCCACTCCCTAACCCTCATAGGCTTGTAGCCATATCATAAAACAGCAACGCATTCAGTCCAACTTCAAAAGGCCCCAGAGTCTGTGACAGTCTCAACACTGTTTAAAAGTCCATAGTTCAAAGTCTCTTCTGGGATTCAAGGCAAGCTCCTAACAGAAACACTCTATAGAATCAAAATCAGATCTCTTCAGATCTCCAACTGCGTTCAACTCTGTTGACTGCAACACACATCTCTCTCTCTCTCTCTTAGGCTGGTTCCACTCCCAATCTGCAGCTTTCCTAGCAGGCATCCCACAACTCTGGGATCTCCAATGTCTTGGGGTATACTGACTGGTTTTGTGTGTCAACTTGACACAAGCTAGAGTCATCAGAGAAGGAGACTCGGTTGAGGAAATGCTTCTATGAGATCTAGGTGTGAAGCATTTTCTCAATTAGTGATCAATGGGAGAGGGTCCAGCCCATTGTGAGTGGTGGCATCCCTGAACTGATGGTCCTGGGTTTTATAAAAAAGCAGTTAGAGCAAGCCATGGGAAGCAAGACAGTAAACAGCACCTGTTCATAGCTTCTACATCAGCTTTTGCCTCCAGGTTCCAGCCCTCCTTGAGTTCCTGTCCAGACTTTCTTTAGTGATGAACGGCAATATGGAAGTGTAGGTCAAATAAATTCTTTCCTCCCCAATTTGCTTTTTGGCCTTTTGTTGCAGCAACAGAACCCCTAAGTAAGACGTGGGGCTCTCCAAGGCAATCCAGAATTCACCTTCACAGCCTCACACAATGGCCTCTCTAGGCCACCATACAGCGACACCCCTGATACATCCCTGGCCCAGTGACTTTCCTTAGTTTCTGAGGGAGATTCCATGGCCTTTTCTTCTACCTTTCTAAAGGTAGAACCATATGGTTGAAGCTGCCCAGCTCTACAGCTTGTAGGAGCTGGAACATGACCCCCTCATTCAATTACAACTTTGCCAGCTTTCTGTTTTAAATGGTTCCCTTCTCGGCTTACCTGTTTCTTTAATTCCTTTTCACACACTGGGAGCTTTTCTGGGTAGGGTCTTGTCATGAGACCACTACTCCCTTTACCTATTTAGGAGCAGACTAAACTTTAAACTTTTATCTCCCGAGCACTAGATTTAGCTCTGCTGTTCTTCCTGATGCTCCTTGACTCCTCAAACTGTACGTTTTGTATTTTTCCTTGCTCCTTTTCATGATAGATCTGCATCTGAGTAGCAGAGTCAATACTTGGCTGTCTTGAAATCTCCTTTGTCAATGCCATTAATCCAAAACTCTTCAATTTAGCATCAGGCAGATTTTTTTTTCTGTGACACTTATTAATATTTTTCTCCTCTGAAGCCTCTTGAGCAGGGCTATCATAATCTACTTTATCCTCAGCACCACTGCCTTCCATGTTCCTACTAGTGTGGCCCACTAAGCCTTGTGTAAAGCATTCAAATGCTTTCCTAATCCGAAGTCCCAAAGTCCACAGTCTGCCAACAAGCAGCGCAGTCACGTCTGTCACATCAATACCCAGGGTCCTTGGTACCAACTTCTGTTTTAGTCTCTGTTCTATTGCTGTGACGAGACCCCATAACCACAGCAACTTTTATAAACATAAGCATATAATTTTGGGGCTTGCTTTCAGTCCATTCTCATCATGGCAGGGAGCATGGTGGCGTGCATGCAGATGTGGGAGCTGAGAGTTCTACATCTGGATATAAAGGCAGCAGGAAAAGAGAGACCAGGCCTGGCTTGAGCTTTTGAAAACCCAAAGCCCAACCCCAGTGACACACTTCCTCCAACACCTCCTAAATCCCTCTCAAGTATTGCCACTGTCTAATGATCAAGCATTCATGTATATGAGGCTACGGGGGCCATCCCTATTCAAACCACCACAAAGTCTTTCACTTGCTTGGTTAGAGCTACCTCAAGATATATATGAGGCTATTGTGAAAGGTGTTGTTTCCCCGATGTCCTTCTCCATCTGTCATCTCTGTAGAGAAAGGCTACTGGCTTGTGTGTTGGTTTAGTGACCTGTTACTTTGCTGGACGTCTTCATCGGTTGTACAAGTTTCCTGGTGTAGTTCTTAGGATTTTTGATGTAAATGCTCACATCATCTGCAAATAAAGATGCTTCAACTTACTCGTTTCCTATTTGTATCCCCTGAATACCTTTCAGTTGTTTTATTGCTCTAGCAAAGACTTCAAGTATGATACTGAATAGGTATGAAGAGGGAGGGCAGCATTGCTTGTTCCTGACTTTAGTGGGATTGATTTAAGTGAAATCTCCACTTAAACTGAAGTAGGCTGTGAGCTTGTTAGAAGTCAGCCTTATTATGTTGCAGTGTGTGCCTCATTTCCCTAGTCTCACTGGAACTTTTATCATGAAGAAATGTTAGATTTTGTCAAAAGCCCCCCCCCCCTTTTTTTTTGCACCTAATAAGAAAATCATGTGAGTTTTGTCTTTTAGTCGACTTATGTAGTAGATTACATTTTTCAGTTTATGCATATTGAACCATCTCCATATCTCTGGGATAAAGCCTACTTGGTCATTGTAGATGATCTTTTTATGTGTTCTTGTATATTGTTTGCAAAATATTTTGTTGAAAAGTCTTGCTTTCATGTTCATAGGGGACTCGCTCTGGAATTCCCTTTCTTTGCTGGGACTTTGTGTGATGATTTTTGGTATCAGGGAAACTGTAGCCTTGTAAAAAGAACTGGGCGATGCCCCTTCCATTTCTACTTTGTGGAATAATTTGAGGAATGTCCGATGTTAATTCTCTTTTGAAAATCTGGCAGAATTCTGTGCTGACCCCTTGGCTATCACTTGGTGGCCCTATGACACAGTAGGTTACTGAACAAGCCCATCCAGGATGCAAGGTGGCTGCCCTGGAATCCAGCAAGCATGTGACAGGCATGCCCAGGCACCACATTGTGGCATGGAAAACTGGGCAGGCCTAAGAGCAGGTATGGCCAGACCTCTACATAGCAGTTCTGGAACTGGCAGATGTAGGAACAGGCACAGCCATGCTGCCACAATGTAGCCTTGACACAACATACACGCAAATATGTGAACCCAGGCTTCCATGTGCCAGCACTGGGACATGGCAGGAGTGGAAATAGGCATGCCCAGGCCACTAACTCACACTGCTGGGATGAGGCAGAGAAGTGAATAGGTGTTTCTAGGCCACCATGTGGATGGGCTGGAATGCAGTAAGTAAGAACGGTATGTTCCCAGGCATCCACGTGGTAGTGTTGGCACAGGATAGGCATGGGGACAGGTTAGCCCATCAACCACATGGCATAACTTGGAAATGGCACGTTTGTGAGCAAGCGAGCCCAGACCACTATGTAGTGACTCTGGGATACCAACTGCACTTGAACAAGAGTCTGTGCCACCACATGGCAGTGCTAGGACACGGTACATGGGCAAACAGCTCATATGGGTGGTTCTGTGCCACAACATGCATGTGAATAGGCACGCCTTCACCACCAAGTGGTAGCACCTATTTCACAAGTGGTGTGAAAACAGGCGTGTGTGTACAGCCATGGTGGCACTGGGACCCAGCAGGCATGCAAACATGTGTTTCTATGCTGCCATGTGGTGCTGCTGGGATATCACGTGGGTGCACATGATAGGGGTGCATATAGGTGTGCCCACACCACACGTGGCTCAGGCAGCCGCATAGTGGTGCCGTGAGTTGGCCATCTTAAGATCAGAAATGCCCAGGGCACAGCACTAGGACAAAGCTGGGACGTGAACAAGCATGCCCAGTCCAGTACTTTGTGGTACTGGGACACAGCTCTTGTGTGAACAGGCAAGCCTGCGTCACCATGGGACAGCCCTGAGAGATAGCACATTTGTGAATCAGTGTGGTGATTTGAATAGGCATGGTCCCTTAGACTTGTGTGTTTGAATGCTTGGCCCATGCTGAGTGGCACTATTAGGGGGGTGTGGTCTTGTTGACAGAAAGAGTGTCACTGTGGAGGCGGGCTTTGAGGTTTCGTATGCTCAAGCTATACCCAATGTGAAACAGTCTCTTCTGCTGCCTGAGAATCAAGATGTAGAACTCCCAGCTCCTTCTCCAGCACCCTATCTCCCTGCACACTGCCATGTTTTCCACTATGATGATCATGGACTGGACCTCTGAACCTGTCAGCCAGCCCCAATGAAATCTTTTCCTTTAGAAGAGTTGCTATGGTCATGGTGTCTGTTCACAGCAGTGAAACCCAAACTAAGACAACCAATGAGCACAGGTTGTATGTAACATGTTAATCCAGGCTAAGAGCATATGTATGAACAAGCATGTGCAGGCAAAAATGTAAACCGGGTGGTGGTGGTACACACCTTTAATCCCAGTACTTGGGAGGCAGAGGCAGGCAGATTTCTGAGTTCGAGGCCAGCCTGGTCTACAGAGTGAGTTCCAGGACAGCCAGGGCTACTCAGAGAAACCCTGTCTTGAAAAAATAAAAAAACAAAAAAACAAAAAAAAAAACAGAAACAAAAAATGTAGTGGTACTGGGACATGACGTTTTTGCTAATAGGCTCGTCTACGGTCACTTGGCAGCCCTGGGGCACAGCAGGTGAACAGGACTGCCCAGGCTGTGACCTGGAACCACTATTACATGGCAAGCTTGCGTCGGGTCCATCTGAGTTGCCACATGGCATGCCGTGTCATGGTGAGCATTTGGCAGGTTGACCCAGGACACCACATGGTAGCAAAGGAACACAACAGACATGCAAACAGGCCATCACACATGGCAGTAAAGGGACAAGGCAGGAATTCAAACAGCAAACTTAGCCACCATATGGGGCTAAGCTGAGAGAGAGCTTACCTACAGCCCCCTCCCCCATATTGTGGCCCTGGAAAATGGCTGTCACATGAGAGCTGAGACTCCACTTGCACACAACGGGGTGAGCCCAGACCTCCACACACAGTGCTGTGGCGCCTAGGACATGGAGGGACAAGAACCGGTGTGCCTTTGACTATGTGGACAGTCGCTTGAAAACAGCCTGTGTGTCAGCAGGTCAAGGCCATCAAGGGATGTCCTGAGACATCACATCACAGGTCTGTAAAATGCCTGTAGCCGGTATGAAATGATGGCATTGGGACATGGCAGCCAATGTGACAGGCAGCCTGTATCAATGCACAGTGGCACGTGGGACATGGCAGGTTGGCAAACAGGTGTGTCAAGATTGCTGTATGGGAGCACTGGGTCACAGATGTGGGAGCACTGGGACACAGATGTGGGAGCACTGGGTCACAGATGTGGGAGCACTGGGACACAGCTGGAGTATAACAGGCGAGCATATCCCCCACATGGCAATGCTAAAACATGGCTGTCACATGAGCAGAAGAGCCAGTGCCACCACAGGGCAGCACTGAGATCTGGTGAGCCCAGAACACCACATGACAGTACTAGGGTGTGGTACATGTTTGAACTCCAGTGGCTATTCCGCCACAGGGTGGTACTGGCACTTGTCAGATGTGTAAATAAGGGATCCTTCACCCAAACATGGTGGTGGCACTGGGAAACAGCATGCATCCCAATAGGCGTTGTGCTAAGACATGCCGTGTGTGACAACAGGCATGCCTAGACCACCCCTCGGACCTAGGACACAGCAGGCAGGCAAATAGGCTACCCAGGCCACCGTATGGTCGCAATGGGACATGACAGTCATGTACCATGCTTGCCCAGGGCATCACACTGGTGGCCTAGTAACAGCAGACATGCAAACACAGCAGGCCATGAAGTGGCAGTGCTGGGACATGGCAGGCTTGCAGCCAGACCTCCCCACGCCACCAAGTTGTAGCACAAGGATATGGTAGGTCTGAGTACAGATATACCAAAGCCCCCACGTGTTGGCCCTGGGACTCAGCATGCATGCAAACGAGTGGGCCTCGGCTAACATGTGGCATGTGAGTGTATGTAAACGGGTGTGCCCAGACAGCCTAGTGGAACACAGCACTGGAACACAGCAGGCATTCAAAAGTGCATGCCCAGGTCACCACATAGTGGTTTTAAGACACAGCAAGTATGTAAACGGACATGTACAGACAGACCACCAGGTGGCAGCAATGAGACACGCCAGACATGTGAGCTGGCACACACAGGCCACCAGGTGGCAGCACTGAAACACAACAGGCATGTGAACAGGAATGGCCATGCTTGCACAAGGAGAGTCTGGGCCTGTGGAAAGTGTCCATAGATGAGCTTGCTACCACCCAGAGTTGCTAGGACACAACTTGAAGGTGAACCCGCCCCACTACTTGGCAGTCCTAGAACAGAACATGGTTGTCAAATGCACTGCAACACAGCGGAACTGATACGTAAAACTCACATATGTGTGGGTTTGCCCAGAGTTTCATAGGACTATGACTTGGCAAACTTGTGGACAAAGGTGCCTACACCAACACATGGTGTTGCTGGAACACTGAATTATACTCATGCCGACCCGTGGTGGTGTTGGGAAACGGTATGTGTGCCAACAGGTGAGCCTAGGTTGACAATTGGGAAATTTGGGACATAGCATGATTGAGAACTGGAGTGACCGTGACATTACTTGGTGGCTCTGGGACACAGCAAGTGTGCAAAAGTCTATTCTTTCGCTGTCCTGTGGCTGTCCCAGGACATGGCATGTGTGCAGACAGATGAGTCTAAACCATTCGTGAGGCAGTGCTGGAACGTGGTGGCTGGTTGTGTGAACAGGGTGCGCAACCCACCAAACGGCAGCACCGGGACACAGAGCATGTGCAAGCATGTGCTCAGGCCATCAGGTGGTGGCATGCATGGAACATGACAAACATGCAAACAGGCACGCACACAATACTCTATGGCAGCGCTGGAACATGGAAGGTACACCCAGGTCACCAAATTGCAGCACAGGGACATGGCAGGCATGAGAACAAGGGAGCCCAAGCCACCACAAGGCTAGAACACAGTTATGCAAACAGGAGAACCCACGCTCCCACATGGCTGTACTGTGAACTGGGGTGTTGAACTTTGATCCCGTCTGGTTATCAGAGGGAATAATTTCACCTCTAAGCTAAGCTGTAGGGTACTGTCTGGAAAGTCTAAAATTATTTTTATTTTCCTTAAAGGAATTTAAAGAAATAATTTGTTGGAAGTGCGGTAGATTATGTAGGCTTAGACATTACACTGCAGGGCTAACTATTGTCCTTAAAGATGGGATTAATATGCTTTTGTGACTGACCTGGCTCATGCCCTTGAAAGATGTTAGCATCTAGATTGGGAAATTCCAATGTACTGACGTATTCAAAAATAGACACAGTAAAGCCAAGCACGGCTACTCCCCTGTCCTCATGGTGCTACTCCCCTGTCCGCACGGTGGGCAAGATGGAAATCAGCCAAACACGAATCTTGTTTCCACACCTTTAATAGTAAGATCCACAGCTTCAATTTCTACTAATTAATTAAGATGCTTATTAATTAATTCACCATGTATGCTGTGCGGGCATACGCATGTCACAGCGTGCAATTCCGAGGACAGTTGTCGGGAGTCGGTTTTCTTCTTCCACCATGTGGGTTCTGGGGGTTGGATTTAGGCTATCAGGCATGGCAGCAGCCATCTTTAGCTACTGAGCCATCTTTTGCTGGTGTGGTGTTTGTAGTTTCAAATGCCTAGCTGTGGGTAGGTGACATGGCTCAGGGGATAAAAGGTGCTTGTTGCCAAGCCTAGGGACCTAAGGTCACTCTCTGGTACAAGCTGTCTTTGGGCTTCCACAAGTGTGCCATGGCACACACCCCTCACAATAAATACTAAAATTAAAAGCCTAATTATTTGATTTTTAAACAAGAGGTATCATAACCTAAAATTATTTCTGAGAGTCTTGGGTATGTTTTCTCATGGAGGGTTTTAGCACATGGCCTTCCAAGTCTGTCCAAACCTTGATGAAGTATCTGTTATACTGGAATACATGAGGTGTATGGCCTTGGTACACTGTATTATTTATCTGCCGGTATAAATCTTTAGGAAGGCAACAATAGAAAAAGTTAAGCACAAGGCTTGGAGGTGCATCCCTGTAATCTGGTGTGTAAGAGGCAGAGGCAGGAAGATCGATCATGAGTTTGAGGTCACCCTGGGCTACATAACTGGAGACTATCTCAAAAGTTATATTCTACATTAAAAGTTTGGGAGTCGGGGCTGTTGAGATGGCTCAGCAGGTAAGAGCACTGACTGCTCTTCCGAAAGTCCTGAGTTCCAATCCCAGCAACCACATGGTGGCTCAACAACCACCCGTAATGAGATCAGATGCCCTCTTCTGCTGGGTCTGAAGACAGCTACAGTAAATTACACCAGAATGGGGGGGGGGGGGGGGGGGAGGGGGGCAGGCTGGAGAGAGCTGGGGCCAGCAGAGGTACTGAGTTCAATTCCCAGCAGCCACACATGATGGTTCACAGCCATCTGTACAGCTACAGTGTACTCATACACATAAAATAAATAAAATAAATCTTAAGAAAAAAAGAAAGATCTGTTAAGAAAATTGTTATAAAAAAAAAGTTTGGGAGTCGCAGTTAGATGGCTTTCTCTGTACTTTAAGTTTGCTGTCTTTTGTGCATTATTCAATGTTCAGTAAACAAATCCTTCACCCGTGTTGTCTTATTACTGTGAGTGTTGAAGTAGCAATTGTTTTGATCTTTCTGCATTCTGTTTATTGATTGGTTGCTTTTGTGAAAGCATCTTACTAGATAGCCCAGGCTGGCCTCGAACTTGCTACCTAGCCTGAACTGCTCTTCAGCTTGCAATGATCTTCCTCCCTTGGGTCCTGGGTGCCGTCAGTACAGTCAGTTGGTTTACTTGAAAAGTATTCCATTGAGCCTGGATTTCTACATGGGTTTTTAAATGGTAATCAATTGATACCACTTCCATGTGAACTGTCTAAAAAAACCTTCATGTTTGAGAGCATTTTCTCATTTCAGAAATCTGCAATTGGAATTGTGGAACATGCCTGAAAGTCTATCACTTGGAGGGCTTGGTCAGGAGGGTGTGAGTTCAAGGGTAGCCTGGGATGCACAGTGTTTATGTCTAAGATAATATACACAATTTTCTGTGTATTATACAAATCTAAAGTATCTCATCCATTTTACTTATTTTGCAAATAGTGGATCTATTAATAATATTTCACAGATTTATTTTGAACATTCTAATTTATTTTTATTTCTGTGTGTATTTGTATATGTGCTTGTCTGTATAGTAACCATAGGCTTGCAGTACCTATGGTGGCCAGAGAGGATTTTGGGTTCCCTGGAACTGGAGTTACAGGTGGCTGTGAGTACCTGACGTAGTGCTAAGAATGAGAGCCAGGTCTTCTGCAAAAGTAGCAAGTGCTATTAAACACTGAGCACTTAAGATTTCCTTTTAATCTACTTTAATCCTGTTTCTTCATACATTGAAAGCAAACAAGAATGGGATAATAGTTATATTTAATAAGAAGGAATCTGACGCTGGGCAGTGGTGGCGCACGCCTTTAATCCCAGCACCTTGGGAAGCAGAGGCAGGCGGATTTCTGAGTTGGAGGCCACCCTGGTCTACAGAGTGAGTTCCAGGACATCCAGAGCTATACAGAGAAAAAAGAAGGAATCTGAAAATCAACCCTAGAAGTATGACTTGCTGTACGAGTAGTCACCCTGAAAGATATATAGAAAGTACATTTTGTCATTTGAGAATATTTGATATTTATTTATTATTAATTGAACACATACTGTGTATCAGAAAAGTGCTGTCCTCAGAATGTATAAACAGCTGATCGTAGTGGGGCACACACCTTAAATCCCAGCACTCAGGAGGCAGAGGCAGGCAGATCTCTGTGAGTTCAAGCCCATCCTGGTCTTCGTGGGGAGCTCCAAGCCAGCCAAGGCTAAACAGCGAGCGCGCACACACTCACAGAGGTACTGCTTAGATTATCTGCTTTTACAGAGGACACCAAGAACAATGATACTAGGACGATTGCGGGGCATGAGGTCAAGGAAGGAAGGAAGGAAGGAAGAAAGGAAGGAAGGAAGGAAGGGAGAGAAGAAGGGAAGGAGGGAGGGAGGGAGGGAGGGAGGGAGGGAGGGAGGGAAGAAGAAATGGAGGGAGGGAGGGAGGAAGGAGAAAGAGAAGGAGGAAGGGAGGGAAGAAGGAAGGAAGAAAGGAAGGAAGGAAGGGAGGGAGAGAGGGAGGAAGGAAGGGAGGAAAAAAGGACGGAAGGGGTGTCACTGAGAGCATGTTACTTACTACCTCAAGATAAGCCCTTGGAACTGTGACAGTCCCCTAGGTGAAAGGGACCCATGCCAAAGGCATGAGAGTACTCTGACAGTCGTGGATATGTTCGGTTGGGTAGGCATCAAGTGGATAACAGGAATGGGTACCTCGGGTTTTAAAGTCATTAGAGGCCAAATCAGGAAGGTGAAAAGCCTGCTGCCCAAGCATGAAGACTCAGTTTAGAGCCCCAGCACCCACCTAAAAAGCCAGGCATGGCCGCATGCATGGCTGAGAGGATGGCCACGGGCAGAACTCCGGAGAAACCCCTGTCTCAGAAACTCAGATGGGAGGCAGGGAGTTGAGATAAGGCTCAGAGACAGCTCTGTGGCTCAGAACCTGGCTTTCTTCTAGCAGACTCAGGTTCGAGTCCAAGCATCCACGTGGCAGCTCACAACCATCTGGGAATCTCCCGGGATTCTGACTTCCCTCTTCTAGCCTCGGAGGGCTCACACAGGGTACACAGACATATGTACATGCAAAACAGCCATACACACATATTAATTAATTTAAAAAAAAATAACATGGAGAGCGATAGGGCAGACATCTGATGTCAAGCTCTGGACCTAACATCAGCATATATGTGTTCACACAGGCTCATATGTGTACACACATGCACCATACACAAATAAAAGTGACATTGCTATAGTATATCTTTCTTTTTAAAAATGTCACCTTAGGGGATGGGGGAGATAGCTCAGCAGTCAGGGGACTTGTTGCTCTCGCAGAGGATTGTTTCATTCCCGACAGCCACTTGTCAGCTCGCAAATCACAGCTGGCTAGAACTCCAGTTCCAGGGGATCTGACACCCTCTTCTCGACAGACACATGCATGGTGAAGAGACATACATGTAGGCAAAACGTCTGTACCCATAAAATAAAATATATGTGTGTGTGTCTGGTGTGGTAGAGCACACCATAATCTCAGCATTTAGAAGTCTGGGGTGGGGAAATTCTGAGTTCTGAGCCAGCCTGAACCATCTAACCAAACTCTCTCTAAAACACATACCCATCTAAAGCAAAGCCACGCAAGCCAAACAACGCCCCCAAAGCCATCTTAGGTTCTCTAGTTAGACTCTAGTTCAGGACTCCTAAGGGAGACTTAGGGCACTGTCTCCCAAAGGATACATAAACACTTACAATGACCTCTAGAGATTGCCCAGTTTAAAGAGTACAGAGCCCCAGGGTTACCGTCAGAAGAAATTTACCGTATCTCTAAGGCATGCAGTGCCCACGTGGGCTTTGTGAAAATAATCAAATGCACTGTATTGTGTGATGTGTGGCATTTCTTCCCTCTGGAGACATCAGGCAAAAACAGAACACAAAGAAAAAGTAATATGCAGATTATTCTTTAACAATCTATGTGCCAGGCAGTGGTGGCGCATGCCTTTAATCCCAGCACTTGGGAGGCAGAGGCAGGCAGATTTCTGAGTTCGAGGCCAGCCTGGTCTACAGAGTGAGTTCCAGGACAGCCAGGGCTACACAGAGAAACCCTGACTCGAAAAACCAAAAAAGAAAAAAAAAAAAAAAAAAAAAGAACCCAGATGTAATGTTTAGGGTTGGTGAGGTGGCTCAGTGGTTAAGAACACTGACTGCTCTTCGGAAGGTCCTGAGTTCAAATCCCAGCAACCACATGGTGGCTCACAACCATCTGTAATGGGATCTGAAGTGTCTGAAGACAACTACAGTGTACCTACATGTAATAAATAAATAAATCTTTTTAAAAAATCTATGTGCATAAAAATTTTTATTTACTTACAATCTGTAGGTATAAAATTTGTATTTATTTATTCTTATCATATGAATGCGTGTCTGTGACTGTGTGGGTTTCTGAAGTAGAGAGTCTGGAGTGAGAGGGCGTTACAGGAAGTTTGTGAGCTGCCTGGTGTGAGTGTGAGAATCAAACTCAGGTCCTCTGGAAGAGCAGCAAGGGCTCTTAACCACTGAGATGCCTCTTCAGTCCTCATAAACAGGTTCTTTGTATTGTTTTGTTTCCTCGGATTGCATGTTTGCCTACAAAGAACCGCTTGGCTGCCAGGTTTGCTGAAATGGAGAAAGGTACCAGCAAAAAGACACCCTTTCTGCAGTGAACTCCAGAACAATGATCTCGAGGCTATTCAAGCCACGCTAGCTGGCTACGCCGTTTCCCATCGAGAAATCTTAGAACGGCAAATGGCATTTACGAGTTAATAAGCAGCAATGAGATCAGTTATGAGCAGGTGGCGTGTCACCTTGAAGCAGGCTGGGCAGATTCTGAGGACGCCAGAACACGGGAAGTCTCCAGGAGTGGCAGGACATCCGGCTGTTGTTATTCTTGGCCCTGCCCAGTGCGAGCAGAGAAAAGGCAGCTCGCTTATTAGGGGTATAAATAAAGGCTCAATTACCGTTTGTCGTGCTCTGGTGGCCAAAAACATTAATTAGGAGTCTGCTGTTCTGAGCCTGCATCTCCAACCGAACCCCTTAGGAACTTCCGGTCTTGCCCAGGGTTGACCACCGAGTGCTTTGACTCAGCCTGTGTAAGTTCCAGACAGAGCGTCCCTGTTCCAGCCTGAAGAGAGTCAGTCTGCTTTTTGTCTCTTTCCTGGGAGATTCAAGGGATGGTGTGTATTGAGTGAAAGTTGTGTGCATTTGTGTTTGTTTGTTTGTTTGGGTAAATGTCCCTGAGAACTGTGTGGGCTCTTAACGTTTCACTACAATACACTACAGCATTAGAAATGCTGACATCCTGGGCCCCACGGGATGCCAGGGTACTGCTAGGGCTCATCACTGTTATTTTGCAAACTCTTTTTAAATAAACAAAACATGTACCTTGTGAGAAAATCAACTAGCGCAAAAGAGTAACAGTGGGCAGGGAGATCTCAATCTCTTCATCCCTCCATTCCTGTTTTCTGTAAGTCCCTTCCAAAAGTATTCTGTTCTCTGGTCTTAAAGGGCCCATTTTCATCTCCTCTCCTCTCCTCTCCTCTCCTCTCCTCTCCTCTCCTCTCCT
>NW_022196898.1:70306280-70307937 GCF_008632895.1 Mastomys coucha | reverse complement strand
TCTTTCTTGTTTTTGTTTTTGTTTGTTTGGTTTGGGTTGTTTTTTGTTTTGTTTTGTTTTGTTTTTTGAGTTTCGAGACAGGGTCTTTCGCTCTTGTAGTTCAGGCTAGACTCGAACCCACAATGCACAGGGGGCTGTCTCTGACCTGAGACTAGCAATGCTACTTCACTTTCCAGGTGCTGGATTACAGGTGTGAGTCACCACACCCAAGCTCCTCTTTCGGACGACAGTGAAAACATCCTCCATCTACTGTTCTGAACGTTGTCAGATTTTTTAATTTATTGAAGTTCTCCAAGAGATTTCAAAGCAAAGTCCTTATTAAGAGTCACTAAGAAAGGCCTCCCCCTGTCCCCCAGGAAAAGCACTACAGACACATCTATTAAAAAATATTTTATAAGCCAGGCTTGTTGGTGCATGTCTGTAATTCTGGCACTTGGGAGGTAGGCGCAGGATAATCAGGAGTTAGATCGTTGTTCAGTATGGAGTGGGTGTGAGGCCGCCTGAGTAACAAGGAACCTGTCTCAAACAAGGAACAAAGAAGCATCATTTACAAACAACTTCAAGGATTCATTAACTCTCCGAATCCACAGTGCAGAAAAATCTACTCAAAAGCCCTCGACCTTGGGGTATAGTGCATAAAATATTTGATATTTCCAGATAAAATTCAGGCTTCTCTATTAAATTTGAATTTCAGATAACAAATGATAATTTAGCCTAGTCATGTGGCACATGACAGTGTCGTAGGTAACTACAGGCGGTATGTATGAGGGTGGTGTATAAGACTTCAGCTAGTAGAATCACTGTCTTAGGATAAATGCACTTTGGCCCAACTGTCTCATCAGGCATTTCTCCATTAATTGATACATAATTGTTTAAATCCATTGTATGCAATACTTTCAATTTCTGAACTTTGAATTCGAGTGGTAGTTCTGTGGGTTTTAGCAGCTAAATTTGAGAGCCTTGCAGAAAATGTTTATTTGCGGGGAGTTATTCCAACCAGTTTTCCCTAGAATGCCTTGTATTAGAGATGACCTAGGTAACATATAATAAATGATAAGATTGACTCCCTCAGAAATATCTAAGATCTGAGTTACATTGACTTTGAAATGGGGATTCAAATCTCAGCTAAAATAGCTGGGAACACAGCCCAGCGGCAGAGAGATTTCCTGCTGTGCACGAAGTCCAAGGTTTGAGCCCAGGCTACCGAAAGCCCTAATGAACTATGAA
Organism: Mastomys coucha; assembly: GCF_008632895.1. Lineage (NCBI taxonomy): Eukaryota > Metazoa > Chordata > Mammalia > Rodentia > Muridae > Mastomys > Mastomys coucha. The sequence continues at coordinate 70,306,710 of NW_022196898.1, read as the reverse complement.
GTAGAAGGCCTGTAAATTCTGGATGAGGAGTGATACCTCCCCCTGCCACCCTCACCTTACCCTAATCCCCAAGAACATTCTCTCTCATCCCAACAAGGGCAGTTATATGGACCTTGTGCTCCTTAAAGAGAAGAATTCACACCAAGTCACAGGTAGAACAAGCAACTAATCAAAGTGTATTTCAATAGACGAGAAAGCAGGCATGAAAATTAAATCCACTCTCCAGAGTGGAGGGAGGATTGGTCTGCCATCCCTCCTCCCCTGTCATCTGCCATCCCTCCTCCCCTGTCATCTGCCACCCCTCCTCCCCTGTCATCTGCCATCCCTCCTCCCCTGTCATCTGCCACCCCTCCTCCTCTGTCATCTGCCATCCCTCCTCCCCTGTCTGCCATCCCTCCTCCCCTGTCATCTGCCATCCCTCCTCCTCTGT
>NW_022196898.1:70291789-70306051 GCF_008632895.1 Mastomys coucha | reverse complement strand
CTGTCATCTGCCATCCCTCCTCCTCTGTCATCTGCCATCCCTCCTCCCTTGTCTGCCACCCCTCCTCCCCTGTCTGCCATCCCTCCTCCCCTGTCATCTGCCATCCCTCCTCCCTTCCTCATTCTCAGGGAGGTTTGGGGTGGTGTCCTTTGTGGAACAAGCAAATGCTTTCTTAGAAGTCATCCTCACCCACAACTGCAAGAATCTCAACAAGGGATTCACTGCCCATGACACTGGGATGTTTACTAAGGGAAAGGGCAGTGATTGCTTTTCGCATGCTGGGGATGGGGTTGAACAGAACTGGGACTTCAAGACCAGAACTCTGTCCGTCCTCCTGTCTGGTCTTGGCTACATAAGCAATGAAGCCTCATTACTTTCTGCTGTATCCCCGAAGGCTCCGTTTTAACCTTACCTTTCATTTTAACCCTAATGTTTGTTTTCAGTACACCACATCGTTATTGCCACTAAAGAAATTATCAAGTTTTTACTTAAGCGTATAAGATTCTGCCATGAAGGATGCACCATGGTGATGTATAGTATTTTGGGTCTATTTCAGTTTATGTGAATGAGTGTTCTCTTACATGCATGCAGTGCCCAGAGAAGCCAGAGGGCATCAGAGTCTCTAGAGCTGGAGTCACAGGCACTTGTGAGCAGCTGCATAGGTGATGGGAGAAGAGAAGCAAGATCTTAAGTACAGAGCCATCTCTCTAGCTCCTCGATTTATGATCTTAAGTAAATTGATACTACGTGATATGAATACAAAATGACAATTAATCACAGATGCTAGAACACTAGTAAGAAGCAAGGATTGAGCTGGGCCTGGTGGTCAATAGCAGTGCTTCTGGTAATCACAGTAGTATCTGGAGTTCAAGGCCAGCCTAGGTTGTAACTTGAGATTCTGCCTCTCTCTCTGTCTCTTTGTCTCTCTCTCTGTCTCTCTCTGTCTGTCTCTGTCTCTGTCTCTGTCTCTCTCTCTCTCTCACACACTCACACACATCCACGGGGGGGGGGGGGGGGGGATGAATGTATGAAAGAGAAGCATGGGTTGTCATAATATATGAAAAGCTTCTGTTACTTGGGAGTTGAATAAAGATTGTAGTCTCTCAGGAGCTGCTAGAGTCCGACTGTATCTCAAAGTGTTTGTGTTGGAAACAGGATCCTCCATTCAGTAAGTGGGAGGCGATTAGTCGTTACGACTCTGCCCTTACAAGTGAGTTCATATCACTAACACAGGAATGGGGTAGTTAACATGAGGGTGGGTTTGTTATTTACATGCTTTGGCCTCCTCCTGATCTCTTACCTTCTATCATCCTGCCACGGATGGCATGGCAGGCAGTCCTTTCCTCCAGAACTGTGAGAGAAAAGAAAGCGAATCTTTATAATTTCAAGAGAGAAAATTGGCAGAAAGTGTGGCTGTTTGTATACCAAGTATTCAAAAATGAAGAAGTAGCTTGGATTAGGCAATGGATAGATGCTGGACAGATTGGAGGCAGACGTCAGAAAAGTCCAGATAGTCATGAGTGGAAGATAAGGGTGATTCTCTTGAAGGCGCAGAAGTCAACTGCAGGAAAGCCTAGGACGTAAAGAGACCATTTCGGTGGTCATGGAAACATGAGCAGTAATGGCTACCCTACTGAGGCTTTAGATTGAATCCAGGAAAGGGTATTGGAAACTGGCGCTTCGGGGCTGGAGTGACAGACAGCTCATTGGTTAAGAGCTTTGGCTGCCTTTTTTTTTTTCCCAGAGGAGTCATATGGTGTCTCACAACCCTTTGTAACTCCAGCTTTGGGGATCCAACCCCCTTATCTGGCCTCTGGGGCATGGCACACGTGTAGGGGTGGCAGTCATACATGCAGGCAAAGCACCCACCCACACAGAAGTAAAATAATAATAATAATAATAATGATGATGATGATGATGATGATGATAATGATAATAATGATAACAACAACACTCTGTAGAGTTGAAGACCATCCTTGTTGCACAGTAAAGAACACACTAGAACTCTATTTATTTCCTGGACTCTAGGAAAGCAGAACTCAAGTGCACTAAGCTAGGACATCTAACATAAGAAATTGCTAAGCAACCCAGGATTGAAGAGGCTGTGTGGCTGTGTTTCACCACCCACAGTAGAATGAGAGTGAGAAAGAAATGATTTAAAGATGAGATTTATATAGCCAGCCATGGTGGCACATATTCTAAATTCCAGCGTTGGCGAGGAGGAGAATGAGGACGGGGCAGGAGGCTCTTGAGTTCAAGGCCAGTCTGAGACAGTGTGACACTATCTCTAACAAGCCAGGGGTAGGGGTGCTATCTAGTTAAGTGTCAGAGTGGCATTTGCCTGGCATGTGCAAGGTGGAATCCGATGCTCCACCCACAAGGAGGCACTCTAAATCTAATCTAAAGGAAAATCTAATCTAAAGGAAAACAGGGCAGAGAGGTCTCGACAGCTCTTAACCTGGTCACGTGTCTTACTTTGTTTTCCGTGGCTGGCACTGAATACCACAGATTTAAGTCAGAAAGCTGTTGGTCTTTCTGCTCTGGTAGCTGGGAAGTTCAAGACAGAGCAGCCACATCTAAGTAGGCCCTTCCTGCTAGTGTTGACGCTGCAGAGAGTCAAAGGCCATTCAGGGCTTGCATGGTAAGACAGAAAAAGTTTACTTGGATTCTCTTTTTTTTTTCTCCCCCTCCTCCTTCTTCTGCTCCTCCTTTTCCTCCTCCTCCTCCCCCTCCTCTTCTTCCTCCTTTTTAAAAATCACGTTTATTTATGTGTGTGCAAGTGGGTGCTGAGGCATAAGAGTGGAGGTCAAAGGGCAACTTGCAGGTTTTTTTTTTTTCCTGTTTCTACCACGTGAGTTCTTGGGATTGAATGGCTGTCATATTTAACCCACAATGCCATCATCACACCAGCCTATTCTTCTTAAAAAGCCACTAATGCAATCATGGGAACAGTGTGTGTGTGTGTGTGTGTGTGTGTGTGTGTGTGAGAGAGAGAGAGAGAGAGAGAGAGAGAGAGAGAGACACTTCTGTCCTTGTAGTCTCATTGAGCCCCAACAACCTCCAAAGATGCCACTTTCAAATACAATAATTGACTTAAGTTTTCATCCTTTGAGTACAATGGGAATTACATTGAATTATGATGAGTCATTCAAACCATAGCACCATATAAAGAATTAAAAAACAAACAAACAACTGTTGTTTAGTAGAGAACATGAAGTATGTGGTCAAGTGACCATTCACTGGAGATTACTATGGCTAGAAAGAAAGCCAGGTTCTATTCAATGCAGTGAGAAATTGACCCTAAGCACTTCTGAGGTCTTTCCACTTGGTCCTCCTATTACAGGCCCAGGGCATCCGTCGGGAGGATGGTTTGTGGGGCTGGGGTGATCTAGGGCCTATCTCAGGACTCTCTTCCATGCACCCAGTGAGTGATCCTCAGCTTCCCTCCCCCGCCCCCCAGCATGGCTCAAGCAGGCCCTGGTGTAGCTCTTGCCACTGCTCTAAAAGACACAGAAGCAAGCCTTGGCAGAGTCCGTGTGACAAGAACTCTGCAGACCTGAATACTGCATGAGCTGTGGAGCTGTGATGGCATCCGCTTAGATTTCAAAGAATGTCACAGACAGCTCAGAGTCCCAGGAAGAGACTTGTCACAGGAGTAGAACCCCTGCTGAAAGAAAGCCCTTAGAGCCGGGCGGTGGTGGCACATGCCTTTAATCCCAACACTTGGGAAGCAGAGGCAGACGGATTTCTGAGTTCGAGGCCAGCCTTGTCTACAGAGTGAGTTCCAGGACAGCCAAGGCTACACAGAGAAACCCTGTCTCAGGAAAAACAACAACAACAACAACAATAACAAAAAGGCCTTAGGCCCTTAGAGCGGCAATGGCCAGTGGAGACGAGAACCAATCACAGTGTTGCAGAATTCTCTCCTCTGAGTATACCAGCCATCGTAGTCATTAGAACAGCTAAGATTACTCACAAGAGACCACTGAGATCCGCCATGACTGCCGACTTCCCTCAAAGGAGGGGGAGAAGTGAGGAGTGTCATTGGAACCTCATCTGAGATTCTGGAAGCTCCCTCTGTGCTCCCAGACATTTATGTGTAATTCTGTCCTAATTACACAGGGCCTGGTGGGGTCAGGAGGGGTCAGAGCATACAGATGATGGACTGGCAGTGGGAGCCAAGGGGGAGAGAGACATGGTCAGGAGGTCTCTGGTTAAGATGGTAGCGTGACTGCTTCAGAGTAGCCTGGGGTAGCTCGGGGTAGCCCTGGGTAGCCCTGGGTAGCCTGCTCTGGAAGCAGTAACTCCTCACCCATGCCCTGAAAGGGTTTACCAAGTTGGGCTTTGGTGGAAGCAGATGCTGGTTTGTCTTGTCATTGAGGTTTTATAAGGAGTAGTAGGTGTTTGTCTACATTTCCCCAGGGGGAAATATGCTGGCAACAGACCACTGATGTAAAAAGGCCAGCCTGGGAACCCTTCAGGTGGAGAACACTAACCCATGAGAGTTGTTGAACAGGCGAGGCTGAACTAGGCCTTAGGGACAAAGTCCTTGGCAGTCATCCTGCATGCTCAGTGTGTGGAACATGGAATTAGAAGGAATTTTTTCCCCCAGCTTTGAGACTTATTGAAGGGCCAGTGAGATGGCCCAGTGAGTACAGGCACTTTCTGTAGAAGCCTGACAACCTGAGTGTGATCCCTGGGACCCACATAAAGGTGGAAGGAGAGAATTGACCCCATATGGTTGTCTTATGACTTCTACATGCAGGCTACGGCCTGCTTACCCCCACACATCAATAATGAATAAAAGAAAAGAAAAAAATGTAAAAGAGACGGATTGGCACCTTCCATGTTGAACTTTAGGGTAGGCTAGAATCTATAACTCCTCCTTTTCCTGCCTACGGTTCCCTTTCTGTCTTGTCCTCATCTCTGCAGATTACATCTCATGTTTTAATTTCCTCTGATCACAGTTGGAGGAGACTCTGCCTTGGAATAAATCACATGGCCTGAACTTGGTGACTCACTGAAGCACACAGTTAGGCTAGGTCATCCCCTTTATCCCAGAGTGTAGAAGGATGAGGCAGGAAGATGGTGAACTCAAGACTAGCATGAGCTATATCAGGAGTTCTCAGCTAAAACACTTCCAACAACTAAGTGGTTAAGATCACATACTGCTCCTGTGGAGGACCCAAGTTCTATTCCCAGTACCCACAATGGGTGGCTTACACCTACCTGTAACTCCAGCTCCTAGGGACCAGTGCATGCATACTTCCTTGTCCATATGTATAATTAGAAATTTAATAAAATAAAATAAAACAGCTCAACAGTAGAATCCTTGTCTAGTAGGCATAAGGCAGTGGATTATGACCTCCTCAAGGGATCTAATGGCCCTTTCACGGGGATCACCTAAGACCATTGGAAAACACAGATACTTGCATTACAATTCATAATAGTAGCAAAATTATAGCTATGAAGTAGCAAAAAAATAATTTTATGTTTAGGGGGTCACCGCAACCTGAGGAACCATATTAAAGGGGCACAGAATCAGGAAGGCTGAGGGCTGAGAACCACTGGCATAAGGCCTTGAATTTGATGTGTAACAACTGGGGGCTGAGGAGGGGGGTAGGGGAAATCAAACCTCGAGTCTCACTAATATCTGATTTAGATGATACTAATTAAGGACTTTGGAGCTGATGTGTGAATGAGTTCCGACTTTGGGGCTTATTGGGGTGGGATGGTTGTATTTTCTATGTAAGAAGGATATAATTTGGGGGACCAGAATGCTATTGTTTAATGTTCTGCAAAGTTCCTGTTAGACCGTTAGACACTTCGTTCCAAGACAGGTGTTGCTGTCGAGGCCTGGAGCCTCAGCACTCGGAAGGCTGACGCATGACGCCTACCAAGAGTTCGGAGCTTGCTTGGTTTACATAGTTAGTTCCAGGCCACCCTGGGCTACAGAGTGAGACCTTGGATCACAACAAAATGAAAGAAGAAAGAAAGAAAAGAAATCCCTGGAGAGAGAAATCTCTTGTGGGCTGCGTGGGATCATTACTTGTCAATATAAAGCTGATGGCCTGTTAGCTGAGACAGGAAATAGAGGGTGAGACATTCTAGGTGACTCAATCCCAGGATTCCAGGAAGGAGTAAAGATCGGGAGATTTCTCCCTGGGCTCTGGGAAAGGTGGACAACTGAAAGGGAGGAGATGTTATCAACCATGCGGCAGACCTAGATTAGAATAAATGGGTTATATAAGTTACGAGCTAGCAAGAAGCCAGCCGAAGCTTATGGCCTAGGCATTCATTCATAAACAAAGCCTCAGAGTTATTATTATGGGAAGAGGCTGGGTAGAAAAGCTGGAGGCTACAAATTCCTATAACACTAGTATTGTGTTGAGACAGGGTCTCATGGAGCCCAGGCTGGCTTCCGGCTACGTGGCAGAGCATGACCTTGAACACCTGATCCTCTGGCCTCCACCTCTCAAGTGCTGAGACTGCAGGTATACGTGATTATACCCAGGCCCGATTGAATTTCCTAAAAGGAACACCGAGAACGACGTGTTGTTTTTGCGAATTGATATTTGTATCTTAAAATTTGCCAATACAGATTACCATCAAACACACCAACAAGCAGGAGAAACCATTGGAGTGGTTTGGTTACGGAACTGGTGGAGGCTGAAGAGATGACTCAATGGTTACAAGCACTTACTGGTTTTGTAGATGTTCCTGGTACTCAGCACTTACACAGAGGCACACAACTGCCTATAATTCCAGTTTCAGGAGACTGGATTGCTCTCGTATGGCCTCCAAAGGTACCAAGTACTGCACACAGTGTGCATACATAGATACATGCAAGCAAACATACATGCTAGATATAATAACGCTTTAAAAAAAACATTCAACTTGTAGTAAAGTTTTAAACTACTTTAAGAAACTATAATAAATATCCAAAAAATGGTAATATTTATTCAGAAGAGAATTAACTTATTTAGCTTTTAAAATTTCTAAAGGTTATTTACTTTGTTTTCTGTGTATTTCTGATTTGCTTGCATGTAAGTAGGTACATGCCTGGTGCCCAGAGGCCAGAAGCTATCTGATCCCTTGGAACTAATAAATGTGGTAAATTGTCATGTGGGTGCTGGGAACTGAACCAATCCCAGTTTACCTGCAAGAACAGCTAGGGCTTTTAGCCACTGAGCCCCTGTCATAGTGTAGTCAAAAATGAGAGACAATTCCCATATATGTGGAGAAGCGGGTCACCTCTTTAGACAGACCTAGTCCATTTGATTCACGTAGTTCCATTCTTTCTTTCGTTTGTTTGTTCATTCATTCATTGGTTCATTCATTTGTTTGAGACAAGGTCTCCATGAATCACCCTGGCCAGCCCGGAACTTGCTGTGTAGACCAGGCTGGTCTTGAACTTTCCATGATCTGATGAGGATTCTCTTGCCTCTGCCTCCCGAGTGCTTGGATTGTGTGTGTGCTCAGCAGATTTTTTTTTTCTTGTTTTCAAAGTTTCATTAGGATCATTACAGGAGATACTGTCACTGCATTTAATAACAGAAAGTAGAATTCCCCAGAAAGCAAAAAATTAGCCTGTCTATGCACCTTGCACCTTGCTCTCTTTCTTCCTGTTTTTCTCTTTTCTCTAGGGAGCCACCTTAAAGTGTGCCCTTGAAGTTTGGATGTCTTCCAGTTCTAGCAGTACAGAAAGCAGTGACGACTATTAACTAGCTACCGCCTTTCTTCCCTCCGCTGGCATGGAATCAGGGGCTAGTAAGATTCTTCTTGTGTGGCGCTCCATTGGCGACTCAAACCAGCTTTTGACATTCTTCCTAATAAGGTTTTAGCTTGATTCTCTGGCCTACTGACAGACAGTAATTTTATTGTGCACACTGCCTTGGTAGGGCTTGGTTCATTTATTAGAACAGGGTCTCTTGTAGCCCAGACTGGCCTCAAACTCTGAGTAACTGAGAAGGGCTGTGAACTGCTCGCGCTCCTACTTCTCGAGTGGGGGATTACAGGTGTATTCCACCTTGCACACTAAAAAACAAAACAAAACAAAACAAAACAAAACAGTTTTCAGTTCTAAAAGACAGCCTTAATATCTTTAATGATTAATATTTGAAGTAATTTTAAGAGGTTAGTTGCTACTTGCACTATGTATACTTTGGGTAGTGGAAATGGTGTTTGACATTCATTCAGGGATGGGACACTGACACACACACACACACACACACACACACACACACACACACTAAAGGAAGCTTCTTATACTCCGGAGGGTACGCTGACTGAGGTTTAGTTTCTTTCTTGCCACCACGGTTTGGAGGTCGGAGTGTTTGGACCAGTGAATTATTACATATTCACAATGCTGCACCGAACAACTGGGCTTCACACCGGACTATTTTTTTTTTTTCCGAGACAGGGTCTCTCTGTGTAGCCCTGGCTATCCTGGAACTCACTCTGTAGACCAGGCTGGCCTCAGAACTCAGAAATCCGCCTGCCTCTGCCTCCCAAGTGCTGGGATTAAAGGCGTGTGCCACCACCGCCCGGCTACACACCGGACTATTTTTAAAAAGCCACAATTTATTCAATGAACCTAGAAACGGGAAAAGGCATGAGATAAATGTCTATGATGCAGTGGGATCATAGAGGATGGTTACTTTGTATTAATTGAAAATAAAAACCTTAGAAGCCCACTCAGTAGAAAAAGGAGGTATAAAAGGTGTTCGTGTTCAAATAAATACGGGATAAAAGAATAAACCCACAACAGTTCAATGGTTGGTTTTGGACTGGAGTTCAAACAAGCCTGAAGGAAAACTGCCCTCTGTCAAAGTGCTCTCCTTATTGGGAAGGAAACAGGCAGTGAAGCTGTTGACTTCTCAGCCCTTCAGAGGCGGAGGCAGGAGAACCAGGGCTTCAAGCTTTAATTAAAAGCACACTCTAAGTGTTTTTCATAATGGAAAAGAAACTGTGTATCAAATTGCAGCGGCCCATCAGCCCTTGCGAGATAGAGGCAAGAGGATCAGGAGTTCAAGAAGACCTGGTCTACTTTAGCTATGTAGCTATTAGATGTCATCATGGCCTGTATAAGACTCTTTTTTTTTTTTAGAGGGGTTGGGGAGGAACAGGGAGAGAGGGAGGAAGAAAGGGAAAGAGAAAGAGAAAGGGAGAGAGAGAAAAGAAAGAAGAGAATAGAAGGAAGGTAGAAAAGACAGTGTAAAAATGATTAAAATGGTAAAAGTGCTTTTGTAGTAATGTAAGATTTTACAGTTTACTCATTGGAGTAAATATGTATAAAAGAGTAATTTTTCCCTTGGCTCTTTCTTATTGTTGCTTACCTTCAAAAATTCTGCAGTATGAAATAGAAACCATGATTTGATTCACTGCCCATAGGTTAAGTAGCAAAAAGGTTAGTTGGTAGAACAGTTTTGTAAAGTTTAGGCTTCCAGGTAGACCAGGGATAGCACCAGAGCAGACCATACCCTCGCTATACTAAAAACATTCAGTCATGAGTTGAAATTTTAGAGATGAAAATGATGTTAATTTAAACTACTTAAAAATGACTATGAGCCGGGCGGTGGTGGCGCACGCCTTTAATCCCGGCACTTGGGAGGCAGAGGCAGGCAGATTCCTGAGTTCGAGGCCAGCCTGGTCTACAGAGTGAGTTCCAGGACAGCCAGGGCTATACAGAGAAACTATGTCTCAAAAAAAAAAAAAAATGACTATGAAAAAGCACAAATAGCTTGACCGGTGTGACAGCTACTCCTGGTTGTCAATTTGACTATATCTGGAATGAACTACAATTCAGAAATGGAGGGCACACCTGGGATCCAGATCTTGAGGCTGGAAGACACAAGTTTCTGACCTGGATCTTGGCATGGAGATCTTGAGGCATAGAGGCCTTGAAAAGCTTAGACCCAAGCAAACTAGTACACGCCTTTAATCTCAGGAGATTGAGGCAAGGAGATTTCTGAGTTCAAGGTCAGCCTGGGACAAGGCAAGTCCCAGATCCAGCTGTGGTAATACACACCTTTAATCTGGGCCACACCTTCTGCTGCCTCCATAAGGACATTGGAAGATCTACTCTTCTTCAACTGCTCGCACTTACTTGCCAGCACATCCGCTGGAACCTACTTCTACAGAAGACCAGCTGGAACTAGTCTCGTGGGACTGAGCAACTACTAGATTCTTGGACTTCCCATCCACAACTGCCCATTGTTGAGTTAATTGGATTACAGACATAAGTCATCACAATAAATTCCTTAATATATAGAGACGTTCCATACGTTCTGTGACTCTAGAGAACCCTCACTAATACAACCTGCTATGCTGGGCTGGTGCAATAGCTCAGGAGGCAAAGTTGACTGCTGTGCAAGCCTGCAGGTGTGCCATTGATCGATGGGACACATGCAGAGGTGACAGAGTTGACTCTACAGCAGTCCTCTTACCTCCACATCAGAGCTTGCACCACCCACTTCCCATCATGCACACTGTGGTGGTTTGAATATGATTGAGCCAGGGAGTTTCAATAGGAGGTGTGGCCTTGTTGGAGGAAGTGTGTCACTGTGGGCGTGGGCTTTAAGAACCTCGTCATAGCTGCCTGGAAGCCAGTCTTCTCCTAACAACCTTCAGATGAAGATGTAGAACTCTCAGCTCTGCCTGCACCATGCCTGCCTGGGCAATGCTATGTTCTCACCTTGATAATGGGCTGATTTTCTGAAGCTGTAAGCGAGCCCAACTAAATGTTGTCATTGTAAGAGTTGCCTTGGTCATGGTATCTGTTCACAGCAGTAAATCTCTAAGACACACACTTACACACAATAATAATAAAACCCAAAATACTCCCACAAAACGTCTGTGATATAGCATTTGGCTGCATGACTTTTCGTGTGTGTGTGTGTGTGTGTGTGTGTGTGTGTGTAAAACACCTCTGCATAGTTAAATGTCAACTATTTTGGAGACAAGGACTTAGTATGTGTTTTGAATTTTGATTAATATTAGTTTTTAGAACAAAATATAACAATAGTCACACTTATTCCTGTATTGTAAGAACTTGCTTTTATTTTTGTGGTGCCCAAGATGTTGAACATGGCAAACAAGGCTGCAGTAGTTAAAAGTGATGATGTAATAAAAAAAAAATTACACCATGACACAGGTATAGCCAGCTGCTTGGGTTTTAGTTAATTCAAATCTAGGGTTCTATGTTTTTCGTTGTCATTTTTTTTTTCTTCCAGAACTGGGAACTGAACTCCAAGCAAGGCCTCATCCATGCTAGGCAAGTGCTTTACCCATACCCCAAGCTCAAAATCTATTTTTACTTTTAAGACAATGAGTTGTTTAAATTATGAAGTCATATTCAGAAGTTTTAGGGAAAGAAAAATGGCTGAGCTTGGAGACAAAACTTTATGCTTTATTGGGGAATTACGTAGACAGTATAGCCTTAATATGACTAATAGCTTATTTTAGTTTTGTTTGAGACACGGTCTATGTACCCCTGGCTGCCCTGGAACTCCACATGTAGACCAGGGTGCCCTTGAACTCAGAGATTCACCTGCCCTCTGCCTCTTAAAGGTGTCATTTTGGTTTGAATTATGGTCCTGAGGTCTTTCTTAACTTCTAAGGCAGCGCTTCGGTAAGTCACAGCTCAGCACTGGAATAGCTCTAAAGGAGACAGCCGTTTATTAAGTACATTCCACTACTAATTAGTTTAACCTGTGATTGCTACATTAACTTCATACTATCTATAGAGAGTGAGAGTGAGCCCGGAGAGGTGATTAGCACTGTAAGGAGACATACTTTGCAAGAGACGGGTTTGAAAGAGAAAAATATAGAAAAATAATGGAAAGAAATTATTGCTTAGGAAGATATTCTCTCTTACCACGCCTCCCCACCCACCTCCAACCACTGCACACTCCGTAACCCAGGCTATCCTCCAACTCCTGGAGTTACGCCTTAGCCTCTCCGGAGCACTAAAATTACAGGTGTGCGTCATCACACTTGGCTTCAGAGACTTTCGAAGAGCATTTTAAAAGACCGGCCTTAACCTAATTAGAAGAGAGTATTCGTTTGCTCAGCCTACCTCAGGAAAAGGCAGCAAAGAATTTGGTGAGTGGTGGTTAGACTGCCTGGAGAGCTCTCTGGCTGTTTGCCTGGACTTTAACGGGGAGCAGAACTAGGCAAACAGGAAGGTTGGGGCGGAAGAAGCTGGAACACCTGTGCAGGTCCTGGAAGGGAGGAGTTTCAATGCGGATAAGCAGTCTGTTGGTGGGGGGACCTTGAAGCATTCAGTTGTCATGACTCACTGGAGAGTACTCTACTGGTTAGAGAGTGAAAATGTGTGTGTGTGTGTGTGTGTTTTAAGCGACAAGCAATTAATACTAAAGCATATGTTAGGGAGTTACTGAGCATACTGTACGCGGTATCTAGTAGCACCAGCCAAACTTGCTGACTGCCAGTGGAGGCAGGCTGGGAAATAACTCAGCAGAGATGTGGTGGTCTGCAGCCAAGATTCCCATCAGAGGCAAAGATATGCCTCAGGCTCTGAACAGGTTGTTTAGGACCGCGAGGGAAGAGACGGGCCCCTGGAGGTACCCGCCCGCCTAGAACGCGGGCAAGCTCAGTGTCTCACCTCCTGCAGGTGTCAGTCGGGTTCGCTTTCCACCCAGTCTATCTTTTACCATGGCAACGTCCCCAAAAGATTACTGGATCGTCTGCCTCTTTGGAAAAAAAAAAAAGTTTCCCGAAAGAACTTACAATAAAACCTAAAAAAAAAAAAAAATTTTTTTTTTTTTTAAAACACGTCGTGACACGTTGCATTCCCATCGGACGCTTGACCTCTCTACACGTTCGCGATTCCCGAGGATCACGGGAGTAACGAAGCGCCAAGCCTGGACGGAGAAGTAGCTTAGGAAGCTACGATTTTAAACTAAACACCACGCAACACGCCCCTCCACTCCAAGGGTTTGGCCGAGGTTTCTTTTGTCAGTGGTCGGCAGGGAACGCGGACGTGGGTAGGGTCGCCTCCTTGGAGGGGGTCTCCGAGCAAGGCGGGGGGGCGCCAGTGGGCGTCCTCCTTCGCTCTCCATCCATCCCGGAGCGGGAGTCCGCGTGCGCCTTTCGCTGAGCCCGGCGGGCCGGAGCGGACGCCGCCGAGGGTCCCGGGTACCGCGGGGAGAGCGGCTTCGTGGAGAGCCCGCCAGCCCCCCGCGCGCGCGAGGGCGGGCCCGCCCCGATCCCAGGGTGCACCGCGGCCCGCCCCCTCCCCGCCGTCCCGCCTCCCCTCGGCCCCGGCCCCCTCCCTCCGTCCCTCCCCGCGGCCGGGAGGCGGGGACGCGGCGGCGGCGGCGGCGGCGGCGGCGGCTCGCTTCAGTCGTGTCGCTCTCTCTCCTCTCTCTTTCTCACTCACTCACTGGGGAGCCCGGTGGTGGCGGCCGCTTTCGAGGCAGAGTCCAGCCGAGAGGACAGCGGGAGCAGCCTGCCGCGCCGCGCCGCGCGAGTCGCCTCAGGTTCCGCCATGAGCTGGGGCACCGAGCTGTGGGTGAGTGCGGCGAGCGCGCCGTCGGCGGCGGGAGCCCCGGGGTCTGCGCGGCTCGGCGCGGACTGCCCGCCCGCCCGCGCCTCTTTGTGCCGCGCGAGAGCCTGCTCGGCTGCGGGGAGGCGACGGGGGAGGCGGCTGCCCTGGGCTCCCACCGAGGGCTCCGGGCCGCAGCCCTTTAGACGGCCGCAGCCGTCCCCTCTCCCGCCTCCGCCGGACCGTGCGGACGGGTGCCCGGCCCGGCGCCGCGCCGCGCCTTTGTACCCCGCGCCCGACAGCGGGGGAGGGAGCCATTGTCCCGAAGGGGCGCCGCTCGGATCCCCGCGCCGCGCGCTTGGGCGACGCCCCGGCTCCAGGTAGGGGGAGCCGGGCGGCTTTGTTCCCAGCCCGGCCTCGGGCCAGGCAGGCCCAACCCACACGCCCATTTCCCTCTCTTGCTACCTCCTCGCTCGCTCCGGACCTTGGGCGCCCGCGACTCCGCGCCGGCCAGCTCTGGTTGCAGCCTCTTTGGGGCGGGAGGGTCTGCTTTGGAGACCCGGTTTAGTGGAGGGATCGAGGAAGGGACGCTCGTTTTGGCGAAAGGAGCGCGCGCGGCTTGCCGATGACTTGATTTCCATCTCGTTCTTTATTCTCACCTCTCCGTCTCCCTCTCTCCCTCCCTCCCTCCCTTCCTTTCTCCCTCTATTTCTCTGTCTGTCTCTCTGTCTGTCTGTCTGTCTCTCTCTCTC
>NW_022196898.1:70274329-70291779 GCF_008632895.1 Mastomys coucha | reverse complement strand
CTCTCTCTCTCTCTCTCTCTCTCTCTCTCTCTTTCTTTCTTCCGTGCCTTTCCTGGGCGCTGGAGGGTGCAGACAATACCCAATGCCCGACCAAGGTGCAGGCGGAGGGTTATAGGTCGGGGAATTCGCTCGGGACGCCGCCGCCTGAGGGTGGAGGTGTGCAGGGCAGTGATTTCTCAGGTGCGGCCGGGGAACCTTGGCGGCGAGGGGGCGCTGTCTCGAGTGAGCGCCGCCTGGCCTCTGCCACTCCCCTTTTTTTTATCCCACCTGTGCATATTTTCCATGCCTTTGTTTGCGAAAATCTCGGGAAATCTCTGTAGCGGGAGAGGAGGAACAAGTTTTGGGTATATACACTAACTGGGATTCGAAGCCGATCGTTTAATCAAAAGGCCGAATGGTTTCTCTAACCCCCTCCACCCCCCCACCCCGCTTGTTGTAGATTGGGAATTTTAGAAGTGATACTTAAAAAGCTCCTCTAGTCACCTACTTAACTTAGTCACACTTTGCACAAGTGTTTGCCCAGTCTGCAAACATAACCACCAGGACAAAATACCTCAGGAGCCCCTCCACTGGTTCTAATAATGGTGAGCGTCATTTGTAAACGGATCATGTAACATCAGTTAGACCTTCAAGCATTATTGGTCCTTTCCCATTTGTTTTTATGAGACAGTCTTACTACAAACATGGCTGGTCTGGAACTCGCCATATAGATTAGGCTGTCCTTAAACTCAAGAGATCACCTGACTCTCCCTCCAGTGGCTGGGATTAAGGTTTTCCCCTTTTAAATGTACATTCTATGATGCATTACAGTGTCATCAGTGGATGGAAGTGGGTATAGTTTTATTTTCCATTTACAAAATTTATTATTTATCTCTTTGGTGCTGGCAGTTGAACCCAAGACCTCGCACATACTGAACATCAAGCCGTATCTCTAGCCCCTTATTTTTAATTTTAAATCCTGTATTTATTTGTGGCTGACTTTGGGAATATGTGGCGAAGAAGCCAGAAGAGGGCATCAGATCCCCTGGAGCTGTAGATCAGAGGGTTCTGAGGCTCACCAGGAAAGCTGGGAACCAAACTCAGGTGCTCTGCAAAAGCAGCAAGTGCTCTTAGCCATTGGACTAAACAGAAAACTTGATTGGACTTTGCAGTTTTTTTAAAAACATTTATTTTTTGGTCTGTGTGTGCATGTGTGTATGCATATGGATGGGTGCCTAAGGAGGCCAGAAGAGGACATATGATTCTTTGAAGCTGCAGTTGCAGGTGCTTGTGAGTTGTTTTTCATGTGAGTGGTGGGATTTGAACTTAGGTTCTCTGCAAGAGCAGTATGTGTTCTTAACTGTTGAGCTATGGCCCTAGTTCTTGTTTACAGTTTTGAACGAGGATTGTGTTTTCTAGCATGTTGCAGTATAATACAAGCACCTAAGCTGTCTGTTATTTGGAATTTGTTTGGGAAATTTGCATCAAAATTTAAATATAGGAAACAGTTTTCATATTTTATCTTTAGGGTCATGTTACTGTCCTAAGGATTTAATTATTGAAAATTCATTGTTACACAAAAAATTTGATGATCTATAAGTACATGCTCAACTTCAGTCATTTGCTGTAACTGGGTGGTTTTTGCTGTTTTATTTTTTGTGTGCACGTGTGGGTATGCATGCTTGCGGAGGACAGAGGTCAGACTTGGGTGTTTTTGAGAGGTCATCCACCTTGTTTTTTGTAACAGGATCTCTTCTTTGTTTTGAGCTTGCTGCTTAGGTGAGCCTCATGGCCAGTGAGCCCCAGGAGCCTTCTCACTGCGGTGGTGGGATTATTCCCTGGTATTTGTTTATTTACTTACTCTATTGTGGATTCTGGTCTTCGTACTTGCCACTTTATCAACTGCACTATCGCACTATCTTTTCAGGCTCCCCCAACCCTCCTTCCTCATTTTAATCGTTCATTCTTCTTTGGCAGGGTTTCACACAGTACAGCCTAGGCTGGCCCTGGATTCCTGTGGATACAGGTGTACACTACCGTAGTTTGTTTGTTTTAATGCTTCTTAAAGTCTTATGTTAAATTTTGGAAATAAATAAAGGTATTCCATAGAAGTGCTACATTTGTGGTCCTGGGTTTCAGAACTAACAGCAGTTTGCTAAATGGGTCAGGTCAGGCTTTTCTTGGGTAGTTTTAAGGCTTTATGCATTAACTGCTAATGTATCTGAGCTGTGCTTTAGGAGACTTCTCGTCTTAAATGAGTGTTTAAGTGAGGTAGTGACTAGAGGCAACAACTTGCATTCCCCTCTGCCCCCATGATGCATGATTAGCTATGTGCACACAGCTTGCATTCCCCCCCCAGGATGCATGATTAGTTATGTGCAACATCTTGTCCATTGCTTATTGTGTTGACTTCTTTATCATAAAGAATAGAGGATCATAGCTAAATATGAATCAGTGATTTCACAAAGTATAGATTTTTAAAAGTTTTTTCCATTTTTATGTAAATGAGTGTTTTGCCTGCATGTATGTGTATTCACAATGTGTGTGCTGGGTGCCCTTGGAGGGTGCTAGATCCCCTGGAATTGGGTTACAGATGGTTGTGAGCTGGCCTTATGGGTCTTGGGAACTGAACATGGATCCTCTGCAAGAGCAGTAAGTGCTCTTAACTGCTGAGCCACCTCTCTAGCCCCCAAGTACAGATTTTGTAATTAATAGCTTTTATAGCTGAGGGAGTCAGAGAACTCCTTCATTTAGTTAGTAAGTTTGACTTGTCAGGAGGTAACATTTTAGTTTTCTGAGAGATCAATTAAAGTTCAACAGAAAAATATTTATACTGATAAGTATGTATGTATATATGTATTTGTACATAAATTCATACATATGTATACATGACAGAAATAGGTCATACATATCACATTTATATGGCCTATTAAAATTTTGCTACCTGGGTCAGGGAACATTGCTTAGTGGATAAAGCAGCTTGCTTGTTCAAGTGTGAGGACTGGAGCTCTGATCCTCAAGAACCCATGCAGAAGTCAGCCAGGAATGACAGCAGTTTGAAATCCCTGTGACTCAGGAGGCAGTCACAAATTTCCTGAGGAAGATAGCTACACTAGCCAGAGTTGGCCAGCCCTGTGAGAGCCTTCCTCAGTAAATAAAACTAAGAGCTGCCCTGTATTTCAGTTGAAGCCATGTGTAGTAACTAGCATACTAAAGCATGTGGAAAAGACTAATGTTGGGCCATCCAATAGATTTTAATTTTGTGTTCATATGGTTTAAATAGTAGTCCAGGCTTTGTGGACATATACTAAAAGAATCAATTGCACAGAAATATGAATCTCTAGTAGCTCATGTGATTGAGACAGTTTTTTTCTTTTCTGTATATAGTTTGTGTGTACATATATCTGTACACCAGGATATGTGCCTGGTTTTCTTGGAGGCCAGAAGGATTCCTTAGAACTGGAGTTAGAGATGATTGTGAGCCACCATGTAGGTACTGGGAATTGAACCTGTGTCCACTAGAAGAGCAGCCCATAATCTTAAGCACTGAACCCTCTCTCCAGCCGTGACTTAAGACTTTAGAAATAACACTAAAATGAGTAGAAAGTGACAACTGAAGGTTAAAACGTTTTTTAAAAATTGTTTTTCTTCTGTTCGTTGTAGGGAAAGTTTTAGAAAGATGGCGTCACCTCACCTAGGTTTTAGAACAGGAAGGGTTATTGTGCATGTGGGGACTCTCACGTTCCTAGAGGGCAGGGATCATGTCTTACTCATTGCTCTTTCCATCTGCTTCATTACTGTTCCCCCAGTTATCAGCATGCTTCTCAACGCAGAGCCTGGCACTGATAGGACTCCAAATAAATGCTTTCTGGGCCAACCTCATCATAGTGGTTAGATTGGACTTGCATTAGTATAAGAAGCTTGAAAGCAGCGAGGCGGAGATAGGGACCAGGCACAGAGGCTGGTCTGGCTGACTGCTTGATTCAGGAACATGGTATCTGTGTGTCTGTGCACGTGTAGCTATGCTTTAGCATAAAATCAACCTCGTTTTTGAACCATTAAAAAAATCCACAGAAGGAAATCTTAATTTGCTTTAGTAGAAGGGATCATTTCTTCTCTAATTCTTTGGTGAAAGGAAGAGGTATTCCTTTGTATTTTATCCATTTATTTAAAATTTCTATTTTTATTTTATGTATGTGAATGTTTTGCTTGCATGTATATGGCCAGAAGTGGGCACTGGGTTTTCTGAAACTGGAGTTAAAGGAGTGACAAATGGTTGTGAGCTTCGATGTGGGTGGTGGGCATTGAACATTGGTCCTCTGGAATAACAGCCAGTCCTCTTGACTCGGACCATGTACTTTAGGTTTTGAAAGATAATTACATGTGTTTCTTCACTCACACACAAAAACTGCATGCAATATGAAATGTTGTTTTCTTCAGTACAGTTGTATCTTACTGGTTCTGAAACTGACTGTATCTTTTTAATGTGAATTATTACCACAACTTGTTAATACTGTTACCCCTTCCTCTCTCCTCATATTTTTCTTCTGTAACACTGTAGTTAGTTAGCAGAGCTGTTTCTGGACATGAAAGGCTCCTCTGTAGAAAAGGTAGTAGTGGGCTTGACTGTGTGGTGCTTGGCTCTGTTTTGAGTTTTGTGAGCTGATTTATGGACTAAGAATTTTTTCTTGTGTGCAAGAAACGTGTTTTTAAGTGAGACACCACTTTTTAATGATAGAATGATAAATTCTTCGATTTTAATTTGAAAATTATGCTTTGAAAATAGGGACTAAAGATCATTTTAATATTGTCATTCCTGCCTTTCTGCATTTTCTTTTGTTTCTGAAATAATATTGTCGTAAAATTTGTGATTGCTTTTGCATAATTTCCTGTGACTAGTTCTTTGAAGCCTCTTTTGCAGTATAAAGGGATGCTATCAGGCATTATCAGATGATATCTGATTGCTCTGTTAATATGGGATTCAGCACTTAGGATTTGTCTGGAGCTGTTGACAAAGGCATGCTGAAAAAGGAGTTGTATAAAATCCCCACTGAATCCAAGTTAATATTAATATTTAGGGCTTAGAGGCAGTTTTTCCTTGTTCTTTTTGTTTGTTTGGTTGGTTGAAGTATGATCTTATGTCCAAGCTGACCTCAAATTTTATATGTAGCTGAGGCTGATTTTGAATTCTAAATTCTCCATCCTCCAGTTCCCAGATGCTGGGATTGCAAGTGTGCACCGCTCTCTTGGCTTCTTTTTAATTTCTTGATAGGACACCAATCAGAGTCTTTAAAGTATCCAGTGAGGGAGGGGGCTAGAGAAGTGTCTCCGTGGCCAAGTATTTGCCTAGTATCTTGGGTTTAATTTCTAGTGCTAAGTGTGAAATCTTTTATATACTACTACTATTTCAAAAGCATATATTTATAGTCAGATATCTCCATTTTTGACACATTAGCATTTTATTTTTAGGAAGTGGCTAAGCACTCAGACACTTCTTGATTTGGTGGAGTAATTCAATGGATTGATGTAACTTTGTAATTAAACTATGCTTTGGATTCTAAGGTAGTTTTTCAATGAATTGCAATAACTTTGTAATTAAATTATGCTTTAGATCCTAAGGCAGTTTTTATTTCCTGGATGTGTAATTAGTTGGCCTTCTCTGGGTTCAGTCAGCCATCTGTGGTTTGAAAATATTTAAAAAAGATTGTATCTGTATAGAACACTAAGAAACACTACCTTCACCCTCCCAGTTTATTATTCCCTAAGCGATGTAGTAAAACAGCTGTTTATATAGCATTTATATTGTATTAAGTATTATTAGTAATGTAGAGATGTTTTAAAGTGGAAACATTTTCAGGATGTGCCTGGGTTATACCAGATATGGTGCCATCTTGTAGAAGGGACTTAAGCATTCCTAGTTTTTCTTTCTATGAGCAGTCCTGGATTTAGTCCCTCATGAATTCTGAGGGCTAGCTTTATCTGTTGTATCTCTTTTAGCCTGAGGAATCTTTTTCATAACTTGCTATTGAAACCAGTTGTCTCTCTTTATATGAAAATGTTCTCAGCTTATTTAGGTCCTGAGTATTTGAGTACAGCTGATTATCTTCAATAGCATATTTTAGGGCCCTTCAGATTCTAAAAAGGAGAACTGTGAGCACCCAGTGTTTTGTTAGTGCTCCTATGGTTGATGGATATTAACTGTAGGGAAGGCCTATATGAATTGACCTAATGAACTGGAAAACAAAGGGTTGATTTTCATGTAAGTGCCATCACACAGTATGTCCTCCGGCGTTTGTACTTTTCCATTTTGACCAGAGATCTATGAGAATTATCTGTCTCTGGTCAATTGTATACTTAGGAATTTTCTTTTGCTATGTGTTTAAGGTCACTCCCAATCTGGAACCACCTTGAACCAACTTTAAGGTTTCAGAATTTACTGTGGTTGTTGGATTTACTTTTCTCTTTCTGTGTTGTGTCTCTTGCTATTTTATTAAAACAGATGTAAAATTTCAAAATTGTCAAACAGATGCTTTTTTTGCATCATACATTTCTGGATGCTCATTTTTATTTTACTTGTGACCTTGTAATTTCATACTATCTTGTTTTAGTTAGGTTTTTTTGTTTTTGTTTTTTGTTTTTTGTTTTTTGTTTTTTTTTGTTTTTTGTTTTTTGTTTTTTGTTTTTTGATGTTCTGACAAAGTACCTGACAGAATCAACTTAAGGGAGAAAACTTTGTTTGCATAATCTGTAGGAGGGAGGGCATGATGGCCAGGGCAGCTCTTGTCAGTGGTACTGGGAGCTTTTGCTTTGTATGGTTTTACATCTCTGGCTCAAGTCAGCAGTCTAGCTGGAACTGGGGCAGGCTGTAGCCCTCAAGACCTTCCTCCAAGTGACCCACTTCCTCCAGCTAGACACTCCCAAACAGTACTACCAGATGGGGGCCAAGTTTTCAAGTACATCAACCTGCATAGGACATTTCACACTTATAACACCATGGGTTGTCTTTTGTTGCTTTAGCTTGTTTAAGATAGATTTTATCCAAATTTTAATCTAGACTGTCTTGTAGAATAGTGACATAGATCTTGTTTGTCATTATTGTGAAACCAGGATTTTCTTATATTGAGAATTTAATATTTGTTACTATGTTCTTAATAGATAAAAGCTGATTTATTTTGTGTGTGCATGTATTTCTGAGTGTGTGTGTGTGTGTGTTTTAACAAGGTCTCACATAGCTTAGGGCACCCTCA
Organism: Mastomys coucha; assembly: GCF_008632895.1. Classification (NCBI taxonomy): domain Eukaryota; kingdom Metazoa; phylum Chordata; class Mammalia; order Rodentia; family Muridae; genus Mastomys; species Mastomys coucha. Next base: position 70,284,553 of record NW_022196898.1, on the reverse strand, counting down.
AACTTGCTCCACAGCAAAGGCCTTGCACAGCTGATCTTCTGCTTCTATTTCCTGATGATGAGATGACCGGCATCCACCACTACTCTTTGTGCAGTGCTGTGTGTTCAAGCCAGGAAGTTATGCACTCCAGGCATGCACTCTACCAACAGACCTACATCACCGATAGTATTGTCAGTTTGAATCTTGGAGGATATTTTCAAATGCTGCATTGTCTAGATCCTTGGTTCACAACCTTCCTAATGCTGTAGCCCTTTAAGACAGTTCCTTATATTGTGGTGAACCCCCAACTATAAAATTATTTTTGTGGCTATTTTATAAACTAATTTTGCTACTGTTATGAATCACAACGTAAATGTTTGTGTTTTCTGATGTTCTTAGCTGATGCTGTAAAATGGTTATTTGACTCCCAAAGGGGTTTTGACCTACACATTGAGAAACACTGGTCTAGATCAAAGATAGGTTATTTTTGTTTATTTGTTTGAGAAAACCTCACTAGTTCCTTATTTTATGCCATACTCCACCAAAAACAAAACAAAACAAAACAAAAACAAAACAAAAAAACCCAGCAACACTAAAAACATCAATAAAACCAAATAAAGACCTAAGTGAAGACTTGGAACTATAAAAATACTAGAAGAAAACAGAGACAGCTCCATGATGTTGGTCTTGACAAAGATTGTTTTGAATATGACCCTGAAAGTGTTGGTAGCAAAAGCAAAAATAGACACAGCTCTACACAACAAAGACGTGCCTGGAGTGGGAGACTGTCTTTTGGAAACTTATCAGTTTAGGGATGTAGTACCAAGATAATACATAACCTGATCTAAGAAGTAGACATACAGGGCTGTGAAAACAAATGACTCTGTGCACTGTGGACTTGAATCTTATTGTGTGAAGTATGCATCTGAAGTCTCAGTGCTCTTATGGGAAGATGGGAGGTGGAGATAGACTCTCTGAACATGCACAAGGCAGATAGATACTGTGGTATATGCAGTAGTGGTCAAGAAAGAGACCTCGCCTCGAAGTAGAAGCAAGGACTGACACCTGAGATTGTCTTCTGACCTCCATATGTATGCTGTGGCACATGCACATCATTACATATATGTGCTTGCACACTTGCACATATACACACTGGGCAATTGACCTGAATAAACATCACTCAAAAGTCCAACAAGTATATAGAAAAATGTTCTATGTCAAAATTCATCAGGAAAATGCAGATTGAAAACACAGTGAGATATTACCTTGTATCTCATTTAAAATGACTTTTAGCAAAGTGATGAAAAAAGCAAGCGTTGGTGAACAGGTAAGTATACCACTTTTGGTGGAAATGTAAGTTAGCATAGCATGTAAAAACAGTATGGAAGTTCGTAAGGTATTTAGAACTAGAACTTCATATGATCCCAAAATCTCATTCGGGCATATATGTAAACCAAATGACAAGAGATGTTAAAGAATAACTGCATTCTGTGTTATTACAGAATTATTCATAGTAGCCAAATATAATATAGTTTGGTTGGTATTTCCCTCCTCAAATTCTAATTGAAACTAATCTCCCAATACAACAATATTGGAGGTGTGCTCTTTGGGGATGACTAGGCCATGAGGATATTGCCTTCAAGAACGGGGCTGGTCCCTTATGAAGGACCTGAAGGACAGAGGATCCTCTCATTGCACTTCCATCTTCACCTTGTGGCAGTACCCCTTGTGAAGGGGTCGTCATGGAAGCAGAGAGCAGTTTCAGCAGGCAACAGAACTGTGAGAAATCAGTCCTGGTTTGGGGTTTTTTCTTTTTCTTTTTTAAAGATATATTTTGTTATTTCATGTGTATGAGTGTTTTACTTATATGTGCATGTGTTCCTGGTGCTCTTGGAGGTTAGAAGAGAGTGTCAGATTCCCTGGGACTGGAGTTACAGATGGTTGTGAGACACCATTTGGTGGTGGAACTTGAACCTGGGTTGTGTGCAGAGCAACAAGTGATCCTAATCACTGAGCCATCTCCATCTCTCAATTCTATTCTTAATATAAATCACTCAGTCTGTACACCTATGCCAACCTGTAACCTCCATACTTAGACACGATGAATATATGTGTGTGTGCATGCACTCACTGATGGACTCCGGTCCTCCCTCCCGTTTTCCCTTCTGTCTGTCCCTGTCTCTCCCTCCCATATTCTGGGAGCTTTTATCTGTTCATTGTCTTTCCTGTCATTGGTCTGGTTTGTATGCTTTTTTTTGTTACGCCAGAACCAAAGATGATATTCATTAAAAGTCAATTCTGTATTTCTTGTCTTCACTTACCTACAGCCTTTGGAAACCATTCAGCTTTTTTTTTTTTGCAGATTTATCTGTTATGAACATTCTATATAAATAGAATCATAAAATATGTGGTCACAGCTGATGGGCCATGTTTCATTTAGCATAATGATTTCAAAGGTCATCCACATTGTAGCACTTACCGGTGAGTGTTTCATTCTTTTTATCAAATAATATTAATCTTGTGCATATGCACATTTTATTAATTCATTCTTTGGACATTTAGATTGTTTCCATGTTTTTCTATTATGAATAATACTGCTGTGAAGATTTATGGCTAAGTTTTTGAGTGGAGATATGGTTTTCTTTTTTTTCTTTTCTTGTTGTTTTTTGTTTTTTTGTTTTTTCGAGACAGGGTTTCTCTGTATAGCCTTGGCTGTCCTGGAACTCACTCTGTAGACCAGGCTGTCCTCGAACTCAGAAATCTGCCTGCTTCTGCCTCCCAAGTGCTGGGGTTAAAGGCGTGCGCCACCACTGCCCGGCTGGTTTTCTTTTTTTCAAAACAGGTTTTTCTGTTGTTTCTCTTTAGGAGTGGAGTTGCAGAATCATTGAGTAGCTGTGTTACCTGCTTATTTTGCATTTTACATTTTCACAAGCAATGTGTGAAAGTGTAAATTTCTGCAATTTATTGTTAGTATTCAGTATGAGGGTTGGGATACAGAAGGAAGTTGGTTCTCTCCTTCCACCATGTGGACTCTGGCAATCAAACTCAGATTCTCAGGCTTAGTGACAAGCGCCTTTACCTGCTAAGCCATGTCACTGGCCTTCATCTGCTTTTTTTTAAAAAAATATGGTTTTGTTTAAGACCTTTTTTTTTATTTTTAATTATGTGTATCTGTATATAGGAGTGTTAAGTGCCCACAGAGACCAAAAGAAGATGTCAGAACTGGAACTGCAGGTGGTTTTGAGCCATCCCATGTGGATACTATGAACTGAACTAGAGGCCTGAAAGAGCAGGACTTAACTTCTTAACTTCTAAGTCATCTCTTTAGCCCTTCATTTGCTTTCTTGATTATAGCCAGGCTATCGTAGTGGGTATACCTGCATGTATATATATGTGTCATGTGCATGCAGTGCCCATAGAGACCATCAGATCTCCTGGAAGTGGAGTTATAGATGATTGTGAGCCACTTGGTAGGTGCTAAGAGTCAAGCTTGGGTTCTCTGGAAGAGAAGCCAGGTCTCTTAATCATCAGACCATCTCTCCAACAGTGAGTGCCTGAGCATCTTTTTCTATACCTGTTTCCTATTTGTGTGTTTTCTCCCCAGTGCTATGACTGGAACCCAGGGCCTTGGTAACACTTAACAAGCCACTGGACTATACCTTCATCCTATTTGTATAACTTAGAAACAGTATCTGCTCACCTCAGTTAACTTTTAAATATGTGAAAGTTAATCTTAAATTCTTGTGGTAGTATGTATCAGGAAAATAACTGGTTTTGATAGAAAAAGTAGAATGTGGATGAAGCTAGAAGTTTGAAGACCTTTGGAGAACTTCTACAGCATACTAAAGTCAAGGATACATTTGGTCTTGGTAGCATAGCAGTCTGTTAGGTTACTATAAAGAGGACTCTGATAATACTGTCCACACCATATTAGTGTTCTCTAAGAGACCCATGAACAACATTTCTCATTAAAAAAAGATTTACTTATTTTTATTTTATGTGTGCAGTGCCCATGGAGGTAGGAAGAGGGCATTGAAACCCCTGGAATTGTAGGTAGAGATGACTGTGAGCTGTCCAATGTGAGTGCTGGAACCAAACTTGGGTACTCTGGAAGAGCAGACAGCACTCTTAACTGCTGAGCTATCTCTCCAGTCCTAGAAAGTCTTGCACTGAGTTTATCATATCTCTGAACACACATTTCTGTTCTGCATTAGTCATGGAGCTGGTAGGAAATAGCACACTTACGGAGCTAATGAAAGAACATTTCATAAAGAGACATTTTAGGTTTTTTTTGAGATGGTTTCATGTTACCTGCTATGGCCTTAAACTTGCCTTGTAGTCTGTTGAATTCATGATCTTGCTTTCACTTCAGAAGTACTGACATTGCGGAAGTGCACCACTATGCCTAACAATAAAGAAACAGTACCAACAGTATAGTTGTCATGGTAACAGTGTGAAGCTATTACTATTTAAGGTTTTGTTGTTGCTGTTGTTAGTTCCTTTTTTGTTTGTTTTGTCTTTTATTTTTTTTTTGAGACAGGGTTTCTTTGTGTAGCTTTGGCTGTCCTACAACTAGATCTGTAGACCAAGATGGCCTCAAAATCAGAGATCTGCCTTCTGCCATCTGAGCGGTGAGATTAAAGGTGTGTGCCACCATGGCCTGATACTAATTAGGTCTTAACAGCAAGGAGAAGAAACAGTTTCCAGGCCCCTATGTAATTTTGACTGAGGGGTACCTGATATGATCTGACTTTTAGTAGAGGAACATAGGAAGCTTGCAGATTCCTGATAGGGAGAGTGCCAGAAGAATGAGAACCCTGACCTCACTTTTATCTTGTTTGTCTCTCCCCTAGCCTGAGCCCGAGGAAGAGGTAGGAAACCACTGATGCTGTCTGCTGGGGTTCAGAGAAGCACAGGTGGAGAGGGGTTCTGGAGAGGCAGGTGGTACAGTGCAGAGACATTGCTCTGGAGGGAGATTTATCTAGCAGAGGAGTGTGTGTGTGTGTGTGTGTGTGTAAGCCGACAGTGGGTGTCTTCCCTGTTGCACTCTGTAACTTCTCTACTTTTATTTACTCAGACAGAGGCAGGCTGCCATACTTGCCCAGGCCTTTTTTTTCCCCCAAATATCGTAGATTGGTGTCCAGTACTCACACTTAACACTACATGTGCTTTATCCCTAAGCCAATAATCAATGTTCTTAGCTACTATAATGATCTCTTTTGAATTTTGAAATGATTGATCTAGAAAAATGTGAACTTTGAGTTCAAGGATAAATAGAACAGATATTAAGAAATACGATAGCTCTGCAGTGTCTCCAGATAGTGGTTGTATCTAGAGTAAGTGATGGCATGGGGGGAGGGAGGGTTGCAGAGAAAGAGGTGGCTTATTGTTATACGAAGTGGGAGTAGGTGGAACATGAACTAACAACTTGCATGTATGTGTGAGCTGCCTCAGTATTTGGAATGTATAAGGAGCAACTGCTGACTTACCTATTAGAATTAAAACACTAAGGCAGTTATCTTACATACATGCTGGAAGATGTTGGATTACGTACTAACAGGCTCTTTATGTTCATCCTCCAAACTTCTTGGTACTTCTGGTACTTTAAGTACTTCTAGTTCTTTAAATACACGCAGCAAGTTAGTATAATGCTGATATGGCTTCTAGATGTGAGAGTAAAGGAAGAGTGCTGTAAATGTGAGTACAATCAAAAGACACCATTTCCTCTAAAACTGAAGATTACTCTTTGTAATAAAGGTAGATAAGCAGGGAAGACTGTTTTGTTTTAATAGGAAAAATCATACTCCTATTTTAGATATCCTGTTGTAACCATATCATGGTTTAATACATTTGTCAAATATTTTATCTTGGAAAGCTAAAGTTGTGTTAATCATAGTTTTAGTATTCTACTTCATTTGCTTCATCAATTTTAATCCTTTCTCTAATCCTAAATACCATTTTAAGTAGAAATAAATGTCCCTTTTTCTGGTACTGGGAATTGAACCTAGGTTTTTGTAAATGCTAGATAAGTACTGTATTACTGTGCTACACCCCCAGGTGCTTTTTACTTTAAGGAATTAAAGTAAAAAATTTATTTTTACTTTAAATTTAAATTTAATTTGAATTTTTAAATTAAATTTAAGGGAGGGAAGAAGGAATTGATTGATTTAGGTTTTTTTACTTAGTTGCCTAGGCAGGACTTGAACTTGTGACCCTCCTACCTAAGCCTCTGGAATAGCTGAGATTGCCTGTGGCACCAGGCTGTTATAAACATATATATAGTCTATGTAAGTGCATCTTTACTTTTGACAATTCACTTTGGTTAAGAATTAGCAAATGGTTTGAATTAAGGATATTTTCAGTTAGGGATAAGTGAGGGAATGTGAAACTGAATCCAAAGTGAGTTACAGGAACTTACCTCTTGTATTTTATCTTCTGAGTAGTTGAAGTGAGGCTGTATACAATATCAGTTTCCTCACAGAGTTAGAAGAGGGTGATAATCCTAGATCAGGGTTTAAAAATGAGTTTTGAGGACATCAGGAATGGGGAGTGGTAAGCCAGGGCCCAAATAGAGAATAGGACAGTTTCCACAGGACACTGTTGTATCTGATGACCAAGTCAATGAGTGACTAAATGGGAGAGTCTAAGCTATAGCCATTGCAGTGTATCAGAGTCCAAATAGAGTAAGGAAGGCATCCATACATGAGAGCAGTCAGCTTCAAAGTCATGGAACCAGCTGATGAGAGGGGGAAGTGAACATAGATGTGTGGTTGAAAACAGACAGACTGATGGAGAAGGCCAAAGTAGGCCTTCTGACCCAGTACAGGGAAGAAAGTATCTGAGGGGAGTCAGTTGTGGCCTTGGGTGATTGCTTACACACTGGAGATTGTTCAAGTGAGTAACTGTATTAGAGATAAAAAGAGCCAGAGTTCTTTGCGCTTTCAGAGAATGGGATTACCAATATTCAAAGTATTGTTAGATTGGAATTGGAGATTTTGCTGTAAACACCTTCTCTGTACATGCACACAAGTACAGCAATGAAGAAGTAGGTAAATGTGTGTGTTGTGTCTTTATTTGTACTCTCATTGTTAACAGGCCTTGTTCCTGAGTATCTTCACTCACTAAAAGAAAAAGGATTTTTTGTTTTGTTTGTTTTTAGATACAATTGATGCCAGGTTAGTGCAGAAAAAAAAATTGCCAGGATGAACCTAAAATGAAGAATCTTATTTCAGAAATCAAGAAAGTACTTTAAAGAATAATGGAGATCTGTGGTTTTTGTTTGTTTGTTTTTAACGGCATCTTAACATGACTCCCTAATCAAGTGATCAGTTGGCACTGCAAGCTATAGGATGGTTGAAGTTGTGTGCCACCTCACTGGATGCAAAGGCACAGGGTGTTTGTGGCCCAAGAAGCATAATCAGGGTTAAATGGAAGTGTCAGATAACCTAAAGTTGATGGCTGCTTTACTGAAATAGTAGCTTGTAAACTTAAAAAAATGTGAAGGCCATAAGAGTTAGGAAAGACAAGAACAATTTCAGATTGAAGAAGACTTGAGCACGCCAGTAACCGTGACATAGTCTAGATCTGACTTTTGTTTTTTGATTTTGTTTTTCCTGTAAAGGGTATTACTAGTCCAGCTGGCAAAACTTGAATGGATCTGAAAATTAAGTGGTAGGATTATATCAGCATTAATGTCTTTATTTGATTACAAATTTATTATATAAGAGAAGGTCTTTTTGTATACACTACACTCTTACTTTTCTATTGCTATAATAAAATTCCATGACCAAAGAGCTTATAAAAGAAAGTGCTTAATTGGCTTTACAGTTCCAAAGGGTTAAAGTCCATGATATCTCAGCTGTTCCTGCCACTGTCCCTTAGCTCACATCTCAAACCACAAACAGCAAGTAGAGAGAACACACTGGGCATGATGCCAGTTTTTTGAACACTCAAAGCCTGCCTCTAGTGACTTATCTCCCAAGGCTTCACAGACAGTTCCATCTAGTATTGAGACTTATGGGCCGATGGGGGACATTCTCATTCAGACCCCTAGATAGGCATGAAAGCAACTGGGGAGAAGAACAAAGTAAATGCAAGGAATAAAAACAGCGAGTACAGAAAGATAATTTTTTGGAGAAAGTTGCTAATAAAGGAGGCAGAAAAATGGGGCTAGAGGGAAAAGGGGTTTACTGGTTTTAGCATGGAAGATATTACAGGTCTGCTTATGAATGAGAAGGATCTAAAAAAAAAAAAAAAAAAAAAAAAAAAAAAAAAGGAAGATGATAATACAGGAAGGGAGTAATCTCGATGCAGTGTACCAGAGAAGAAAAAGGGGCAAGAGCTCTGTGCACGAATTAAAATGGATTAAGAGTCGGGAGGTTGTTCATGTGTGTGTGCTGCTGCATGCTTCTGTGGAGCCTAGAAGTCAAAGTTCAGTACTTTCCTCTGACCTGAGGCTTGTCTTTTTGGGTTGGCTGGCTTGCAGTGAGCCCCAGGCATTATCTGCTTCTTCCCTAGCACAGGCATCGGAGTCTCACACCTGAATGCCTGGCTTTTCGTGGCTGGTGGGAATCTGAACTCAGGTCCCCATGCTTGCAGAGTACGCACTCTACCCACTCCACCATATATCAGCCTTGACTGAAGAGCCAAGTAAAATTATTGCAGAGGTAGAGGTTGGTAGCTTCCTGATAGAAATGTGTATGAGTCTTCCAAGGTGGTGCCTGAGATAAATCAAAAGGGAGAGTGAGGTTTTTTAGAGGTTTCAGCACAGTCAGTTGGCCTCTAGCCAGTTAGTGAGTGCATCATGGGAGGAAATGCTGGTGGAGCAAAGCTGCTAACCTCAGGTGGTCAAGAAGCAAAAAGGAACAAAGCAAGAAGGAAGAAACTCAAGTTCCGATATTTCCTTCGGGGTGCTTGCCCCCAGCTTTCTGAGTTTCCACCTCATAAAGGTTCTAATGCTTCCTGTTAAGTGTCAGCTGCTGGCAACTGAGCCTTCAGCATCAGGGCCTGCGGGAACATGGAAAGTCTAGACCACAACAATATGATTATCAGTAGATTGAGCCAGTTTTCCTAGTGAAAATGGAATTTAACTTACCATATAGAAATGGGCAAAGCAAGATTTAGAGAGAACTTTTGTGAGGAAGAGGAATTGCCTTTGCCTTATGTATGGATTTTTTTTTTTTTTTTTTTTTTTTTTTTTTTTTTTTAATATAGGTCTCACTGTGTAGTCCAGGCTGGTTTCAAACTCAAGAGATCTGTCAGCTTCTGTCTCCCAAGTGGTGTGATTAAAGGTATACACCACCATGCTTGGCAATACCCTATTTTTGATAGAAAGTAATTTGGGCTATTGTAGAGTTTCTTGTCGCTAAACTCATTCTTTTGACTGCATAGAGTTGAAGCTTGTTGCATCTTTTCTTTATTGGTCAGCTTTGCGCTTGAACTTTTACATGATTGTTAAGCACACTCATTTTTCAAGTAGGGAGAACAGAAAAAAAGGATGATAGTTTTACAGCAAACAGCTCCCATCAGAGCTTTTGTTAGAACACTGTCATGGTGGAATCAGCGTGCTTAGTTTGTTGCTGAGCAAGAGGATTCATTGACTTGATCATGACTCTTTCACTTGATGTCTTCAATCATTATTGCAATCAAATTAGTTCCTATAAAGAAAAAAGGGCTGGAGAGAAGACTTGAATGTTAACAGCACATGGCTGCTCTTTTAGAGTATTCCCAGCACGGTATGACTGCCTACTACTGTCTTAACTCCAATCCCAGGAAACCTGATGGCTTCCTTGGGCATGTCCTGCATGCATGTGATACACATGCAGACAAAACACCTATGCACATGAAATAAAAATAAGGCTTTATAAAGAAGGAAAGTATTGGCTAAAACATACATATATTTCTGTTTGGGGTCTTGAAGATGTTCATTGGGAACACAGGATCATGATTGTGGGTTCTTAGTCTGATAGATTAAAAAAAAAAATTAAAAACAACAATATGAACCAACCAGTATCCCCAGATCTCCCAGGGACTAAACCACCAACCAAAGAGTACACATGGAGGGACCCATGGCTCCAGCCCCATATGTAGCAGATGGCCTTGATGGTCATCAATGGGAGGAGAGGCCCTTGGTCCTGTGAAGGCTCGATGCCCCAATGTAGAGGAATGCCAGGGCCAGGAAGCAGGAGTGAGTGGATTGGTGAACAGGGGAAGGGGGATGGGATAGGGGGTTTTCGGAGGGGAAAC
>NW_022196898.1:70250440-70274224 GCF_008632895.1 Mastomys coucha | reverse complement strand
AAAAAAAAAAAAAAAAAGAACCCAGAAGGATGCTTGAGGACAGTTTATTGATTTCAGACGAAACAAAACAAAAAACCTGATGGGATAGGCAAACTGGAGATCTGTTCAAGTCCCCAAAGGAGCTAGATAAAAGAGAATCATGCTTTTGGAATAGAGGTTGAAAAAGCAGTTAGATTTGGCATGCAGGTCCACAAGCACCTGCAGGGTCAGGGATAGAAAGGGAAAGGAGAGAGCAAGATAATGAGAAGAGAGACTGTTCAGCTACCAAGGCAAGCAGCTTCTGAGTCTCAGAAGTGACATGTTCATCCGTGAGAGTCTGTCAGAAACTGGCCCAGGGAGGCACTACTGTAGTTGCAGCGTCATTAAGGGTATACTTATTCTTTTCAGTATGTCTTCAGGTATGTTGTGTTTCTTTAAGCTTCTGAAATAGACTGTTTTCCCAAAGGCAGGTTCCTCTTCAGGTGATTGCTCATTTGAATTGACTTTTAAGAAAGGGGTCAATAGTGTATTTTTGTAATATGAGAATAATCTTTTGGATATTTTAGAATGTTATGGTGTTTACTCAGGGCCAGAGGTAGAACTCAGGTCCCATTCTTTGTACGGAAAATGACGGAATAGAGTGAGTAGGTTAAAGAAAAATTTTAAAAAATATATAAAATAGATGTGATTGTTAATCTTGTCAACTTGGTGGTATTTAGAATCACCATGGAAACACCTCTGGATTTGACTACAGGGTGTTTCCCCAAAGGCTTAACTGGCCTGTCCCAATGTGGGCAGTGCCATTCAGTGGTTTGGGTTCCCAACAGAATGGGAAGCACCAGTTTTCATCTCTGCTTCCTGACAGTAGATTTAATGTGACCAGCTGCCTCATGTTCTTGCACAATGCCTTCCTGGCCATTATGCACTATACTCTCAAGCTTGGAGCCCAAACTTTCCTTAAATTGCTCTTGTCAGGTGTTTTACAGAAATGACATAAGTAACCAGGATAATGGCCATTCTTAACCTGAAGGAAAGAGCCTTCTCCAGATGAGCTTCAAAAAGCTCATTGGACATCTTGGGGGTGGGGTGGAATGGGGCGTGGATAAGGTCAGTCCAATTTTTAATAACTTTTAAGCCTGTTAATTCTGACTAGCTACCTAACAGACACATTTAATAGATACAAATACTTGCATATATATCCTCTGATACAATTTATTAATGATAATTTCTTATTTGTAAGTGTTAAGGCCTTCTAATACTAATGGAAATAAGGCCTAAAGTATTGTCTGGGTCAACTCTGCTTCTTCTAAAGTATAGCAGCATATATGGATGGAACTACATTATCTCAGCATTTAACCATAATTATATGGTAAGAGTAGCATGAAGTCACTCCTTGGAACTATTCCCAAGAATATACTAACAGCTAAGTATCACTTCAGATTAGATTAGCAACAGGAAGCCTGCTTGATTTCTAAATAATAAATGTAGCTTAAAAGTATTTATTTAACTAAATGAACTGAGTTGAAGCAAGAAAACGGGAAATTAAGATTCGGTTGTATTGGCTCTGTTACCTTGGGCAAATAGTTTCTGTCCTTAAGTTTTCTTATCTACAACAGTCTGATATTTAAAGTCCTTTTGAGCTATTAAAGGCCTTTGATTAGATTTTATACTTACTTTACACTTACTAAGGAGATAAAGAAACTCCATTGGAAAGGGACAAGGGGAGAGGCAGGCCAGAGGGAAAAAGAAAATGAACCTAACAGAGAATGTCAAGAATTCACAGAGGAGCCTGGAGAAGGAAGCTAGCACTGTCCAGGAGAGCTTTCATGTTACAATACAAAGGCTATACGTAACGAGCGGTGCTGCTCTGGGCTTCTCTGCTGATTATGTTCTCTAGTCTCAGGGTAAAATATCAGCTCCCGGGAGATGATTCAGTAGTCTCTTACTGTTTGTGGTTTTATTTTCTGCAATTTCAGTTACCCAAGGTCAGCTGTGGGCTGAAATATTAAATGGGCAAACTCCAGAAATAAACTATCTGTAAATTCTGAGTAGTGTGCTGACCCGCAGGGTAGCAGTTGGAGGCATCCCTTTGTTTAGTAAAATATCTTCTATATATGTTGCCACCAAACTACCTGCCTCTTAATAACTTCATACTGTCTTTGTGTTGCACTGTTTATGCTCAGGAAAATAAAAGGGATAGAGATGCTGGAGATTCGTACATACCAAAGAGAATCTAGAAAGTGTTTTTTTAGGGGAGAAGGTGAAAGTTTTCAATAATAAAGTAGGGGGAAATGTGACCTGAGGTTGCTAAGGTTTAGCACAGCAAGGTTTTCTTTTTGAGACAGAGAGATTATATTCATTTTGTGTGTGTGCATGCACATGTATGTGCATGTGGTGGTCAGAGGAAAATCTCAGGTGTCAGTCCTCAATTTTTCCACCTTTTGTGGGCAAACAGTGTTGCTTTCATTAACCTAGAACTTTGCCATGCCACATACCTAGCTTTGTCTTGTGTGTGGGTTCTGAAGATGCTGCTCAGGCACTCCTGCCTTAAGGCTTATGGAGTGAGCCGTTTCCCTAGCTCCATCTCTAATTTTGGAATTCTGAATTTATAATCCTCCTGCCTCAGCTTCCCAAGTGTTAGGATTATAGCCATTACAGGCTGGCTGTGTAACTTTTATGCTATGTTGTTATAATACTGTAGTTTAAATTATATGAAAACATAATTGAGTTTGCTAGAAGATATAAGACCCGATTTTTTTTTTTTTTTTACTTTGTTACTTTGTTTACTGTAGGCATAAATTTTTTGCAACCTACTTTTAATAAGGATTCAATCTCTCCTCTACCACCCAGCTGAGGTGGTGGAAGAGAGAGTTATTAGGATATGGGGGAAGTAGACCTGTTCAGCAATAGTTCTTTGGGGGTGAGCTTGATCTTCTGGGGCAACAGTTCAGTCCTGTATCAAACACCAAAAACAACTTAGTAGCTGCAGACCAGTCCTCTAGGCAGGCAGACACCAGGCATGAACCAGCAGCTACAGTTCAGTTCTTTTAGCAAGCAGACGTCAGGCAGCTGTAGTTCGATCCTGATGAAACTGCCAGGCTTAACTGGCCCTGAAAGGGGGGCCGCTGAAGCAGCAAGCTGCCACAAGAACCTCACAAGCAGTTCTTGGGCGAGTTTCTCTCAATGGCAATGTTATCACAAGTTGAGTTCAGTGATGCTATGGAAGGTGAACATGCGTGATAAGACCCAAATTTTGTCTGAGTTTGAAATATACATTCTGACCTCTAACTATTATTAGTTATCTATTAGTATTTCACTAGAGATATTAGGTAGTAAAATTAAATTTACAATTATTTGATTAATAGTGCTTTTCACATGCTTTTGCTTACATCATGTGTCTAATGCCAAGCTCAGCATTATTTTCCTTTGATTGTTTCAATGAACAAAAAATCAATACCAGTGCCAAGTTCTATGTTAAATACTTTTCCCTTTAAAGCCACGTAATTGCTATAGTATTGTAGATGTAGAATCTGAAGTTCAGAAATCAAGTATAGGTAAATGGTAGAAGACTAAATGGATATTAGCAATAGATCCTGTGAACTTGGTGTGGTAGCACATGTCTAATCCCAGCACTGAGGGAAAAGATAGAGTTATGCATAGGCCATTTGGCTGGGAGCAGCCCATAGCTGCAGTGTTCAAGTGTATAGTTTGTAATAGAGCTTATATAGGTTATACCTAGGAGGTGTTTTTGCCACATGTCTTTGGTGGAACCATTCCTCTTTTATTCCAGATAGAGGTATTCACCTACCTTTTCAACAGTTCATGTGAATATCTCTGAAAAATAGTACAACCTAAAGAAAAAATAGTACAACTTTTTAAGGCCAGGACTCCTCCACCCAGTCTTTCATTGTAGTAAACAGCAAATTCATTCTAGTTGATGGGGCATGAAAATTGATGCCTTTAACAACACCCTGTCAAAACATCACAAAGCTTTATTTACACTACCCTCAGAATATTGGTAAAGTGCTTGTCTTGTAAGCATGAAGACCTGAGTTTCCTAGAACCCATGTAAAAATACCAGGCATGTGCTTATAATTTTGGTACTAGAGTGGTAGAGCAAGAGGATCCCTGGAGCTCATAGGCCAGCCAAATGGAAGATGCCCAAGGAATGATATCTGAGATTGTCCGCCACTCATGTATGTCTGTGCATGTGGATGCACAAGCACATGCACGCAAATATATAAACTCTTAACCACTTCTCACTGCTCTGCTGCCCCCTTTAGCCCTCTCAAATCAACTTTACCCCAAACATCTTCTGTTAATTAATATAGAAATCAAAATGACTTATTTAAAAGCCTATATTAGGGCACACCAGGCTTTTGCTCAGAATTTTCTTTTCTTTTCTTTTTCTTTTGTTTTTCGAGACACGGTTTCTCTGTATAGCCCTGGCTGTCCTGGAACTCACTCTGTAGACCAGGCTGGCCTCAAACTCAGAAATCCGCCTGCCTCTGCCTCCCAAGTGCTGGGATCAAAGGCGTGTGGTGTGCCACCACTGCCCGGCTCAGAATTTTCTTTGTATTATCAAGTCACTCAGTGAAAGCTGAGATTTTGGAGATAGAAGATACAGACAGATGATTGGCATTCTGACATTGTATGCTTCCATTTCAACCTTAGGTGATTTTCCTTCCTCACATTTTAGTTGTAGCTTGCTTTCCCTGGAATAAACCAAGAGTATATAAGCCTAGGGACTTAAATGTTTTAACAGCTGAACTTGAGACTGCACTAGTTTCCAGGTAAACAGAAGACAGGGAGTGTGGGCAGCTGATCCAAAGAGGTGTTTATGTTGATGGTAAGAAGTGTTAGAATGCCAGTAAAATGAGGCAGAAGCTTGATGCAGCTCATGTTCTTTCAGAGACCTCTGCTCAGATAAAGCTAGGGTTCTTGACTTTCATGCAAAAAAAAGAATTTTGGGATGAGCCAGTTTGAAGAGAGTTGAGTTTATTAGGAAGAGAGGTTTATATATGTTTAAACAGGAGGGAGTATATAAAGAGAAGCATTCAGGGAAAGGTTAAGGCATCCCCAAATGTGTCTATTCACAAGAGGCTTTCAAGTCGTATTTCAAAGGCTGTAAGATCTCTCACCTTTGATAAGCGAAATTATAGGAATGCTCTGGAGGTACTTGCATAGAATTTGTGGGTCACAAAACATTGCTGAGAGCTGGGCAGTGGTGGCACACGCCTTTGATCCCAGAACTTGGGAAGCAGAAGCAGGCGGATTTCTGAGTTTGAGGACAGCCTGGTCTACAAGAGTGAGTTCCAGGACAGCCAGGGCTAAACAGAGAAACCCCCGTCTCAGAAAAAAAAAAGAAAAATTGCTGAGGGGTAAGACACTTTTTTACTGTAAGTGCAGATCTTTGTGAAATTCATATATGTAAATGTGCACGTGTGTCTACTTAGCCCTTCAGCATGATTCACTGCTAAACATCGGCATATAAAAGGAATTCTGCATCTCCATGCTGGTAATTTTCAAAGCACACGTTAATTTTGCTAACTTACTTTCTATCCTACTTCAGAATAGAAATCTTCAATTGTTCACCTTTTTTTGTGAAGTAGGAAGTAAAGTTGTTGACTGTGAGTGGAATTGGTAGGAGGTAGTTTAAATTTAACCTAAGAGGATAAGGCTATGAGATAATTGGCTAGGATAAAGCGATAGTGAATGAATGGGCTCAAGCTAAGTAGCATCAAGGAGCCCTTAGTTTAGCAGACAGAAATTTCAAGGTTTGACCAGTCAGTGTGATTCCTGGTCTTTACCTTTCTACAGAAGCATGAGGAAGGGTTGATTTAAAACAAACAAACAAACTAAAACACCCAACTGACTATAATAAGATCATTGTTAAGATTTGACAGTGGCAAGGACAATGAACATTATTTGCCAAGAGCAACTAATGATGGCTTGTGGAATCCAATACGTGTAAAGATGGAAATGAAGACAGGGTAAGGGATAAGGATAGTAATAGTATGTTAGTACTAGGGTCTGTGGGGTCAGATAATTGCTGGGCTAGAGTTTTAAGGGGAGACAAACATGACAAACCATCTAAACTAGATTCTTGAGTTCCCTTGTAGATGTAGAGAAGGAGGGTCATGCTGTAGTAATGTTAATGACAGTGGTTAACCATGAGAGTGAGTAGCTAAGACAGGTAAGGGCTAGGAAGAGAAGCAATGAAGGAAATTGTGGTAGGGATAGTTTATGTTGATATTAAAGTCACTGTGAGCTTGATATAAAATTGAGTTGAAATTTTTAAGTTAAAAATGCCTGAGTTGTCCAAATATACAACTTTTTAAAAAAAGATTTATTTATTATTATTATAAATAAGTACACTGTAGCTGTCTTCAGACGCACCAGAAGAGGGTGTCAGATCTCATTATGGATGATTGTGAGCCACCATGTGGTTTTAATTCTACCTTAAACATGAAAATAATTACATTATTATAAAAAAGTACATTATTGTTTGGGGTTTTTTGTTTTTTGTTTTTGTGGGTAGGTGTTATTGACTGAACCTGAATCATAATTGCTTTCTTAGTTCCATGAGACATAAGCAAAAAGAAAATCTTTTTGTAGTCCATTGGAGTTAAAGAGAAGAAAAGTCAGTTGTGTTAGGTTTTTAAAATGTCTTTAGTAGTAGTTTGGTATTCAGAAATGCTGGAGAATCTCTGGCAGGCAAATAGAGCCATAAAGTACATCTAAACTAGGACAGCAGAGTGATTATTCAGCTTCTTTAAATGGTGATGTCCCCTTGGTACTTTACCAGAGTACTTTATTAGGACTTCATTTGGATGCCAGGCAGTATCAAAGTAATTATAAAAACAAGAATTGCATATTTAAAAGTGACTTCTGAAAAAATATTATAACATTTTGTAATAGATGTTTTATACTGAATTGTATTTAAGGTATCTAGATGAATATAGATTAAATAGATATATTTATGAGCTAGCATGTGTTATAGTAGATTATTGGAGTATCAAACATAATTAGAGTTACATTGACATTGAAGGACATTGAAGTTGATGCTGATTCTAGCACTTAGAATATTTTCCTTTTATTCTGAGGTAAATTCACTTGAGATATTTGAGAAAATTAAAAAGAAGTAGAAGAGCTTTCTTATGTTTAATCTGAGATAGATGAGTTTAGGGCACACACTAATGGGATTCCTTTCACAGACACTGTGGTACCAACTGATGTGTTTGAAAGGAAGAGAGAATGACTAAAACAGGCAGCAAAGAAGTTAGACGCAGCTAGTAATGTGGAGCAGGGGAGTGGTGATAAAGTGCCCACTGTGATGATGTAATATTACAAATGTATGTGTGTTTATGGGTGGAAATGAGAGTGCCACGGTTTTCCTGTGGGAGTCAGAACAACTTTGAGAAGTCAGTTCTTTACTTCATCACTTGGGTTCTGGGGATCAAACTCAAGTTGTCAGGTTTGGTGTCAAGCACCTTTACTGGCTGAGCCCCCTCATTAGCCAGTGTTCTTATTTATAACTTTAGATGTTTTTAGAATGGCTTTATCCATTTTTTACTTTGCCTCTTTTTACCAAAGTGTATTTGCAAGCTCAGAGTTATGAGAGGTTTGGAACCACTATGTTCTAATAAATGCTGATTTGAACCTTAACCAAATAATGATGTCTTGTAGTAGAAAGAAAATGTGACTTAGTGTAAAAATAAAGGGTGAATTTTTCAATTTCAGAAACTAGATGACCACATTTGTGAAATGCCATATTTGTTAGTAAAGACTTTCTAAGTGACATCTAGTAATATATGCAAAAACTTTGTAAATTCCAAAGCATTTTGCAAACAGAGTGATTATTTAGTCAGCAATTAAGTGCCTTTCATGTGCCAAAGTTTCAAATGAAATGTCATTTCTTTTGGTTTTAGCATTTGTTTTTTAATTCCATGAATATATTAAATTGATTGAAAACCTAAATAGCAACCAATAATAATCTTTGCTATAATTAATGTTATTGGATTTAAAATAACTAGACCAACTTTATAATTGGTACTATTTTGTTTCTGCAAAATTGACCTGTGAGATGGATTTGGTAGGGCATGCTTATAATTCCAACTCTGGGAATGCTGAGGCAGGAATGTGAGATCCAGTTTCCAATATCCCTAAGTCAGTTTCCAACAACCAGTGTGTTTTTGGTTCTGCTTAAAAGTGATTTGAGTAAAATAATTAGCAACATTAAGGAATTTAAAATGAGCACATTTACCAAACACTTAGGATTTGTGATATTGCCAGACAGTGTGGTGGCACATGCCTTTAATCCCATCACTTAGGAGGCAGAGGCAGGCAGATTTCTGAGTTCTAGGCCAGCCTGGTCTACAGAGTGAGTTCCAGGACAGCCAGGGTTACACAGAGAAACTCTGTCTCAAAAAACAAAACAAAACAAAACAAAAAACCCCTAAAAAAAAAAACAAAAAAGGGATTTGTGATGTTTATGTTTGACCCATTCTGTGTCATTGCTGCTCCCATCTCCCACCCCCAACCCCAAGACAGGTCTTGCTATTATAGACCTGGCTGGCCTTATTCCTTCTATACTTGGGACTGACCTTAACTCATTGTAGTTGTTCTGTCTTATCTTCCCAAGTGCTAGGATTATAGGGTTTATTTCTTGATATATTGCAATTAATATGCCTATTTGAAGATCAAGATGTTACTATTCAGTGAATTGTACAAAGTTTAACATAAAAATAAAGTCTTTTCTGTTTTAAATATGTTAACTATTGATTTTCAATTTGTAGATTTGCTGTTTGAGGAAGAAGAAAACCTTTATACTTTGGTTATAGCATAGTTAGAATGTTTCTGTCTCAAGACTGTCCTCCAACTGTCTTTCTGCCCTACTCTGATCTTACTCTTGCTTCACTGGTTATAATGCAAAGTATGTTTCACTTAGAACCAAACTCATGTTTCTTACCTTCATGCTGTTGTTTCCCACTGATTGGTATTTTGTTTTTTATAAAGTTGACTTTTATTTGGGACCTTATTTACTTTAAAAGCGTATTAAATTCTTAGTCAAAATATATTCAATTATTGTACCTTTAGTATTCTTCTACTTGTTAGATGTCTAGTCGCTTCTATTTTGATTGTTCTGTATTTTTGAGATAGGATATTGTCATTTAGTGTAGGGAGATCTTGAACTTACTGTGTAGCTGGTCTTGAGCTCTTGATCTTCCTTTAGTCTTCAGGTCAAACTCTACAGTGCTAATTCTAAGTATTTACACTAGTTGAAAGTTGTGTAGTTGGTGGGTACTTGCTTAGCATGTGAAGCCTTGGATGCAGTCCTCTCGGGCATGGTGACAGCACCTGTAATCTCAGCATTCTGGAAGTCGGAATAGGAGGATTAGAAATTCAAAATCATCCTCGACTACATAGTGCATTTGAGTCTTACCTGAACTCTATGTAACTTTTTCTAAAAAACAAACTAGTTAAGAGTGTATACATATAAAATTTTTGTAAAAATTAATAAATGTGGGCTAGAGAGATGTCTTTTTTTTTTTTTTTCAACTATGCTGACATCCTGGTATAGTTAGCAACAGAGTTGGCATGAACCAGGCCCAGAATGCCAACCAGCTATTGGCTGCTGTTCTCCCAGCAGTGTAACACTTGCCTAGGTACAAGGAAGCCTAGGTAGCTGCCTACAGTAGAGAGATGTCTTAATGGTTAAGAGTATGTTCTGTTCTTAGCACATGTGTGGAGACTCCTTTAACTGTCTGTAACTCCAGTTCTAGGGGGATTTGATGCTTCTGGCCTCTCAGGGCACCTGTACTCACATGCACATATACCTGTAATTACAAATAATAAATCTTACAAACTGGAAAACCTTATAAAAGAAAATTATATTTTAGATTTTATGAGTTGTAAATTTAACTGTTAATAATGAAATTTGACCACGTTTTCTCAATAGTCTGAGTAGTTTAGTTTTAAAACTTACATTTTTTAATCATTTTAAAATGATAAACAGCTCAAAATACCTTTAAGAAAGCTGATGCTTCTGAGATTTACTGTGTAGATTGGCAGGTTCCGGGTTAACACTGCCAAGGGGAAAGCTGATGCCTACATAGAAAGCCCACGGCTCCAGTGAAACTATAGTGTGAATGTCTTTGACTATTCAAGTACAAAAGAATAACATATGCTTTTATAACAGCTTTGTTTGTGTGTTGAGACATGGTCTCTCTATATGTACCTAGATTAGATTTGAATTAATTCACATTGTTAGCTTAGGCTGGCCTCAGTCTTGGTTGATTTTTCTGTGTCAGTCTTCTGAATGCTGGAAAACCCCAGTAATATTTCAGTAGGGGAATAATCACTAACCACAGAGCACACTAGCATAGCATATCATTTAAAGCAAGACTCTTAAGAAAAGAGCATACAAAATGATCCCCTAGAATTCTTCATATCGTCTAAAATTCTACTATTATGTAAAGCATGAAATGACACCAGTGTCTTGGATTTAAAGAGATATTGGGTTAAATTTAATACATAGAGCATAGGCAGACAATAAGAAATGGCCAACATAATGCTTGTCATCTTACTATATTTGGAGGAAAAAGTTTTTGTTTTTAATAAAGAAAAGACCTCGTGATTGTAAGGGCTTACCACTGTAGGACCGACCCCACTTTAGATGCTGTCCTGGGTCTCGAGCACTTCAGAAGGTTTGGGTTTGGGTTTCCTAATTCACTTTGTCGTCTCACAGAATTCAGAACACTTTACTATTGCTTGATGATGCATGCAGGTAAACAACCATATGAAGAAGTACATAAGATGAGGTCCAGAAGGCTCAGAGTACAGAGAAGACTTTTGGTCCCTGTGGCACATGGTTGTGTTCACCAACCAAGAAGCTCCCTAAACACACTGTTTTTTAATGGAAATTCCATGACATAGGCAACACTGATGTTTCAAGGGGGGCTAGGAGTTTAAAGATCAAGAAGCATGTCTCTTGTCACTCAGGAGTTCTAAAGAAAGGTTTTAGAAGTTGTGCTAAGAACTGATGGCAGAGACCCAATAAGCTCTTGTATTACAGATACCTATAACATCACATATCAGCAGTGTGGCAACAAGCTAAATACTGTAGAAGCTGCTTAGACAACACCTCTAAAGAATTGCTGGGCCCAAGTGGTTCTTCTGCCTCTGCCTCTAAAGTAGCTACTATGAGAGGACTATTTCATTTTTATTTTTTATTTTCAACAACAATAACAAAATGTCCAACGGTGTTGTCATATACTTGACCTTGTAGCTTGATTAAAATACAGATATTTCTAGTATTTCTCAGATTATAATGTCTGTTAGGTTCTGTTTCAATATGCAAGTATATTTAGAACCACCTTTTTTGTGTGTGAGCCATTAAAGAAAAGATGTGTTGAACATTTTATTCTCAGTAATAAAGGACTTCAAAAAAAATATTCAATGAAAAAACTATGTTAGCTACCAGTAAAGCAGTCTTTTGACTGGAATTTTTCCATTCTGCTACTAGCCCTGTGCTTTGACTAGAAATTTAAAAAGGAAGTTTAAATAAAGTTGAAATTTTTCACTTTGTTATTTATAGGTAAGGAGAAAATGAATGAGAGAAGTCCATAGAACATTTAGGTATATTGTTGTTATAGTTAACTTCACAAAAATAATATTTTCATAGTATGGAAGACAAACTTTTCAGTGCTCCTAGTAGGAATTGGGAAGGACCCTTGAAATCTGTTTCATTCAGTTTATCTCTTGGATGTTTTAAAGTTGTTACCTTTTAAAATAAGTGGTTGTTAGTTATGTGCTCATAATATGTAATTTTGAGAACTGTATCTTCAGAAGATAAAAGGATGTTTTAATGGTTAGTGATTAGTTGCCTTTTTAAAGAAATATGAATTATGGAGAAAATATTTTGATAATGAATGTTTGGAAATATATATATCACCTATGTCACCTACAAATACTCTTATCTATTTATTGCAAGCAAATATGTCAAAAGACTAAAAAGCTAAAGATTATAATTGACCTGATTTACAGGTCTGTATTTGGCAACAGTTGCATAAACTACAAGATGTATGCTGGTCCTACAGACAGTTAAGGGCTGAGACGGCAGAACAGAACAAAAGGCAGTTTGAGTGTTTAAATATTATTTTCCTTGTGGAAGTTGTTGAAGCACTACTTGTACAGCTTAGAACTGGCCTGCTTAAGGACTTGGTTATTACTATCTGCCCGTTTTCCCCTCTTCTCCTACAGCTTGGTTTGGGCATGGCAACTTCAGCATGAGCAAATCCATTTTGGTTTGGTCTGTTGAGACCTAGTAGAGGGAGTTAAAGCCAGAACAATGACTGCTAAGTTTTGCTTTTGTATTTTTAAATTTATGTGCATAGGTGATTTGACTGCATGTATGTCTCTGTGAAGGTGTAAGATCCTCTAGAACAGGAGTTACACACAGTTGTGAGCTATCATGTGGATGCTGGGAATTGAACCTGGGTCCTCTGGAAGAGCAGCCAGTGCTTTTAACTGCTGAGCCCCAAGTTCTGTTTGTTTTAAAATAAGTAGAGTTTTTTTCTCAGTGTTCTCCAGAGAAACAGAATTAGCAGGATATATACATATATGTGTACACAGAAAGAGATTTTATTTTAGGTTTTTGCTTTTTATTTGCTTTATTAACTTCACCTTTTCCTATGATGATGGGTAAAATTCTTCTATGGACAGAATTTGGACTGTGAGCAAAGGTCATGGGCAGCTAAGAACTGGGAACACAAGACCCACTTGACAGTTACAGTCAGGTAGTTCTACAGTACTGGATCAGGAGAGTCCAGTGAAAAGGAAAAGGATCGAAACTACCTTTCCTGAGCTCGTAGAAAGTGAGAGCAGCCAAGGCATGAACCGCTGTGCTGCTGTTTCGGGAGCTCCCTTGTAAGAATGTTAGGCAAGTTCCTCAGCACACCTCCACACATCCGTTCTCTTTATCATCCATCTGCTTATTACATGTGGCCCATGTGAGTTAGGAGCAAATGGTGAGTGAGCAAATGGTGAGGTTTGTTGTTTCCTGTAGCTTGATGGCTTTCTCCTCCCAAAGGACAACCTCCCTTTCCATTCCATTTCTTTGGTTTCCTGAGTCTGTCTTTGCAGTTGTTTCCTCTGCTTCCTCCTTCCAGTTGTTGATGCCAGGTGTGTGAGCCATTCTACAGTCTTGGAGAACTGCTGCTCCTCTGTTTGAGTCTGGTACTAGCCCTCTGTGCACAGGGTTGTAGGTAGTTAGAACCGCTCTAGAGAGCTTTCTTGTAAATAATAATACGTGATTTTAGAGACTTGGCAAGAACAAAATCTGAACAGGATCACCCGGGAAGAGCTTCGGGTGCACACCAGTGGTGACCCTCCACGTTTGTCCTGGTTTAGGAAAGGTGGGAGGGGCCAGTTTCCCTTTATACTTAATTACTTCTGTACAAATATCAGAAACTGCTTAAAATATTTGTGGCAACAGTTTCAAGCTCGTTCAGCCTGTTCTTGCTTTCCTTTTCTAGGATCAGTTCGACAGCTTAGATAAGCATACCCAATGGGGAATTGACTTCTTGGAAAGATATGCCAAGTTTGTTAAAGAGAGAATTGAAATTGAACAGAACTATGCGAAACAATTGAGGTAAGTTGATTTACTTCTCACTTCTTAGAAATGAAGTTACACATTTAAACAGCTTGGTATTAAAAACAAATAGTATTGTACCAGTTAAACCTTGTGCTTTTTATCCATAGTGGCTGAGTTAGAGGACTGATTGTTAAGTTAGGTAAACTATTGCCTCCACTTTGGGGAGTATTGGCTAGCTATATTATAAGTCACTTTGATTATAGAAAGACACTTAAAATCCTTAAATCTCAGAGCAAAGGGGAGCCTGCCTAAGAGCCAGAGCCTGCTGACTTTAGCCCCTTTCCACCTTCTACCTGTAAGCCTTTAAATAAAGTGGTTTGATGACTAGACTTACAGGACCTGGGGTGTAATTCAGTATTTTATCTTTTATTATTTGCTGATATTTGCTTTAGAATTGTTCCTAATGTGCTGAACTTGCGAATTTCCAAGTCTTCGAAATAGTGTTTGTTCTGAGCTGAACTTCTTTCTATATATGTTAAAATATTTATTATTAAATATTTGAAGGAGAGTTTTTAAATCTTAAATTTGATGGAATTAATCTTAAGCTTTTATTGAAATAGAAAATTATTGAAATTAATGACAGTTTATCAAGGAACTTGATAAAAAATAATGCTTGAAGTTGGAAGAGCAGCCTGTGAAGGTTTAGTTAGGAGTCCTGTGCTTCCGATTGCAGAGGACAAAGTCCCAACATGAATTAGGCGTGCGTGGTTGAAAAGTCTGGGCACATTCCTGTTTGGGATAAAATGAACTGCTCCTTGTTTCTTTGTGTGTGAATTCTTTCAGCACCCTCCTTTCTACTCCATCACCTCTAGACTTCATCTTTCCACTCTGGATCCCAGACTGACTCTCTTCTCTGCTGTTGAGAGAGAAGGGAGAAAGGGGAGTGAAAGGACAGAGGAAGGAGAAGGAAGGGGAGACTCTGTCTCTCCACCACCTTTAGCTTGTTTTAGTTTTTTTCGAGATATAATCTCACTTTGTAGCTCTGCCTGGCCACAAACTCACAGAATTCTGCCTGCCTCTGCCTTGCAAGTGCTGGAATTAAAGGCATGTGCCACCACACTTCCACTTTTTTGTAGATATTCTAATAAGATTTCCTTTTGTGATTTTTGACTCGGGTTAGGTTGTATGCTTATTTTGTGTAATTTTTTGAAATGATAATACTGGATTGACTTGTAGGTAATGATGGAGGAAAGCTGGCTAACGGCAGTAGACTCAGAAAGAAGAGGACATAGTGATAAATCAGTTATGTCCTTGTAGCCAACTCACTGGGTGTAGGATGGTAGAGGACTAGTATAATGGATGATATGTAAAACTTTTTTGTTTGTTTGTTTTTGTTTTGTTTTCTGAGACAGGGTTTCTCTGTGTACCCATGGCTGTCCTGGAACTCACTCTGTAGACCAGGCTGTCCTGGAACTCAGAAATTCGCCTGCCACTGCCCCCCAAGTGCTGTGGTTAAAGGCCTGAGGCATCACTGCCCGGCCAGTAGTGACACTTTATCTGTTCAAAAATTATTATTTAGGAATCTTAAACATGAAGGACGTCTGGGAGGTTAACATGAAGAGTTTGCTCGTGCAACTTAAAAATGTCTGCCTTCTTATTAAAAATACTTTTATTTTATTATGCTTAGGAGTGTTTGGCCTACATTTATGTCTCTGCACCATGTGTATGCCTAATGCCCAGGGAAGCCAGAAAAGGGCATTAGATCTCCTGATACTGGGAATACAGACAGTTGTCAGCTGCTATGTTGGATCTGGGAGTTGAACCTAGTTCTTTGAAGAGCAGCCGGTGCACTTAATCACTGAGCAGTTTCTCTAGCTCTCTCATCTAATTTTGAATTTGTTCTCAATTCTAATAAATAAAAGTGTATAGCTTTGAGTTTCTAATACAAGTCAATTGAAGACATACATAAATGAAAATGATAAACGATTAAAAACACAAAGGAACTAACTAGATCAGTTTAGAAAACAAACAGAGCTAACTCCCTCTGAGGCCTCAAGAATGTTACCACTGTGTTACAGCACACTACCAACGCAGAGTGCCTGGGTCCTCAGGAAAAAAGTTAATCACCTTTTTTTTCTTTCTTTCAAGAAGACAGGGCATTTGACAGGGTTCCTCAAAATACAGTGGATGTCTTTTAATCCAGCATTTTAATTTCTAAACTGTTTTGTGGGAAACACATAAATATATATGCACAAAATTATCATTGCTGAAAAATAGGATTCTCTTCTAGAAATATCTATATGAGTGATGAAAAGTGTTATTGTATGTATCCAATTTGAACAACCAGATATACCAGCTTATTTAAACTTAGAAGACTGTTCATATTCAGTCCATCAGTATAAAAAGCATGTTGCAGAATGTAAATATTACTGCTTGCTTAAATTTGTACGTATATTTGTGTCTATGCTGAAGAGCTGTACAGTTCCAAGTGTTTCTCGTTGTGGCTCTTATGGGCTGGGCACAGGTAGGTGGTAAGGGAAGGAGACGATTTGAACTTTAGGCATTTTTGTGGTATAGTTTTCAGTGACTCTGTACAACTTTAGTAATTTAAAACTCTAAGCAGAGTGGTTGGTGTACTTGGAAAGAGTGCTATTACAAATTGTAAAACAAAAAATTGATAACTTATAAGATAAAACTTAGACAACCTAGCATATCTTAATTACCCAGGCAGGGTAACACCCAGATCTCAGAGGCTATGATGGATTCAGTTTTGCTAGAGTAACAGGACTCACTCAGCTAATTAAGTTGCAGACTTCCTGGCTGCTGTTCTCAGACTGGTAACTAGTGCTTCACTTACTTGCAGGAGGAGGGCTAAAGGACTGTATTGAAACAGGGTGGCTGGAACTCATAACATTTATGAAAAAATCAGTCGTGTAGGGCAAAGTGGGATTTGTCATGTCCATTCTGTGAGGATTTGCCTCTTCGGAGGAGTCTGGCAATATCCATCCTCACAGAGGCTCTCCATAGCAGGGCTGTGGGTAATGTGGAGGTATTTGGGAGAAGGCTTGGGAGGAGGCGTGCTTAATTTGAAGCCGTCTACTCCTTCCCTCTTCCTATGTGGAAATTTGCTGCTTTGGATGAGTGACTGGTCAATGATTGAGTTGTCAGGTGCTGTTTATAGTGGATTGTTTTGTTCAGAGTGAAGAGGCTTGTCTTATTTCCTCTTTTAGTTAGCTTCTCCTATTTCAGTTGTTACAGAGGTTGATTTCATGTATAGGAGGAGAATAATGCTGCTTAGTGAGGTACTCTATTCCTTTATAATTACTTGTATTCAGGTTATTAAATATTTCCCCTTCTTTTCCCCAGAGGGAGGCTGGGCACAGTGTCTTGATACTTAGCCAGTTGGTTTCTAGCTCACCACCCTTCTTCCTGTCTTAGCCTCCCAAGATGATACAGTCGTCGTGTATCATCATGCCCTGTGCCAGTTTAAATACGTTGTAAGACTAAACGCTTTAAAACATCTCTGTTACCAAGGCATCCTGTGCCCACCTCCCATTATCCTCTCCCTCTTTAAAATTCATATATATATATATATAATTATTATTATTATTTTTTTTTTGAGACAGATCTCTCACTGTGGCTCTGGCTGGCCTGGAACTCACTATGTAACTAGGTTGGCTTCTGATTCACAGAAATCTGCTCACCTCTGGTTCTGGAGTGCTGGAATTAAAGGGACATGACACCTCTCCCAGATGTTCATGTATTTTGATAGTTTAGGCTTAACTATACTTTGGTGTTGGGTATTGATTGATGTGAGGGACCAGTGTATAAATATAAGTATAGAAAATAAAGTGTCGGGCTGGAGAGATGGCTCAGCGGGTAAGAGCACTGACTGCTCTTCCGAAGGTCCTGAGTTCAGATCCCATCAACCACATGGTGGCTCACAACCACCCGATCTAATGAGATCGGAGTCCTCTTCTGGTGTGTCCGAAGACAGCTATAGTGTACTCACATATAATAAATAAATAAATCTTAAAAAAAAAAAAAAGAAAAGAAAGTGTCTGATCAAAGAAAGTTGATATCTGTTTTGAGTCATGCTAAATAATGGTTAGAGAGTATTTGATTTACTGATTTTTGTATTGGGTGGTTTTGTGTGTCAACATGACATAAATTAGAGTCATCAAAGAGGAAGGAGCTTCAGTTGAGGAAATGCCTCCATGAGATACAGCTGTAAGGCATTTTCAATTAGTGATCAATGCAGGAGGACTCCCCACCCCCAACCCCATTGTGGGTTTTGCCATCCCCTGGCCAATATTCTTAATCACCAATTGAGGGATGCTACTTACTGGCTTGCTTCCCCTGGCTTGTTCAGCCTGCCTTTAGGCCAATCAGGGCTTCATAGTGTTTTCTCATTAATGAAGTTTCATTAAAAACAAGTGGCATTTCAAGAAGCCTGATTGTCTGAGTGATAGATTTGTGGTGCTTCGCCTGCCTGAGGTTTTAAAACTCTGTAACCTGTTATAAATTACAGATGGTCTATTACTTTAGTTTCATCTGATTTTTTTTCCACTTCAAATTTCTCTTCAATTCTGTTAACTTTCTCTTGATGCCTTATCAGAAGAGTTCTCTTTAGTGCCTTGATACATGTAGCTGGGCCTCATTTAGCTATCACAGGATGGCTGTTTATTGTTTTGATCATTACCTTCTGTTCCTGTTCTTATGTTTTTGTGTGCCTTGGAACTCCCTTTAATCCTCCTTCGTTCTGTTGTACCTAAGATGGCTGTCCTTCAGTTTAACTGTCAGCCAGTTGCTAAGCTAGTTGGATTGTAATAACTCAATTGTGTTATTTTCAGTGAGATTAAACTGCTGTCCCGTTTTATCTTCACAAGAGTTTGATTTCTGTAACTATTGTGGTTTTAGCACGTTCAGAGTACATCTCTAATAGCCTTCTACCTTGTATTTTTGTGGAATGATTCAGGAAACACTTGCCATTTTTCTAATAAGGTCAGGTCCATCTTCTTTCATAAGAGCTGCAGGTCATATTCCTGTTACAAAAGTGTTTTCTTAGATTAAAGATCTAAACAGAACTTAGTATGTACGGCATATAGCCTTTTAAGAACAAAAATAAACTCAAACCTATTGGGTTGAATGTCTTCATAGTAAAATTCTCACTGTTTAAGGACCTCATTGTTTAAACAGTAAACTAAAAATAAAATAGTTTGGTTGTTCGTAGTATCAGTTGTGTGACCTTTATTCGGTCCTTTACCCTCTTCTGGGAGTTATCCCAGGACCTGACTGTTAGATAAGCACTCCAGTACTTATCTAATGGGGGCTTGATGGCTCCCATTTGGTCTCCAAATCTAAATTCAAAAGGAAAAGAAATGATAAGGTTTCTTAGCAGAAATTACCTGGAAAACATAATACTCAAGTCTGTGGTATCAGTTTATTTCTCAGTCTAAATCAAACAGATAAAAAAAAATTCTTACTTGAAAATAAATATTCTTCTAAAAGATGTACAGTTTCCTAAGAAACCTCATTGTTAGACTTATCATACAGCTGTAGTGACACATTGCTAACATTTTCTGAGTATGTGGGGTTGGTATACCTACATGCATAGCTCACATTCATCCATATTTTATGTGTACTATATTCTTGAAATGCTGAAGATAAAACTAGGGGTTAGGATGTAAAAAGTATGAAAGACCATTTGTGTGTCTTCATATCTTGGAGCTCCTTTGATTACTTTTTTTCATTCCTTGAGTTTTTCAATATTTAAAGCTTCTAATTTTTTTCATCACCTGTCTCCTTAGCATCTGTCACTAGCTTAGGTATAAACATTGAGACCGAAGCACGTCTTTTTAAAACAGTGTGTATATTCAGACTTTGTTCTAGTATTACATAGTAATGACTGAAGTGATAGCCTAGTTTTTAGCATTAAAAATTGAAATAAAATAATATATTAAAATTTGCCATGTTAACCATTTAAAAGGTATAATATATTGACATTAAGTACATTCACATGACTGTGTAGCTATCTCCATCATCCATCTCCATAACTCTTATTCAGAAGAGAAGTATTGTACCCATTAAATAATAGCTTCCCAATCCAACTTCCTTTAGCCCCGACGACTACCTTTCTATTTATCTTTCTATGAATTTGAATACTCTTGGTACTTTACAGACATTTGTTATTTTGCTCATCATTTATTTTATTTACAATAATGTTCTTAATGATACATTTATGCTATTATGTTGGCATAACTTATGATACTATATTAGCAATATTCATGCTGTAATTCATTTTTTAAAAAAATATGTATTTCCAACATAATTTTTTCATAGAGGGAGAAAACAGGCACAGAAGTATGGGATAGAAAAGAGATAGAAACATAAGCTGGTTTATTAGCTCATAACCACCAACTAGTCATGGAGGATGCCCTCTTCAAAACCCTTCAGATTCAGAATGGACTGCTGGTTAGCAAGGCTGAAGAGTTCAGTGCCTAGTATTTAGAATTTAGGCTCTAGTTCTTATTTTTGGGTGGATCACTGAGTGCACAGTTCTTTTAATTAAATCTGAACAGAATCATGGCCAGATGAAGCAGATGAAGTGTTTGGTTTGTGTCATATAACAAAGTTCACCCCACGATGTGGTGCCAAGTGAGTTGTACCTGTGTACTCCTCCTTGATAGGTGCTGCACTGCCATCTTTCTATAGAACATTTCTTCAGTGCCTGGCAAGCACACCCTACCAAGTTCTGTTGCATTTCTCCATCGTGTTTGCACATTTTATCTCTAGATCCTGCTTTTATGTAGTTACTAAGGAACAGGGGCTTGCTGACTTGCTGTAGGCTCCTGGAGGAGGTGTGGACATTTGTCAGGCCGAAAATGAGATGGTGTTGCTACCTAAGCTATGTGCATCCCTGCTTTCTTCCTTCCTTTTAAAGGATAAACTATTTCATTATTTGTACATGCACATTTGGTTTATTTGCTTATTTTTTGTTGGGAATTGGATTGTTTTCACCTTAGATGATTGTGAAAAGTATTACTGTGGATGTAGGTATACAAATATCTCTTTATTGCTTTCACATTGTCTTTGTATATCCAGAACCAAAATAGTGAGACCATGTAGTATTTCTGTGTATAGCTTTTTTTAACTTCAAAAAAGTTAATTCTTTTTTTTTTTTTTTTTTTTTTTTTTTTTTTGGTTTTTCGAGACAGGGTTTCTCTGTGTAGCCCTGGCTGTCCTGGAACTCACTCTGTAGACCAGGCTGGCCTCGAACTCAGAAATCCGCCTGCCTCTGCCTCCCAAGTGCTAGGATCAAAGGCGTGCGCCACCACCGCCCAGCAAAAAAGTTAATTCTTTTAGAGTTTCATGCAGTGATGATCATATTTACCCCTCCCACAACTCTTCCCAGATCTACCCCCTAATTCTCTAGCCACACGGATTTGTGCCTTTTTTCCCTCTTAAAATTTTTTTCTTTTTTCTTTCTTTTTTTTTTTTTTTTTTTTTTTTGAGGCAGGGTTTCTCTGTGTGGCCCTGACTGTCCTGGAACTCACTCTGCAGGTCCTCTTAAACCTTTAAGACCATTTTTGCTGCCCAAATACTCCTAGATGTTAATATTCTGCTGAGTGTTGTTGACTTACACGGCACTTCTAAAGAAAACTTGTCTTTCCCTCTCTCAAAAGCTAACAGTTGCCAATAGCTCCACAGCTAACAGTCAGATTTTATGCCAACTCCCCTCTCTGTGCTAGGATTCGCTCTGGCGTGGGCTAGCACAGGTTTGTACATGCTTTCTCAAGCATTGTGAGTTCATTTGTGCCCCTGCCCTGTGGTGTCCAGAAAACACACACAGTTTCCTTATTATCATCAACTGCAGCTTTTCTGACCTGTCTCCACAGTGATCTCTTAGCAGTAGATGCATCTATATGTATGTGTGTAGTCTGTATATTCCCCTTAAAGGCTGAGCATTCTTCAGTCTATTCTCTATCCCTTGGCAAGGAGGGGTCTTTATATTAACTACTATCCACTGCAATTAGAAGCTTCTCAGATGAGTGTTGAGAGATGCATTGATCTATAAATAGTATTACAATGAATCATTAGGAGTTGGTTTAATGCTGTATCTTTTTAGCAACAAAACAGTAGATTTTTCCCTAGGCCCATGAACTGTCTAGCAGTTATGTAAGCAATGGTGCCAGGTTTAAGTTTCATCCTATGGAGTGATGCTTTAATCCATTCAGAAATTGGCAGGTCAATCCCATGATTTTTATGCCGCTTTTGCACCTGTGGGCGTCTCTTGCCAAGCAAGTCATTACTGTAGCCTGCGGGGTTTATGGCTGGGTATAACTGAGTTACTTTTCTTTCTTTCCCAGTAGCTTTCATAGCACCTTGCTGCACTATGGAAGCTAGCTAGTAGGGGTCAAGCTTTCATGTGCATACCAGTTTGATTTGGCCATGTTTTATGACAAATATGTAGTATTTTCAGCAATAAGGTCTCACCATCAAGTTCCAGGGGGTAACCAAGAACAGTTGTTGGCAGTAGTGTATAATGTTTTGAGGCTTATGGAACTTCACTGCCTAACAGCCCCAAAAGAAAAGTAACCCATTCTTGACAATGAGCCTTTTATTCTTTAGTCTCTAGTGGGGCATTGCTGCTGTGTAGGAAGCTTCTACAGTAGTGGGTTTCCATATGACTTTTTCAAAAAGGTCTTTGGTGTTAATTATCTCTCTCCATATTCCCTCTTCTGTCCTACTCCTCCCCAGTCCTAGTCTTCCTACTGTATTATTGTCCCTTAAGCCTTTATGCCTGTTATGTCCTGTCTCCTTCCTTGAAAGTCCTTTACCATGACCCGTAAGTAATTCCTGACCTCTATAGGTATTCCAAATCCAACACATATCTGAAGATTCAAAGCTAACATGGAGAGATGAGAGAAACATGCAATGTTTGTTTCTAGCTCTGGATTACCTCACTCAGAGCAATTGTTTTCAGCTATGTTCATTCAACTACAGATGTTACAGGTTTTTTTCCCTTAATATCTGAATAATATTTTATTGTGTAATGTGCCACATTTTTAATGTCTGTTCATCAGTTGACAGCATCTAGTTGTTTCCATTTTCTGGCTTTTGTGAATATCTCTAGAGTAACACATAGAGTTTTTTGGGTATGTATCTAAGAGTAGTATAGCTGGTAGTTCTATTTTTTGCTTTTTGAGGAACCTTATTGTTAAATAATTTCCATAGTGGGAACATCAGTTTGCATTTCTACCATCAGTGAATAAGTTCCCCTTTTCCACATCCATGCCAGCATTAGTCAGTTTGTGTGCGTGTGCGTGCGTGTGTGTGTGTGTGTGTGTGTGTGTGTGTGTTACCTTGTCCATTCTGAATGGGATGAATTTTTCTTTTGCATTTTCTTGACAGCTCAGTATATTGGACATTTAAAAATATTTCTCAGCTGTTTGTATTTCATCTTTTGAGAACTCTGTATAGCTCTGTGCTTCACTTTTTAATTGGGTTTGATTTCATGTTTAATTTTTGGAGTTCTTTGTATATATTAGATTTTAACTGTCAGATGTAGCTGGTAGCGATTTTTTTCCCATTCTGTAGGCTGCTCCTTTATCTAAGTGATAGGATCTTTTGCTGTATGTTAACTGTAGTTTTATGAAATCCCATTTATTAACTATTAATCCTAATGACTATGCTCCCTTGTTCAGAAAGAAAGTCCTTTCTCATACCAGCAAGTTCAAGTATATTCCCTACATTCTCTTCTACAGAATTAGGATTTTAGGTTTTCTATTGAGGTTATTGATCCATTTGGAGTTGCAAAGGGTCAGGGGTGAGAATCAGGTTTCCTTTTATATGGAGAACAACACTCTTTGCTAAAAGTGCTGTCTTTTCTCTAGTATTTATTATTGGCTTCTTTCAAGTTCAGGTGGCTACAGAAGTATGGATTTAAATGTGGGTCCTCAGGTCTATCCACTGATCAGTGAGCCACTTGCTATGCCAGTACCATGGTGTTTTCATTGCTAGAACTCTGTAGTGAAACAACATCTGGATGGTGTTACTGCCTCCAGTTTTTTGTTGGTCAGGATTGCCTAGCCTGTTTGGTTTTTCCCCCCTATGAAATTTAATGTTTTTTTTTCAACTTTTGTGAAGAATTGGGTTCAAATTTTGATGGGTGGGGCTGTGTTGAATTTTTTTTTTTTTTTTTTTTT
>NW_022196898.1:70243032-70250170 GCF_008632895.1 Mastomys coucha | reverse complement strand
AGGACCATACCTAATGCAAAATACATTTAATCCAACATCCAAAGTCTATAGCATATAGTCTCTAGCATGTAGTCTATAGCCGTCTCAACAATGTTAAAAGTCCAAAGTTCAAAGACTCTTCTGAGATTCACCCAATCACTTTACTTTAATCCCCAAGGCAAGACAGGAAACCAATTGGACAACTCCAAACTCTGCATCTCCAAATCTGATGTGAAAGCTGTCTTCAGATCTCAACAACTTTTTCATCTTTGTTGTCCACAACAATGTTCTTTCTCCCGGGCTGTCTCCACTCCCTGTTAGCAGCTGTCCTCAGCAGATAGCCCAGGGCTCTGGCATCTCAAACATCTTGGGGTCTCCAAGGCAACTTCAGTGTTACAGCTTCTTGTTCCAATGTCTGGGTTCTACACATGATCCTCTGGGATCCTCCAAAGGACTGGTGTCACTTCTCCAGCTCTGACCTTAGCCTCAGGCAGACTCTTTGGACAAGGGCAAAAAGTAGCCACATTCTTCACCAAAATACCACAACTGTCTCTAGGCCACATACTGAAATTCTTCTCCACTGAAACCTCTTGGACCAGGTTTGCAGAGTTCAAATCACTCACAACAACAAAGTCTTCCATATTCCTTCAAGGATAGCCCATTAAACCCCACTTGAAGTATTCCAATGCTTTCCAAATCCAAAATTCCAAAGTTCCAAAATTCATATTCTTCTAAACAAAACCATGGTCAGGCCTATCACAGCAATACCCGACTCCCAGTACCAACTTCTGTCTTAATTAGGCTTTTACTGCTGTGAACAGACACCGTGACAAAGGCAACTCTTATAAGAACAACAATTAATTGGGACTGGCTTACAGGTTCAGAGGTTCAGTTCATTATCATCTGGGCAGCCATGGTGCAGGAGGAGCTGAGAGTTCAACATCTTCATCTTAAGGCTGTTCCTAGCAGAATGCTCGAATTTTTTTAAATTGTGGTAGAATAGACATTTTCACAATATTAAACTCGCCAATCCATAAAAATAGGAGGTCCTTCCATCTTTATTTTTTTCAGTGTCTTTGTATTCATTTTTATAAGTCTTTTGTGTCTTTGGTTAGATTTCTTCTAAAACACACACAACACACACACACTCTCTTAGAATATACACACTGAAGTAATTGTGACATTATTTTCTTGAATTCTTTCTCATTAGGCTTGTTATTTGTATATCTGAAGACTACTGAATTTTTGTGTTAATTTTATATCCTGATACTTTGCTGAATGTAGTTATTAGCTGTAGGAATTTTCTGTTGTAGTCTTTATGATCTTTTACATATGGAATCATACTATCTGCAAATTAAAATTTCCTTCCTTCCTTCCTTCCTTCCTTCCTTCCTTCCTTCCTTCCTTCCTTCCTTCCTTCCTTCCTTCCTTTCTTTCTTTCTTTCTTTCTTTCTTTCTTTCTTTCTTTCTTTCTACTATCCCATTGTCTCCTTCACTTGTCTTATGCTTCCAGCCTGGTATTATGTTAACCAGGAGAGGAGAGAGTGGACATCCTTGTCTTAGTCCTGATTTTTATTGGAGTTTTTCTCCATTTAGGATGATGTTGGCCGTGTCCTCCTTGTTTATTGCCTTTATTATGTTGAAACATCCCCTGTATCCCTATTCTTCTAGGACTTTTATCATAAAAGGACGTTGGATTTTGTCAAAGGCCTTTTCTACAACTAATGAGATGATCAAGTGATTTTAATCTTATTTATGTGTTAGATTATTTTTGTTGGCTTCTATGTGTTGAATACCATCTATGGTATTCATCTACCATCTATGGTATCCATCTACCATCTATGCATCTCTGAGATGAAGCTGATTTGATTGTGATAGATAATCTTTTTGATGTGTTCTTAAATTTTGCTTCCAAGTGTTTTGAGGATTTTTGTGTCTGTGGTCATTAAAAATAATTGGCCTGCAATTTTCTTTTTTGTTTATTTGGTTACAGCTATCAGAATAATACTGCTTTGAATTTGTAAGTGTTCCTTCCTTTTCTATTTTGTGGAATAGCTTGAGAGGTATTAGTGTTATTTCTTCATTGAAGATCTAGTAGAATTCTGCACTGAATCCACATGACCTCTGCCACGTGCCTAAGGAACATGTCTGGCCTGCCTTTCTGTTCCCTTCCCACACACCCTCTTTAGGTAAGGAGTCCTAACTAAAGCTGGTAGCCCCTTTACCTCTGCCCAAGCATGTTTGACCCGTCCCTAGCAAGAGAGCTAGACTTCCCCATTTCAATTCTGCCTGTGAGAATTTGAATGAGAATGATTCCCATGATCGTTTATGGTTAAATACTTGGTCCATAGTTCATGGATCTGTTTGGGAAGGATAAGGAGGTGTGGCCCCGATGGAAGAGGTTTGTCACTGGGGCTTGCCTTTAAGGTTTCAAAGGACCCATGCCATTCCTAGTCTTTTATTCTTGTTTCCTATTTGTGGATCAAGATGTAAGCTCTCAGCTCTCCATCCTAAGCCCTGAATTAAGTGCTTTATTTTATAAGTTGCCTTGATTATGGTGCTTTATATCATAGGATTAGCAGAGTAACAAAGATACCACCCATTCCAGCAGTGTGTACCTGGTTTCTTGTTTGGGCAGATAACCACACTTCTTATACCAACTACACTGATCCTCTTTGCAAGGATTCTCCTTCCTGCCCTAGGCCCCCGTTGCCCTTTTTCAGGAAGGGCGACTAATCCCATACCAGCAAATCTACCCAGTCCACCCAATCCTGCAGCCTGCCTAAGGTGATGTATTGTATCCTCCTAGTGTCCCTTCTCAAAAACAAAACCAAAAAACCCTTTACGGATTCCAGACTCATAGATAGCATCAATCCTATCAGAGCCCACTGCCTGAGGAAGAGTCCTGAGCACTTAGCCCAGACACCTGAAGCTTGGCAGTCAGGATCCTCTTAGTTTTCCAGGCTATTCCTGGTCTTTGAAATCTCATGGAGCCAGATCTGAGCGGGAATAACTACTCCTGAAATCTTACTTGACTATCAACACTGAATTGCCCAAAGATAAAACCCTAAGCCTCATACAGCTGGTCAACTACTTGGCAGAATGGGTAACAGGAAAACGAGTTTCAGATACTCAGTCAACAAGAGAGACAATACCAACAACCTCAACTGCAGATTGCTTAGGCCCCATTGCAAATATACAAAGAAGAGTAATCAGAACAAGTCTCCACCTACAGTTAGTACTCCCATAGTAATTAATGTTCCCTAAGAAAAGTAACTTAGATGGTGTATAAAACATTGACTTAAGGATAGCAATAATAAATGTTATCAAAGAACTCTAAAGAGACTATAAATAAATGCCAGGATGCCAACTTTGAAAACACAATTGAATAAAATAATGGAAGCAATCTAAGATTTGAAAACAATTTAATGAAGACATAGAATCTTGGAATGACAGCCATTTGAGATCTTAAAATGAAAAATTTAGGAACTCAAACAAAAAATTCAGAGGAAATCCCAAAATGCTAGTATATTTTACCAGTTTTAAAATTTGTTATAGCAAGACTTAAGTTCTAGAAAAATACACATCAGCTTATTAATAGTACTCATGTCTAGTGAGAGGAATTGGAAATGAACCTAAATTTATGTCAAAATGAGTGAAGTGGAAGGAAAAAGGTTTTGAGGACAAGGTAGAGGAGTTGATCACTTGGTCAGAGAATGTCAAATCCAAGAAATCTCAAGAAAGAAACATGCTAGAACTTAGGAACACTATTAAAAAACAAACAAATGATGATGATGAACAAATGAGACCCAGGTCAAAGGCATAGAAAGTATTTTCTATAAAATCATAAAAGAAAACGTCCCTATTCTAAATAGATACTATCAAGGTGCAAGAAGCTATAGAGCACCAAAGAGGACCAGAGAAAGAAAACATGGGTAAAATACACATGGACACACAGGCAAAGGATCACTGTATATCACCTCTATTATAATTTCAATAAGCCAGGCAGTGGTGGTGCACGCCTTTAATCCCAGCACTTGGGAGGCAAAGGCAGGCAGATTTCTGAGTTTGAGGCCAGCCTGTTTACAGAGTGAGTTCCAGGACAGCGAGGGCTACACAGAGAAACCCTGTCTCAAAAAACCAAATACTAATAATAATGATATGATGATAATAATAATAATTTCTATAATATACTGTGTTTATAGTAGTTTGCACTTCCATTAGCTCTTGCTCTGTAGTAGCTTATCAAAGCATGTCCTACATGCAAAGGGGTAACATAGAGAATCTGTGCCTATGAGAGATAAACATTCTGTAATATAAGTGCAGATATTTTAGATTTGCTCAAAATATTTTTTAAAATTTAGAAACAGCTTGAATATTTTATACTTACATTTGTAAAACAAGCCAAATTATAACTTATTTGAACTATTAAGCATGTTCAATGTGAAAAGATGAGTTTATGAACTTAGTAACTATTTTCTCTGTGATAAGATTTCTGCTAACTTTAGGTTTTCTTAAAAGACAACTGAAATCAACTTCTGTGAGGGAATCAATTATTTTGAATGTTTCTTTTAAGAATTTTTTAACACATGAAAACAGTGTATGTTTATTATAACAATTAAATTTGAGTCCTTCTTCCCATTCCCCTCACTAGATGTCTTAGTTAGGGTTACTCTTGCTCTAATAACACCATGGACCAAAGCAACTTGGGGAAGAAAGGCCTTATTTTGGCTTATGCTTTCATATCGCTGTTCATAGTGGAGAAAGTCAGGCTAGGAACTCTAACAGGGCAGGAACCTGGAGGCAGGAGCTGATGCAGAGGCCATGGATAAGTGTTTGCTCCTCACTGCTTGCTCAGCCTACTTTTCCAGGACCACCAGCCCAGGGGTGGCCTACCCACAATAGGCTAAGTCCTCCCCATCAATCACTAATTAAGGGAATGTCCTCCAGGCTTGCCTACAGCTGGGTCTTATGGAGCCCTTATCTCAGCTGAGCCCCCTCCTTTCTGGTGACTCTACCTTTTGCCAAGTTGAGACAGAGTTATCCAGCACAATAGATGACTACTCATAATAATTTGATGTCTATTTTTCCAGAGCTTATATTTTGCTACAGTGGACATTTTAATTTGGTGGACCTTGCCATAGTTTTCCAATACCAGCAGTGGCTTGAGTTGAGTGTAGTATGATCTGTGTTTCTGAGGTCTTTTTCCTGTCTCCTTACCTGTGCTCTTTCCTCAGAGTTCAAATGAGTGGTGCTATTCAGTGTTTTAGCTGTGTTAAGACTTTGGAGGTTAACCTGTTAGATTCACTTCAGATGTTAGAGGCTCACCTTAGATTGTGGTAAGCAAGCAAAGGAGCTAACTGCTGACTCACGTGGTTGCATTATCTGTGTATCTAGGTACACAGAAGTACCTGGTAAGTTAGTAAGATCTATTGTTCTTTTCTTGGGTTTTATTTTCTTAATGTTGGTCTGATTCCCAAGTGGTCTCTTCTACACAACTGCAAAGTCATACTGTTAATCTAACAACTTCAGAAAGAGAATACACCTTGCCAAGAATTGTAGTAGAAGTTTAAGGGTTGACTTTCATTGACCTGGATTTGTAGACCTGGATCATATTGGTAAATGCTCTTTAACTTCACTGTGTGGCCATCTTCATAGCTACATGGATGAGATATATTTTAAAACATACTAGCTTGTACTAGAATAACAACTTCCAAATCCCAGAAACTATATAACTAACTGAAAGTTTATTTTGTACTTATGCAGTCTGCTTTTAAGTCCATGAGACTGTAGGGTAACTCAGGAGCCTAGACTGTTTCCATATTGGTCTCATCCCAAGGCTTGTACAGTTGCCTCAGCAGGCATCAAGAGAACAAGCTTCAGATGGTAAATAGATCAGGGCTCATGACCCATTTTATAGAATTGGCCATGTGATCTGGATGAACTCAAGGAAACTGGCAGTGGCCTGGTAGAGGCAAGTAGACCTCTGTGAGTTCCAGGACAGCTGAAGCTAATAGTGAAATCCCCTTTCAAAAATAAAACCAATAAAGAGAGAAGGGTTGAAGAAATATTGAAAAATGTAGACAGTGATAACCAAATTTTGCCTTACTGGTTCAGACCCTAGGTGGATGGTTGTTTTATTGATGTGAGAAAAGAACAAGGTTTGAAAAGAAGATAAATTCTAGTCGGTGAATTTGAGGTGCTCATTGCAGGTACTCATTGTTTTTTTAAAAAACAAAACAAAACAAAACAACTGTCATAATTAAGTTGGCTGTTAAATACAATCCATATTATAGAATTTATCTGTTAAAAACAAACAGTTCAGTGCTTTTTAAAATATATTCTCAGTTATGTAGCCACCACCTCTGTCTAGTTTTAGAACCATTTGTGTCTGTGTATGTGTGTGTCTATGTGTGTGTGTACAGGGTCTCACTATGTATCTCTGGCTGGCCTGGAACTCACTGTGTATGCTAGACTGGCTCTGCTTCCTGAGTACTGAGTCCTGAGTACTGAGTCCAATAAGATGGGCTTCCCATCTTATTTTTAAAGACATTTCTGACAAAATCTTGCAATAAGCTTCCTGATTTGGCTAGACTGACTGGCTAGCTACCAGAAAGCTTCAGATATTTACTGTGCGCCTCCATAGCAATGGGATTGCAGGTGTACCTTGCTCTGCATGCCTCTTTTTATTTAAGTGCTTGAGATGAAATTCTGGCCTTCATGCTTCACAGCAAACACTTCAAGATTCAGCCATCTCCAGAGCCCTATAATTTTAGAACATTTTTATCATCACAAAAATAAACTTTGTACCCATCCTCAGTAATTTCCTCTTTTCCCTGGTTTGGGCAACTACTTATCTATTTTTGTTTCTCTGGATTTGCTTATATAATTAACTCTTAGATTTGTCATCTCTTCCTCATATCTTCCCCTTTTGGTTCCCTTTCAGAATGACTGTAGGTTTTGCATAACTACTAGTTTGCAAGTTAGGACTCTTCCATCATTATAACACCTGAAGTAATGAGTAGCACTTAGTATCTTTGCTGGTATTTAGGTGAACTGTGAAATTTTTTTTCTTTCTTTTTTTTTAATTAAAATATTTTTATTAGATATTTTCTTTATTTACATGTCATGATTTCTCCTTTCCCAGTTTCCCCTCCAA
>NW_022196898.1:70231476-70242788 GCF_008632895.1 Mastomys coucha | reverse complement strand
AAAAAAAAAAAAAAAAAAAAACCTGCAAAAAACAACAAGAACAAACCCCTGTTGCCTCCCCCCTTATCCTGCTTACCACTCCAGCCTCTCCCACTTATTGGCTCTGGCATTCCCCTACACTGGGGCATAGAACCTTCACAGGGCCAAGGGCCTTTCCTCCCATTGATGACCGACTTTGCAATTCTCTGTTATACACGTGCTGCCAAAGCAATCAGTCCCACCATGTGTACTCCTTGTCCTTGGTTGGTGGTTGAGTCCCTGGGAGCTCTGAGGGTACTAGTTAGTTCATATTGTTGTTCATCCTAAGGGGCTGCAAACCCTTCAGCTCCTTTGGTCCTTTCTCCAACTCCTTCATTGGGGACCCTGTACTCAGTTCAATGGATGGCTGTGAGTCTCTAGTTCTGTATTAGTCAGGTAGTGTCAGAGCCTCTCACGAGACAGCTATATCAGGCTGGCTTGTCCATCCTTCAGTCTCTGCTCCATAGTTAGTCTCTGCAACTCCTTCCGTGGGTATTTTGTTCCCCCATTTAAGAAGGAATTAAATGTCCACATTTTGGTCTTCCTTCTTGAGTTTCTTGTGGTTTGTGGGTTGTTCTTTGTGTATTTGGAACTTCTGGGCTAATAACCACTTATCAGAGAGTGCATATACCATGTGTGTTCTTTTGTGATTGGGTTGTCTCACTCAGGATGATATTCTTCAGATCCATCCATTTCCCTAAGAATTTCATAAATTCATTGTTTTTAATAGCTGAGTAGTACTCCATTGTGTAGATGTACCAAAGTTTCTGTATCCATTCCTCTGTTGAGGGACATCTGGGGTGTTTCCAGTTTCTGGCTATTATAAATAAGGCTGCTACGAACATGGTGGAGCATGTGTCCTTATTACATGTTGGAGCATCTTCTGGGTATATGTCCAGGAGTGGTATAGCTGGGACCTCTGGTAGAACTATGTCCAATTTCCGGAGGAACCGCCAAACTGATTTCCAGAGTGGTTGTACCAGTTTGCAATCCCACCAGCAATGAAGTAATGTTCCTCTTTCTCCACAACCTCTCCAGCATCTGCTGTCACCTGAGTTTTTATCCTAGCCATTCTGACTGGTGTGAGGTGGAATCTCAGGGTTGTTTTGATTTGCATTTCTCTGATGACTAAGGATGTTGATCATTTCTTTAGGTGCTTCTTAGCCATTTGGTATTCATCAGTTGAGAATTCTTTGTTTAGCTCTGTATCCCATTTTTTAATAGGGTTATTTGATTCTCTGGAATCTAATTTCTTG
Source organism: Mastomys coucha (assembly GCF_008632895.1). NCBI lineage: Eukaryota > Metazoa > Chordata > Mammalia > Rodentia > Muridae > Mastomys > Mastomys coucha. The sequence continues at coordinate 70,241,514 of NW_022196898.1, read as the reverse complement.
AATTCTTTGTAGATATTAGATATTAGCCCTCTATCAGATATAAGATTGGTAAAGATCTTTTCCCAATTTGTTGATTGCTGTTTTGTCCTATTGACAGTGTCTTTTGCCTTACAGGAGCTTTGCAACTTTATGAAGTCCCATTTGTCAATTCTTGATCTTAGAGCATAAGCTATTGGCGTTCTGGTGAACTGTGAAATTAATCTAGGTACTACAGTGAGTTTTGGTTATGTTTCTGGTACTTAATCATAGTTAAAAGTATTAGTATTCATTAATATGACTAGGGTTTTTTTCTGTGTTCCCCTTTATCCTTTCTACTTTAGTGCCAAACATTCTCTGGTTCATTTTTGATGTGCCAGCCACATAGAGCTCACTTAGAGTTCTTCAGGAATTTCCTTCTTGCTTACTCTTTGCTCATTGTACTTAGAATTCCCCTCAGGGCTTTCCAGTTTCCTAATTTCTATTTAGTTAAAGAATTGGAAATTTTAGCCTTTCCTCTTTACTGTTTTAAGAGCTATGTAGTCTCTTCATGCAGTTTAGAAGTATGTATATTTCACCAGTCTAGATCTGTAATATTATTTAATAAAATGTTTGTATATGAACCTTAAAATTTAAGCAAATTTTAAGTTGCTTAAAAATTGTGTGTATGTGTGTGTGTGTGTGTGTGAGAGAGAGAGAGAGAGAGAGAGACAGACAGACAGACAGACAGACAGACAGACAGAGTCAGAGAGAATATGACGATGTTTAGTTTCAATTGTCAACTTGACACAATCTGGAATTCCCTGAGAAGTGAGTCTCTGAGAGGCTGTTTCGATCTGGTTGGCCTGTGGGGATTGCCTGTGAGGTTGTCTTTATTACATTAGTTGAGGCAAGAAGGCCTAACCATGGTGGGTGGCATCATCTCCTGAGTGCGGGTCTCAGACTGTATTATAGTAACGCTGAGATGAACACATGTGCTCTATGCTCCCTTTGCTATTGATTATGACTCTGTCCATCTGCTGCAAGTTCCTGACTTGACAGGACTTGCAGTTGTAAACTAAATAAACTCTTTCTCTCCTAAGTAATTTTTCAGGGTGTTGTATCATAGTAACAGAAATAAGACTAAACTGAGTGGTATGTCATCATTTCTTAAATATTCATATTTTGATTAAAATCACACATAAGTCCTAGTACTTTCAACCTGTACTTACTTTCTAATGATGACTGTGGTGAACTTTTCACCAGTTTTTCACTTCATTGGTGGTAGCTTTTCTTTTTTGTCATAGCACTTCTCTGTACTTTATCCTAGCCCTTGCCGTGCTGCACTCTGTAATTACTGCTAAGCAGCTGCCTTATTTCAAGAAAGTATCTCTTGAGCATGGATATCCTTTCATTTTAGGCACTCCTGGGAGCTTGCATAGCAGCTAGTACATAGCACATAATTACTTGTGGACCCAATAAGCTAAATTATAAGTGGAATTAATTTGTTCTGAAAATAATTGAATGATTATGTTTAAATCATGATGATAGGCTAGTATCTTCTTAGTTTCCATTCCATTGTATTCTTAGACGTTTGGAAAATATAATAAAAATTAAATACCAGGAAATATCTTGAGAATTTAAAAAAAAAATTACAGGTCTCATCTTTTTAATTTTTGATTTACCAGACACAAAATTACTCCTCAAAAAGTCTGTCAGGTTGAAGAGATGGTTCAGTGAATAAAGTGCTTGTTATTCAAGCTTGAGAACCTGAGTTTGAATTCCCACAAGTCATGTAACACTGGACATGACGTCTCATGGATGTCATTAAGCACTTGTGGGGCAAGATGGGAGATGGAAGCAGAAAAATCTCCAGAAGAAGTTGAGAGGCCAGCTAGCCTGCTAAATGTAGTGTTGAACAAGGGCTCATCTCTCAAACAAGGGCGAAGGGAGGGAGCAACACCTGCTTGTTCTCTACAGGTGTGCATCTGCACTCACACACTCAAGTCTTCAAAAATCTGGACCTTCAGTGGTCCATATATTGTAAAACAAACCCGTTATATAGAAAGCACTGTGGTCAATGTTTTATCTCAGTAACTTCTCAGAAATCTGTGGGGTAGGCACTGTCGACACCATATAGGAATTTGAGAAACAGAGAAATTAGTGTAAATTGCTGTGGATCATATAAACATCATTTAGTCATGATTCAGGGCCATATATCCCAGTCTAGCTCCAAAGTCACTGTACTAGCATATTGCTTATTTCGTATGTATGAAATAACTTAGTAGTGTTCTAATATAAGAATGTTACAGATAGACAGGAATGTAGGCACACATAGACAGTCACAAGTTAGAATGTGATTATTTGCCTAAAGAAAGGCAAGCCAGAGGACAGGCTGTGGTTGTGGTTGCTGATTGAGTACCTCTTAGCAGAAAAGAGGCCCCACACGTGAAAATGGGGGGGGTGATCTCCATAGAGGAGTCGCAGGATAGGGCATGGTGGCCAACTGCTCTTTTATTCCCTTAGTCAGCATCTCTTTATATTTTGCCTGTTACTATTAAAAATATCTGATTTGTCAAATAATAAAGTGATATTTCCTTGAAATGTGTCTTTGTTCCATCACTCAGTTTCATATAGTGAATATTGTTTTCCTATTATTCCTTTTAGTTTATACATAATCTAGCTGCAATTACAATATCATAAACAGAAATAGTGTTAATATTTTAAGAACGAAATGTAAATAGTGATTATGTATTATATGTTAATGTTTGAAGATGACCATGTTGTTGTTCTCACTGTTTTATATACAATAGTCTTTTCTTAAATCCTTAATAAATTTGCAAATTTTAAGCTAAAAACTTTTATTTGAAAAGTATTATTTATAAAATCAAAATTCTTCTTCTAGAAGTCTGGTTAAGAAGTACTGTCCCAAACGCTCTTCCAAAGATGAAGAACCAAGGTAAGCCTGTTAGTTACTGACCTTGTTAGCTCGTGCGCACTAACATGCTCAGGACGGCATGTCAGCTTTACTTTGTAAAATATACTGTAATGATCTCATTAACATTACAATATTTATAAAAAAAGAAGAAACTACTATTTATCTTTTGAGGATAGATAATTTAATGAACTTAATCAATAGTTAGTTTTCTTTTTCTTTTTTAAGAATAAATGACAGTGGGATTTTTAAGTAAAATGTAGACCAGGATTTGGCCTCCCTTGTTTAGTCTCCAGCAGAAGGTTGTTTTCCCATACTTTATTGTGGCATTATCATCAGCTTTCTAAGACTTTGCCTTTCAGGATAATGAAAAGTGATGAAATTAGGGGAATCATTTTTGAATCCTGAATAAAAGATGAGAACTTTTTTGGGGGCTTTTTGAAGATCTTCATATGCAGGTGGTTGTAAACTGTAGAAATTAAATGAGATTAAATCCAACAGCTTTTTGTAATATGTTATTGGTTCTTAGCATTCTTAAGGGAGCCAGCCCTGTCTGCGCCCTCAGTTTAACAGTGTTCCTTGGTGTGTTCCAAGTAGATATATACATTTTAACACAGTAACTTTCTTTGTTTCTCTCCTTCCCTTCACACACATTTTTACCCTTATTTTTGCCCCCTTTATCCCTCTTTGTTGCCAACCAAAATGGTACATTTCCATTTAGGATGTGGGCAGGCATACAGGCAGCTGTATCCAGAGCTGATAGCAAAGTTGTGTAGATCAGCTATCAAGATGCATTTGAGTGGTATGATTGGCAGGTTCTGTCCTCGAGAACAAGCACATCATCTCTGCAACAGGTTCAGCTGCCAGGCCTAGGAATCCACCCAAGGGATTCCCAAGCTCAGGCCAGTCAGTTGGCAACCTAAAGATTCCACTATGTCAAAGAGCCTGCAGGTAGTATTTTTATTATATTTTGACCCCAAATATCCCTTTATTTATAAATTAAAGGCTATATAAAGATACTTAAACATGTACAGCTTGAGCAGGTTTTTTTTCCATACGTAGTTAATATATAGAACAAGTAGCTGGGATCAGGTTGAGTATATTATAGCCTATCAACATTTAGACACAAAAAAATACCTCACCAAAAAAATTGTAATGGAAGCAAAAATAGATCTCATTACTTTTTAATATGTTTTGCCAGGTTTACTTCATGTATCGCCTTTTTTAACATCCTTAATGAGTTAAATGACTATGCAGGACAGCGAGAGGTAGTAGCAGAAGAAATGGCACACAGAGTATATGGTGAATTAATGAGATATGCCCATGATCTGAAAACGGAAAGAAAAATGGTAATATTTATAATTTTCATCTAATTATAACAGTCTTATGAAATAGTTTCAGAAAATAATTATTTTTCTTTATAGAACTAAATGTTCAGTTTAAAACTGGTTTTCTATATTATTAAATCTCCTTTTATTAAAAATTGAGACGAATATACTGTGAAAAAAATTTTCAGAAAAAAAACAAAACAAAACTGTGAGATATGGTTGCTAGTTTATAATCTGAATTTAAAGTCAAGGTTTGACAGCATACAGCACACAAACCAAATACAACAGCCTATCAGTTATTTTTGTTTCCTAGGTCCCATAAGCTAAGAATGCTTTATATATATTTAGGTGGTTGTAAAAGAATTAAAAAGTAAATATTCTATGGCATGTAAAATTTTATAAAATTTGAATTTGAGTGCCCATAAAGTTTAATTTGCATTCACTGTGTGTGATATTTCCCATGGCTACACAGTTGCAGATAGAATGCTGTTTGGCTTGCACACCTAAAATATGTGTTACTTGTTCCCTGGCTTTTTAGATAAGTCCTATGAAGATGATTTATTTTCTTTAATATTATGCCTGTTTTAAAGGTTATTTTAAAAGTATTAAAGTAACCTATACAATGTATTTCAAATAAGTTTTTTACTCTCTTCCTAACTCTAAAGATGCATAACTATATATACATGTATGTATTTTATCACCTTGGAAAAAATTAAGAGCCTTTTGAGGATGTTGGAATTTCCTTTTTATGTAATATAATTATTTTTGTGTTTGTTCTGTTTATTTGTTTGCTGATGGTTATAATCTTCAGCATCTCCAAGAAGGTCGAAAAGCTCAACAATACCTTGACATGTGTTGGAAACAGATGGATAATGTGAGTAACAGTGTTTTCATGGTTAATGAGAAATGCACAGACTGACTTACCCCTAAGCCCATTAAGCTTTACATCTAGGTCTCATGTTTCTCAGTGTATTAGGTTTGGCTGCGAGTACCATTCCTCACCATGCCATTTCCCACCTGTCTCCCCCGACACCCATCCCCTGGAGGGTGTGTCAGGGTCTCATTCTGTGGGCTATGTAGTAGGTGAGCTATTATTAATAATCTGCTATTTGTTTTGTTGTATAATAACTAAGAAATATAAATAAAAGATTGAGCTCATTTCATTTTTCTTTTTCCCTACGTAAATAGTGGGACAAATTCCCTAGACTTCTATCCTGGTAAATACTAGAGATATTTATCCAGTAAGTGGGGTTGGAGAATTAGGAAACAGTGATCTGGGGAGCCTATTTGCTGAGAGGAGAGAACTAAGATTGTGATTTTTGAATGTTTTAATGGCCCGGATTTCTCTTGGCCTCCTTTCTTAGTATATGAATGCAGAAGAGCAAGGACTACCTTACAGGAAGGGTCCTCTAGCTCAGTAGTCCAGTAAGCCTCTAACTGCAGGGAAAAACCTTACAGAACAGACTCAGAGAACACACTATTTACTTCAAATTTCCCTAAGGTCCTTCATACTGTGGATTTTTAAGAAGGTTTTGTTACACATTAACCAGGTGTCCTCATAGACACTGTAGTCTTACTTACTGGATGTGCTGGATTCAAAGACTTTGTAGGACAAGGTAGACTTTAAATGTGTGGGTTGCCAAGTGATTAGATCTTTGCTAACATTTTTTACAATAGATAACTGTCTTTAAGAATTGTGCTGAAGAAAGTTGTGTGTGTGTGTGTGTGTGTGTGTGTGTGTGTGTATGTATGTATTTCTCTAGTTGTGAGTGTCAGAAGGGCTTGGAGACTGATAATTTATAAGTTCATGCAAGGCACTCTGATGTCTCTTCATACTGTGCAGATCTTCGGCATTTTGAAACCTCATGCATATATTTGCTGTTTTTATGTTTTCCTGTTAAAATGAATATTTAAAATTTAGATTCTATTTCTATTTAAGTGTCAATGATTTTTAATCACCAATGCTGATTTAGAGTTCTTAGGTATATTAATAGCCTGTTTTCATTTTCTTTATAATTGGTTTCACCAAGACTTTAAGGGAGGATTTTTAGTTATTAAAATTTAAATTACTGTCAGTGGCATCCTTCGTATCTGCCACCTAATAAGTATGAGAGAGAGTGTGTCTATTTTCATTTGCTCAGAATAACATACTCCTATTCTCAGGAGGTACTGGTTCCTCTAGAAATGGGTGTTGACATAAATCTGTTTACAATATGTGCTCACTCGCCTTTAGAACAATTGGCAGTTATTAAGAAAAGTTACAAAGGTTATAAAGTAAGACAGAACCATTACAAAAGTTAGGTATTTCAAATAATGTATTTTTTTCAAGTCATTAACAATATTATGACAAAGTAAATTCAACCCTAATCAGCCCTTTACTTGTCCTGGTCCCTATATGTTCATAAGTAAATATGGCATGGTTTATATTTTTTATGTGGAGCCTGGAGTCCAGTGAAAGAGACTGGCATTATTTATATTTTATATGTAGAAGCAAATATAGGATCCTATTTCCTAATACTTTTTTTTTGTTTTAGTCAAAACATAATTATAGAAACCTAATGTGTCTGAAATAGTTGAAGGGAGCTCTAACAAACTGGGGAAATGAGGAACATGAAACAATTGGAGGAAGTTGGAAGAGGTCACTCCTCCCAGGATGAACAGTGGTATCTAAAAGAAGGGCCGAAGAGAGTGAGCTGTGAACGAGACTGTGAAGGAGTGGTCAGAACTCAAGGAGAGCAGTCAGGAGGCTCCAGATGACAGCTTACAGTTTCCTAAGAGCAGGGCTCAGCAGCAGCAGCTCCCATCGTCAGTTGTGGAGCGATGTCACTAGCACTACATGGCCTCTGTGCTAACATCACTGCAGTGTGCTTTTTCTTATTTTTCAGCTTTGCTGCACCCAGGGGCAAGAAAAAAGGAACTTTTTTTTTTTTTCCCTCACTGTCCTTTTTTAATCAAGGACATAAAACTGGCAGAAAAGCCCAGCAGACTTCCTCCTAGATGCCTTTGATGAGCCTGTGGGGAGACTGGGGCAGGAAGCCACAGCTGTTAACAGCCTTGGAATTGAAAGCAGGCTCTGCTACGGAAGAATAGGGGATAGATGTCATTCTCTATACTGCATAATTATACGTGGGGAAAGGAATAGTTTTAATTCATTTTTACTCGGGATTGCTTTGCTGTTCCAAGAAAAATATATGTTTTTTCACAAATAAGATACATAATATAAAACACTTGTTTGTTACTAGCCTCAATTTGTGTCAACTCATAGGCACTGGACTACAGTGGGATTGTGTAAATACAAAATACTCAATTGTTCTGCTTTCTTTTTCTGAGTAATTCTCAGAACACAAATCCTAAACCTTTTTCCAGGCACAAACTTAATAGAGGCTCTTCCTGGGGGTTCTCACAAACTCTAGTCAGAGTCGGGGAACTACACAGGGTTTTTCCAAGGAAACTACCTGGCTGGTTCACTCCAGGGGGGAAGACCAGGGTTAGCCAGCCCCACCTAGAGTGTATTTAATGGAAGTTTCAAATAAGAACACACAGACTAAGATTCCAAGACAGTGGAAGAAAATATCAGACCAGAGACTACAATAATATATAGAAGAAACAGCAACTATGAAAGGGAAAAAGCTTAAAAACAAGAATATCCAAAAATGGTATTAACTTTCTCTGTGGAATAGAGGAAATGCTATATCCATGGAAATAAAGGTAGATACTATTAGAATTGAGGGTGTAAATAACAAAAGAACTTCATATAGGGAGAAATGAAACATCCATGAGAAAAAGACAAAATGAAGACATCTTTCAGAAAGTAAAAATAACAGAGGTTACAATTACAAAACAATATAATAAAATTAGAAAATTTCATGTTTCTTTTTCAAAATAACCATGCTAGATTTAAAAAAAAAAAAAAAGATGGATAAAAGTCAAGGAAAAAAATGCCTTCAAATGTAAAGTCATGAATTTCTGGAGGAAAGAATTTGCCAGCTTCCAGTGCTGTGAGCTCTCAACACTTACCCTCATCAGAGCTGAGAAGGCAGTCCAGCACTCGGTCCAGCCTTGACTCCATAACCAGTGGTGAAAGGAGATAGCTGATTCCTGGACATGCAGTCTGACTTCTATGAGTGCACACACACTGAAATATGTAAACAAATGCTGTAACCTCTTCAAAGAACTTATGTGCATGACATCTTAAAACTCTCAGGAGAGGTTCCAGATACCTAAGAGAGAAACAGATTTAGTCACAGCAGCAAAACAGTGCGACCAAAAAATAAACATGCCTTTTACAATGAATCAGGAATTAGAACAGGATTGGGCATATTTCAACCTACTTATATACAAACCAGAAAATAATAGAATAGTACTTTTAAATTTCTGAAGGAAACTGTTTCCAACTTTGTACTCGGTCACTTTAAAGTGGTGGTAAAGGACTGTCCCAGTGGTGTGGAGTTCAGAAAGCCTAGAAATAGTGGCCCAGGATGGGATGGGATGGGTAGTAACAATAAAAATATTTCTCATCTGAACCTTCTTGAAAGCTACTGCTGAATGTGATCCTGTAGACTGATAGCCTAGTGTATCCAGATGACAGAGGTGCAAGGCATCCTTATAGGATTATAGGAAAGGGAAACCCCAAGATAACAGCTATATACTGGGATAGCTTGTATGAGTTCAAACTTATACACATTAGAAACCATTAGGAGAAAATGAAACTAGAGAACAAAATAGATAGATTTAAATAATGTGGGTTGCTTCCGGTCTGTCTGGGCCTGTGCCCTGAGCAGACCTTGGGCACAAATGTCACAGGCAGTCCCACAACACCCAGAGGAAGCTCCACTCCCAGGCACTCTAACATGCCTTGGATCAGAAGTGAGGAGGACACAACATCTGTCCCAACACCAGGAGTAACTGGGACCAGCAGGACCCAGGCACACAGGAACTCCGCCAGCCCAGTGGCTCGGGTTGCTTCCAATCTGTCTGGGCTGGTACCCTGAGCAGACCTTGGGGGCAAAATCCACAGCCAGACCCACAACACCCAGAGGAAGCTCCACTCCCAGAGGCTCTAACAAGCCCAGGATCACAGAGTCACAGAATCACAGAGACAGCTTGACTCTGAGGAATTCTGTACAACCAGGATCACAGGAAGGACAGTTCCAGTCAGATTTAGCCAGGGCAGGTAACACTAGAGATAACCAGATGGCAGGGGCAGGGCAAGCATAAGAAAATAAGCAACACAAACCAAGGTTACTTGGCATCATCAGAACCCAATTCTCCCACCATAGCAAGTCCTAGATACACCATCATACTGGAAAAGCAAGATTCAGATCTAAAATCACTTCTCATGATGATAATACAGGACTTTAAGAAAGACATAAGAAGACATGGAGGACTTTAGACATGCCTAAACAATAGTATGTAAGTAGCAGTGACGAGGCTGTCAGTGTTTGTTCTTGTACTAGTAGACTTACTTTTGAAACTGACAAAGGACAGTGTGTTTAGGTTAGTGTTACATAAAACCTTTAAAGGAACCTTCAGAAGAACTTAAACCTCACATAGATGTTGAGAAGTTCTACTTAATTTTAAAATGGTTTATAAAAAGGATTTTGTCATATGAAATAGAACTTCATATTTTTGTATATGTATAGATAGTAATTATATTTAATGTATAACTATATATAGCATTATGGTAAGTGGAAATTGACATTCTCCAGAACTCTTCACTTTTGATTGATTAAAAATAAACTATCCTATCTTTAAAAAGAAAGAAAGAAAGAAAGAAAGAAAGACATAAATAGCACCCTCAAAGAAATACAGGAGAACACA
>NW_022196898.1:70217925-70231380 GCF_008632895.1 Mastomys coucha | reverse complement strand
AACACAAAAATCCCTTAAAGAACTACAGGAAAATACAATCAAGCAGGTGAAGGAAATGAACAAAACCACACAAAATCTAAAAATGGAAATAGAAACAATAAAGAAATCAGAAAGAGAGACAACCCTGGAGATAGAAAACCTGGGAAAGAAATCAGGAGTCATAGATGCAAGCATCACCAATAGACTACAAGAGATACTTCTATCTCTTGATAGAAGAGAGACTCTCAGGGGCAGAAGACACCTTAGAAAGCATTAACACAACAATCAAAGAAAATGCAAAAAGCAAAAAGCTCCTAACCCAAAACATCCAGGAAATCCAGGATGCAATGAGAAGACCAAACCTAAGGATAATAATAGGTATAGAAGAGAGTGAAGACTCTTAGTGTAATGGGCTAGTAAATATCTTCAACAAAATTATAGAAGAAAACTTACCTAACCTAAAGAAAGAGATGCCCATGAACATACAAGAAGCCTACAGAACTCCAAATAGACTGGACCAGAAAAGAAATTCCTCCCGTCACATAATAATCAAAATACCAAATGCACTAAACAAAGAAAGAATTTTAAAAGCAGTAAAGGAAAAAGGTCAAGTAACATATAAAAGGTAGGCCTATCAGAATTACAGCAGACTTCTCACCAGAGACTATGAAAGCTAGAAGATCCTGGGCAGATGTCATACAGACCCTAAGAGAACACAAATGCCAGCCCAGGCTACTATACCCAGCAAAACTCTCAATTACTTTAGATGGAGAAAACAAGATATTCCATGACAAAACCAAATTTACACAATATCTTTCCACAAATCCAGCCCTACAAAGGATAATAGATGGAAAACACCAACATAAGGAGCAAATCTACACCCTAGAAGAAGCAAGAAAGTAATCTTTCAACAAACCCACACAAACCTAATTCCACCTCTTACAACAAAAACAACAGGAAGTAACAATTTTTCTTTATCTTAATATGAAAATTAATATTACCAACATATCCAAATTGATTGAAATCCAAAAATATGAGGAATTAGAAATTTGTTGACTGTCATCCAATGGTCTCTCTAATTTGGTAATTGGAGAAATAGGTACAAATTGTACAATCCATATACACTTTCTGTTTGTTCGTGCATGACAGTGTCTTTCTGTGTACCACATAATGGACTTGAAATCTTGCTTCTCCTATCTCAGCCTCTCTATTAGTAGTATTGTTTATTTCATGGTTTTACATTATACTATGGTTTTCAGAACAGCTTACATATTTCAAAAGTATTTATCCAGCCAAAAGAAACGTAGACAATAAAACTTAAATCAAAAAATAAATAACGTGAATTAACATTAAGTGTATATTGAAAATCAAACTTGGGTGCATGTGTTTATATCATATCTCAGTTTTAAATAGCTTTTAAATTTTTTTATTTTTTATGGATGAGTATATTTTTATGAATTTTTATGAATATATTAGTTATCCTGAATGTTTTTATGTACACATGTGTGTGCTTAGTGGGCTTAGAGTGCAGAAAGGGTTGTCAGTTCCCTGGAACTGGAGTTCCTGGACTACAAGTCAATCTTGTGGCTACTGGGACCCAACCCAGGGTCTTTACAAGAGCTGGAAGTACTCTTAACTGCTGAGCAATCATAAGTAGCTTTGTAAAAGTAATCGTAATTTGAATTAGATAAAACTTGGATGTGGTGACACATGTACCCTTGCACTCTGAGGCTGAGGCAGGAAGATTAAATGTTCAAGGACAGGTTGAACTACACAAGTGAATTCCAGGCCAGCTTGGACCACATAGTAAAACCCTAGTTTTGTTGATTTAAGAAAAACTCAACACAAAAACAAGTAGTCTTGTGTCTGTGCTGATAATAGTCCTGACATATCTGATAGAAACAACATCAAACCACTTTGAAGAGATATTTCCATGTTTTAACTGTATTGTGCTCCTATGATAAAAAACATGGAAATGAACACCAAAACTAACCAATGAAGACTCATTTATAATATAAATTTTCTTGTTATGGACAGAGAATTAGATATGTTTTAAGTATTAGTTGTGTTCATGTTAATTTTCTTTATTGTCAGTAACCAATAACTGATATTCAAGACATATTAGAATTAATATAAGTTGGTTATAATAATATATTTAGTTTTCCAAATTAGAAAGGACTTTTATTGTTTAGTTCATTTTTACATAATGCACACTAGGAACATTTAAGCTACTTCACAATAAGTTTTTAAAATTTTCTTTACAGAGTAAAAAGAAATTTGAAAGAGAATGTAGAGAAGCTGAGAAAGCCCAGCAGAGCTATGAAAGATTGGATAACGACACTAATGCAACCAAGGCAGATGTTGAAAAGGTAAGAGTTCCAAACTTTCTATAAGGCAGTACTATTACTGGAGTGTATTCAGTGCATTTAGCCAACAGTCCTACTTTGATAGCCAAATATTACATGCATGGAAAGAAGGCATGCTTTTTTCGTCATTATTGTATCTAAATCTAAAATATGCAAATGTTATTTACTTGGTCTGAGAAGGAGAAATAATAACATAATGCCTTAGTTGCATTCATAATGCTCAGGATAAACTGGCTACTAGAATTTTTTTCCTTCCTTATTCCTAAATTGAATAAAAAGACTGAGATACAGCCACAAAGTGTGTAAATTGGGTGTGACTCAGTAGTATTCTTCAGCAGCTTTTCAGAACATAAGCATTGAACTGTCACCATGTTACCTGCTCACTCAGTGAAAGCCTTGTCACTGATTCTCAGCTGGCTATTCTGCAGTGTCATTTACTGATAGGGTTGATTGGTCTTGTAACTGCTGTTTCTCAGTTTCTCCTTTGTTAATTGATAGAGTTCAGTTAGCTCCGCCCACCCCCATCTTTATTATTTCCTTATATAGGCTGTACTCTTATATGTTTCACATTTTGAGTTACATAGACAAATGTCAAATACATTTTTAAATAATAGTTTTGAATAATAATTATTATTCTGAAATTGACTGTAATACTGTGTGTCTGATCACTCCTGATTTTGATTACCTCCCTTGTCTGAGCACTAAGTTCTTGCTAATATGATCTAGGCAACCATGGTGTTTGAACTGACCCCCATTGAGTCCATGATTATCTTGTCTTTACATGTATATTGGTATGAGGATGTGCCTCTTAGAACTTAAAGACTGTATTTAAAATTTGTATGGACATCTTTATCCATTATTAGCTTTGATCCTGCTATTTAAGTTTTTATATCCTAATTTTGATTTTATATTTTCCAACATTATGCCATATTCATAATTGAATAATGTGTTACTCCATAGCATTGTGAGTAGCAACACTGTTTTGTACATGGGACATGTCTCAAAGTTGGCATTCACCTTTAAACACTTCTTTGAGTCATTATCAAATAATGGTTATTCAACTTTGTGTCACAGGCGAATTAAAGTTACTTGTTTAGTGGACTCACATTTAACATCTTCAATTTGTCTACAGGGATTAGCTTTACATATTCACTAAGCATCTTGAAACCTAGATATAATATGGCTGCTAGTTAGTTTGTCCTAACCTTTTCAGAACTTCAGTGTTCATGGTTTAATGTTCAGATATTTGAAATCTCTTTATTATTAAAATATTATACTAGGCTTCAGTTGTTTGAGCTTGTAGCCTTATTCTTTTATATACCCTCCTGAAATCTCTATCCTAGGTGGGACCTGGAGGAGTCCCCCTGACAGGTCAGGAAGACTTGAGGCTAGGACGATTTTGTGGGCTTATCTATGATCTTGGCTACCCTGCTTCCTTAGTTTATTTCCAAATTAAAAGGTATAGTTATAGACTAGTGTTAGAAGCTAAGTAATTGCATCTGTAAAATCTAGCATCTTAAGAGTGAGGGATCAATAGAGCTGGGAATGTGGATCAAGCCAGGGCACTTGTCAGCAAGGGTAAAGCCCTTACATTCAATCCTTAGCAAAAGAAAGGAAAAAAAAATTATGAGGCTTATCAATAACCAGTGTGTTATATAACTTATAGCCCTGATGTATACATAGTATACACACGGCATTCACACTCCTTCCCATCCTCCCTCTCTTCCTTTCTTTTTGCTTTGTTGTGCCCAGGTTGCACTGCAACTCTGATGACCCTCTGGCCTCAGCCTTGCATGTACATGAGACTGCTGGTGTGTAGTGTTGAATCTGGGGAGACCAATTCTTATTTCCTGTTTTTGATCAGTGTCTAATTAGTTAGGGTTTTACTTTAGTGAACAGATACCATGACCAAGGCAACTCTTATAAGGGCATTTATTTGGGGCTGGCTTATAGGTTTGGAGGTTCACTTATAGGCAGACGTGGGGCTGGAGGAGCTGAGAGTTCTACATCTTCATCCAAAGGCAGACAGGAGAAGACTGGCTTCCAGGGAGCTAGGACGAGGGTCTTAAAGCCCATGTCCATAATGATACACTTCCTCCAACAAGGCCACACCTCCTAATAGTGCTACTCCCTGCCAAGCATATACAAACCACCACAGTCAGTTAGGATATTTATCTAGCTGTACTCTCTGTGTTAGAACTAACAGTTTTACTTATATTCTTGTCAGTAAAGAATATCCCTTTGACTTTCTGCAAGAAATTACACATAGAATTATTTTAAGTGGTGCCTCTGGTTTTATAAAGATTGAAAAACTGTTGAATATTACAGTACTCAAAGCATTTTAATCATTATTTACATATTTTATGATTTTAGTTTCATTTATTACTTTCTAAATTTTATAGACTATTTAGATTATTGAAAAGAGGAAGGCTTTCATAGAGACGGGATTGTCATAAGGAGACTGTAAGATCTGGAAGCATTTTCATTAGCTGTTGGGTTATCTATGACACAATTTAGGTTCGGTATAATTTTCAAAAAAAATGAATTACTTTGTTTTTGGCAATCATTTGGACCATTTTTGCCTATAGGCCAAACAGCAGTTGAACCTTCGTACGCATATGGCTGATGAGAATAAAAATGAATATGCTGCACAGCTGCAAAATTTTAATGGAGAACAGCACAAACATTTTTACGTGGTGATCCCTCAGATTTACAAGGTAAGTTTAGTCTAGTTGAGTTGTACAGATTTTTTTTTTTTTTTTTTTTTTTTGAGACAAGGTTTCACTGTTTATCTTCCCAGGCTGGCCTGAGCTCACAGAAAACCACCTGCACCTGTTTTCCCAGCGCTGGGATTAAAGGCATGCACCACCATGCCTAGCTGAAGAGTTAATTTTAAGTTCGGAAAAAAACAGTTTTTTGTTTGGAAATAAAACCTAGGGTTTTACATGATATAAGAAAGCATTTTGCACGATGATACAGCTCCAGTCCCAAAATTCAAATATTAAATCTTAGAAATCAGAATATTTCTAAATTCCCTAGTTATAAAATTCAGTGGTGATAAATTTTATTCTAATTGTATGTGAAAAGTAGATGTTATTATTTTTAAACCACAGACTTTTCTGTGTGTTTATTATTAGTGTTATTGTCTTAGTTTGGGCTTTTATTGCTGTGAAGAGATACCATGACCAAGTTAACTCTTGTAAAGGCAAATGTTTAATTGGGGTTGGCTTACAGGTTCAAAGGTCCAGTTCAATATCATGGTGGGAAGCATGGCAGCATGTAGGCAGATTTGCACTGGAGGAGCTAGTTCTACATCTAGATCCAAAGGCAGCCAGGAGACTAATTGCCACACTGGATGGAGCTTAAGCATAAATATACCTTCAGAGCCTGTGACACACTTCCTCCAACAAGGCCACACCTCCTAATCATGCAGCTCCCTATGATGGCACTATTTATGGCACAAAAATTCAACTTACAAGTAAATTACCTATTGTGTTTGGGGGCCGCTTTGGAGCTTGCTTTAGAGCAGTCTTGTCATCTTGTGATCAAACAAACAAATAAAAAACAAAGGTCTGAAAATAAGTCTCTAGACTTCAGAAAGTAACAACAAAAACTGACCTGAAGTAGAGTTTGAGAAGGTGAGGAGGAAGGCCAGTGCTGGTTGAGAGTAAGTGTGCAAAGATGACTTTTAACTTACCGACCGTGCCTGTCTCCGCACATTTCCCTTAGTTTGGGAATGGGGGAATTTAACACCTGTGCTGCTTTGCTGATGTGACTTACTGTGGGCCTTTCATGCCCTCTGCTCTGAGCTGCAATCTATAGTAAGGCCTGGGTACCTGAATGCCATCAGTTGTGATCCTTCATCTAGCTAGGTCTTCCTCAAGTACTCTGAACCAGTTTAAGGAGTACATCTTAGACTTGTGTCTTATGGATAATTGCTTTAAAAGAGTGGCAGGGATTAATGCTAATGTTTGGTGTTTAAACAGAACATTTCCTGAAAACATAAAACTTCCCAGATTCAAGAGAAAAGGGTGGGAGAGGTGTGGAGCAGAGACCTGGTTGCCAGTTGTGAAATGTTTTAGATGATTTTTAATATCAGTATTAAAAGCCTTGTACTTTCCTCCTTTTATTATTTAACAGGCCTTAGAGTGTAAGAATTATTACATTTATATGGCACCATTGAAAGGTCTAAAAATAAAAGTGTAATATGGAAGAAATATCTTTGGGGAGGTCACTAATGGTTCTTCAGAATAGAAAATTCAATTTCCCTCCTTGTTTGAATTCTGGATTATTAGCAACTACAAGAAATGGATGAACGAAGGACAATTAAACTCAGTGAATGTTACAGAGGGTTTGCAGACTCAGAACGCAAAGTTATTCCTATCATCTCAAAATGTTTAGAAGGAATGATTCTTGCAGCAAAATCAGTTGATGAAAGAAGAGTAAGTACTGTATAATTGTCTCTGAATTAGTGCATGTGGTGGAGTTGTGCATTTGAAGTTAATGAAATGGTTTGGGAAAGGAGTAAAGTACCCTAAGGAATACTTGCTTCTTAATTATACTCTGTGTAAGAAAGCCTTGCATAAGTTAGACTCCTACAATAAGCTCAACTCTTATTCTTTAAAAGAAACTTGCAGCTCTCTCCTTTCATGATTTTTTTTCTAATCCAAGATTATAACCTTTGAACTATGTGTTTAAATTATATTATGCTGATATTCTAAAGAAAGTTTAGAGAAGGACACATCTAGTGTTGTTAGATCAATCTTGTGTTAGTGCTTGAGCTGATCAAGAAACATAGTGTAGAATGGTGATCATGAGGAGGAAGAAGAGGGCATCAGGAGTCAAGGACATAGCCCAGTCTTGTTCTTGAACATAGATCTAGAAGCATCCCAGCTTGGCCAGAGGGCAACATAGTCTTAGACCTCGTTATTCTCAGGAAATGATGACTGAGTCACTAAGAAGCATGGGCAGGTAGACCGGGCATTCTGAGGGGGAAACAACAGAACAGAACTGATTTGGGAAGAGTGTCAGATATGTGCCATGTACTACTTGAGTCCTCATAGCAAGTCATTCAGTGAAGGCTAACAAAGAGCCTATGTGAAACTAACCGAATCCCTAAATTTAATAATAATAATTTTTAAAAAGGCCTTTTAGTTTCTTTAGTTGAGAGTTTCAAAGTATGTGCGTGTTATATTTTTTCACTTGGGATTGATATATTGAATGCTTATTCTAACATTCAGGGAGAAATTATTTTCTTTAATCATTTGGTGATTACTATAGAACTATTTTTTTAAACTTTTATTTAATTTTTTTTTGAAAGCTAATGTATGGTTAACAAAATTGTTTTTAAAAAATTGTTTCTTATGTATAGGATTCTCAAATGGTAGTAGACTCCTTCAAGTCTGGTTTTGAACCTCCAGGAGACTTTCCATTTGAAGATTACAGTCAGCATATTTACAGAACCATTTCTGATGGGACCATCAGTGCATCCAAACAGGAGACTGGCAAGATGGACTCCAAGTCCACAGTAGGGAAGGCCAAGGGCAAACTGTGGCTCTTTGGAAAGAAGCCGAAGGTAAAAAACCATAAAATCCCCATATGCTAATCAAACTCTTACTTAGTAAGTTGAAAAAGATGTTGAATGGATAATAATTTATGACTGATAGAGGAATAATTTCATTCAGCTTGAATGATTCAATTAATCTTTCACTAATTAGAAAACAGTCTTGTACCTTGAGCACTTAATAATGCCGAAGAATATTAACTAAGTTTTAATATCTAGTTAAATTATACATTTTTACAATTTTATTTATATAGAGTGTCAGAATTCTAAGGCAATGTTTTACTGTTACTACTTACTACAGTGGAGATTTAGTTGAAATAAATGATAATCAGTGTCAAATTAGATGTTATATCTTATACTACTAGAACCTTTTATTATCCAGATGCAATTTTAATGAGAAGGGCTTTGTGTTCTGATTAACTTCAGCTTTTAGGAGCCTCTAGTTTACTAAGAGAATCTTGTTCTTATTGTCAAGCCCCAGATTCTGATGTCCTGTTAATTTGTGAAAGCTAAACAAACATAGCTAAACACATGAGCAAATGGAAGAAACCAGAGCTTTGTCTTTCTTGTTGGTTTAGTGATTGTCTTGGACCAGTAAGGAGAGATGTATTCCTTCTGTCTGATACTCTGTAATTTCTAAGGTGTGCTTATTTATTTTAATTTAGTACTTAGATCTTGGACATATGAAAGTATATAAAATTTAACTCAAATTATCTAACTGCTAGTATCTTTAAAAACACATTTATTGGTAACTCAGGCTTTACTTACGCTTTTAATAATATTGTCCAGTGAAGAGGTTGAATGGTGAAACCTCTCTTGGTCACAGCAGAGTAGCCAGAGCAGCTTAGAAAGATGAGAATACCAGTGCTTGTTTAAGAAGAGGTGATCTGAAAGGAAAGCTAGGGGTGACGGGAAGCTTTTTGCCTATTTATAGTAATCAGATACAGTTTTAGAAATATTTTGTGTGATAACTTTAACTATAGTTGATGCCTTTATCTCTTGACAAGTACAAGTTAAATATAACCTATATAGAATCCATTATGATGCTAACATGTTAAAATCCAGAAAAAAATATTTTAGTCTAGGTTATATTGTTCTAACATAATTTATATGTTCTTTATTTTAATCTACCAGCTTGTAAAAAGAAAATGAAATGGTATTGTTTAAAAGTAACTGACTTTTAAAAGATAATAGCTTTAGCAAAACTATGTTTTCATAGAAAACTTTATTTAAAGTGTATTTTGTGAAAATATGTTGCCAGAAATAGAGTTTTCATTTAGGACAAAAAACTATGCACATTTGGCTTATTGATTCCTTTCTTTATTTCCATATTAGCCACAGTCCCCACCCTTAACCCCTACTAGTTTATTCACATCCAGTACTCCTAATGGGTCCCAGTTTCTCACATTCTCCATTGAGCCCGTGCATTATTGTATGAATGAAATAAAAACAGGGAAGCCCAGAATTCCTTCTTTCAGAAGCCTCAAAAGAGGGGTAAGTTTAATAATGGGTTGAAATGCATGATGGCCTAATTGTGTGTGTAGTGTGGCTTTTCAATACTCTCCACCCTCATTATAAGGCTCTCCTATAAAGACACAGTTTAAAATCACCACAGAATTAAGTATAGCTGCCCTCAAGTAAAAACAACTCCTCTTTATAACATTTGAAATGTTCAACCATAAAAAATGGTATTATAAAGAGGGTGCTGGGTACAGTCATATTTTAGCTTTTTTTGTTTATGTGAAATCATATGTCCACCATTGTCTTGTAATGTATTTACATTTTTAAGACTTTCAGTAATTTGTCACTGGAGTTGCTTTTTGTAATGATTTGTCACTAATGCTGACTTCAACAACTTTATAAAATCTTGTTTTGTTGACAGTAAAATGTCAAGCTTGATTTTTATGCCCTCTTAATTTTAGATGCATAAAATATAATTTCTAAGACCTTAATAAAAAAACTAAAAAGCCAATGTGAGTGAAACACAGCTTTGTAATTCCAGCACCTGGAAGGCTGTGGCAGGAAGATAGAATTTGAAGCTAATCTGGTTACATATGAAGTTTAAAGCAGTCTTGGTTATACAGAGAAATATCTCCAAAAGCAAAAAATAAAATAAAAAAAGAAGATAAGTATATTAAATACAGACAATTAATGTACTACTAAATGGTATTATTAAAGTATAAACCCTATAAAATGCTTAGGTATTATTGAGTAATGTTCATATGTAATTTGTTTTCTTAAACTAAATATAAACCTTTTTACTGGAGTTTTCCTTTTACTTTTTATTAATTGACCAGCCTTAGACATCTAGTATTTTAATAGTACTCTGAAAATGAAAATGTATAGACTAGAAAAATTCAAGTGCAGTGTCCCTTAGCAATGACTGTTACACTACTAATAAATTAATGGTACTTCATTATGCTAAGAGGACTAATTTTTGTTTTTCTTGGTTCTGAAGATTGAACCTAGGTCTCTGTGTGTACAAAACACTCTATCACTAAACTACTCGCCTCGCCCGCCACATTTTCACTTTTATGTTTGAATTTTAGGTAATTCTCTTAATCATACAGTTACAATTTAGATTAATTTATAGGCATTTTTGGCCATTTGAAAGACAGGTGCGATAACCATGTATAGCATCAGATCATTAACAGTAATATATGAACAGTGTGTTCTTTCTCTTTTCTTTCTGTAACTTTTCCCAGAAATAAAGCGCATTTTAGACACCTGAAGAACAAAATTTATTTGTTTAGGGTGAGATCACATTTTTTATTCTAAACTCTTAGGACAATATGACAAATTTCACTGATGGCAGTAATAGCAGACGAGCTAGCTGTATGTGGATAATAGAGGAAGTTCGTGACCCTTAGAAAGGTTCCTCACAGATAAGTTTATGTTTTGTGAACAAGCATCCTGTCACTTTGGAAAGCTTGTTATTCTTGTGTGAGAGACTTTATTTGGAATTTCTTTTGCCTTGGTTATAAGGTAGAATTTTTAAGTTGCTTCTCATAGAGATACATAGTAAATTTAATAATGTGGAAAAATATTTAGTGCAGTTTAGAACTATAAGGCCTGGAGAGAGAATCTTAAATGTGTAGCATTCTTATTGAACAATTTGCAGTTAGAATTTTACAACAGCAACACTTAAAAACTGTTAGCTTACCCATTATTAGGTTTATTTCATATGTTGCTTTAAATTGTCACACATGTTTTTATAATTCTGGGAAACTGAAATCTCCATGTCTTGGTTGTCATAGTAACTAACTAAAGGATCAGAGGACAGAGCAGGGAGGAAAGTGTTTATCTTTGGGATTGAAATTTTTGTATTTTGACTGATATTTCAAAGTTTACTAGATAATATTTGAAAATTAATACTAGAGATAAAGATGTTTTCTTTCCATTCAAGAATTCCACAAAGAAGTAAGCCCTTAATAAACTGTTTTTATGTGTATTTACATGGATTTTTCAGTCCATTAAGCTTACAGTGTAGGTCTTTGGACAGCTTCTAGCTGCTGAGTTGTTCCTTCAGTTCAGAAACTGTTTTCTGTCTTGTTGTCTTGTTGGGTATTGTGTTTCCTAAGTAGCTTTTCTAAAACACATACATATAATAAATATATACAAATGTTTACTTTTAAAGAAAAACTGGTATATGAATGCAGTCTCATAATTAAGGTTTTGAAAAGTGTTATATCAGAACGATGGTTTTGAATTTGACAGTTGGGCCACTGGATCTATTCAAGGGATAAGGTTCTACAATTCTCCTCTGTGATCTCAAGTTCTAAGTGGGTGTTTGGGAAATACACCCAAACTTGACTGCTTAATACACAAATTAGCATTTTTTTAAAATCTCTATAACTACTTTCTTCTGTTTTCATAGACATTCCTTTTTAAAGTAATAGAATTACCTAACTTATAATAGGAGTCCATGTTTGTGTTTTAATTATACATAATCCTACAGATTTCAGAATACAGTTCCCGGGGTTTTGGCCTGTTTTAAGATGAAACACCTGATTATTTTCATTCCTTTACATAATGTTAGTTCTCCTGCATTTTGCACTACCTTAAGATGTAGTAGATATATGAAATTTTCTAATTTTTAAACTTTTTATATGAAAGTGATATTTTTATATTGAACATGTTTTAAAACCAATATGTTCTTATATAGAACTTTTTCAGTGAATTTAAATTTTTTCTACTTAGTAAAATTAGATAAGCTAAAATAGAAACATTTGCTATTTCAGCTATAATTACTCTATTTTCTCTAAAAGATAAATATAAATTAGGAAATTAATTATATCACTCAGTAGTGAAAATTAGTATAAAAGATAAAGCAACTCAGTTAACTATTTTATTCTTTGTCATATACAGTTTTGTTAGTATTTAAGAATACCATTGATATCTTTTCTTAATTACCTGTTCTCACTGTGAATTTTGTGATAGCAAAATAAAATGACTTCTTTTTCTTCTTTAAAGTACTGACAGTCTAAAGAATGTTAAGCGTAGTTTAGAAAGACAATGGATAGCAAACGTCATCTTTTTGTCATCATAATAAACATGGCCAACTCATCAGAGATAAGGGGTAGATATTTTTGCTAGATATTTATTAAATTTCTTTAAAAGTTTTATGTGAAAATTTTATCTGACATATTATCTTTCCTTAAACAAATTATGATTTAGAAAACAGGGACTTTTTTTTTTTTTTAATGAGGGATACTAAGGATTGAGCCCATGGCCTTGCACATGTGAGTCAAATAGTCTACTATTGACGTGTCCCTAGGCCCCCTAAATGCAGGAATTTTAAGACAAGCTAAATGTGCTGAGTGTGAAGATTTGTAAAGTTGAAGGATATTCTAGGCCACTGTGTGTATGTGCACTTGGTGTGTGTTTGTGGTTGTGTGTGATCCATTCTGGGCCACTTGCAGAATCCTGGTGTCAGAATGGTGTGTGATATGTTCATTCATAACAACACCTGTAGTTGATCTCTTCAGACTCTGCTCATGCCGTGTCTTCTGAAAAGGTAACTCTGGATTCAGGTTGCCAAAGGGTGAAATTGTAAATTTAGGGCTATTTTTCACACATGTTGACTTCAGGATAAATGCTAAAAAATAGAAAACTCAAAGTAAAACTCAAACCTATACCTTTGAGCCTAATCATATAGAGAGAATTTGATACTGGGTACCTCACTTGTTATTTTTATTTTTTAAAAAACAACACCTTAAGAATGTTACCTTTACCAAACTTAGATATGTTTAAACCCACAATAGTGTCTGGATTATGAAACTTCAGGAAATCATGCTTTCTGTGAGGCATTGAGAAGGACATTCTGGAGTTTAAAGATTTCATAAATTTCCTTTTAAATGGCTAACATTCGATCTTTTTCAGTCAGCACATTTCAAATATCAGTGCTTCTGAAAATGAGTGATATGAGTAAACTCCTTCACAAAATTCTTCTTAAAAGAAAATATGGTGGCAGGATGGTATACTGTTTTGAGTTTTAGTAAATTTAGAAAATATCTGCCCGTTATCACTGTGTGCTTTCCTTTTTTC
>NW_022196898.1:70127237-70217915 GCF_008632895.1 Mastomys coucha | reverse complement strand
GCTTAAATTTTTTTTTTCTGGCATAATTGTTTGGATTGTAAACTGTACATAATTTATTTTAATACTGTAAAGAATATAGGTTATTGCATCTTCTGTATTATGATTTCATGTGAATAATTTACCATTTCTTTCTGTTTTCCATTGAACTATTCAGTGGTCGATGAAGATGGTAAGCCCTGTGTGCTGATCTGTATACTATACCAACATTAAATATTCCAAAAACATTGTTTGACTTAATTCAGAACAAGCGTTAAAGTACATTCCACATTTCAACTTGTATGATTTTTTTTAAATAATTTAATCCATAGTCCAACAGTACCTTTGGGTGTCATAGATTAGATAATAATGTGATTAACTATCATCAACCCATCAAATTCTTAAATGTTATTGGATTAGAGTCCATGTCATGTTAAAGAGAATTTTTTTTTTAATTAAAATTTTAAAGTTACATGGTAGAGCAAAACTTGATGTTTTATAGAAGTAAAATTTAGAAATAAACTTTTTTAAAAATTCACTTTCTTTAAAAGGTTATACAAATTTAATGTTTACTTTGTCATAAGAATAAGATTTTTCCAGAAAAGAAAAAGGTTTTGCTAATTTTATAATGGGTTTTGTTCTTTTTTGGGAAGCAAAAGTATTTGTTTTGTGTGAGAGTGTGTGTGAGTATATGTTTTCCATCCCTCTGTGTTTGAGGTGTTCCTGTATGTATTTATTTCATACAAACTGATGGATTTACATTATGAAGAATTAACCCTCAAATACTTGGGTGCTTGCATAGAAAGCTATGCTCACAGATGTAGAAAGCAGATCACTGTCTTAGACATTTCTAGTTGAGACATTTTTAAGACAGGTTGTTAAATTCCTTGAATGACTTTTTGAAGTTCTTAGTAAATATAATGGAATTGCTTCATGTTCTTATGTAAGATTGTGTTGTAATGTTGAAATGAGATGTTAAGAATGCAAATGTCTTGATTCCTATTATTAAAATATTAGGTGTCAGATATTAGGTAATAAAATGCATTAGCATTACACAGATATTTGGAGATTTACCCATTGATAATGGCCAGTTATAACTCCCCCCAAAGCCTATTAAACTGAAATATATGTTTTCATTTCCTTAAATTATTTTCAAACTTATTTTTCAAATTATAAGGCAGGTTATCTTTGTACCATCACATGATAGTGTTATCTCTGGGCCTCAAACTAGAATGAATCTAGTAAATTACATTGATTAGCTAGTAAATTTAAAGGAATTTTATATAGGAAATTTTGCTGTTCCATCATTTAGTTTAGGTTTGGTTGATTGACAGTACTGATAGAAAACAAAAGCCGCTTAAACAGTGGCCCCACTTTTAGTCAATATGGTTGTTGAATGCCCGTCTATGGGCCACTGCAGAAAGCCTTAGAGGTGCTTGTAGTTAATTAATGGTAACATTTGATCGTGGTTTTTCCTGTAAGTGGGTTACCTTTTGTTTAAAAGTAAATGACACAGGTATGGAGAGGTGGCTTGGCCATTACGAGTACTGAGTCCTCTTACAGAGGACCCAGGTTCAGTTCCCAACACTTATATGGTAGCTTACAACTGTCTGGAACTTAAGTTCTAGAAAAAAACCTATGCTGTCTTTTGGCTCTTCGGGAACAAGGTGTACAGAGGTAGATGGAGGCAGGAAATCACCCATTATTCAAATAAAATAATTTAAAAGTGAACAGAATGTCCTTGTAACTGGTAAAAGCAAACTGTTAAGCATCTGTTAAAGACATAAGTAGTCCAGAAAGAAAGAATGCATTTTATTTTGTAAGCTTGTCTCAGTAGCACTTAAAAAATTGGGAGTAATATTCATATTCAACCATTTTGAGAAAAATAAAGGATAAGTATTAATTTTGGAAATGTAATATATTAATACAGGTTCTATTAAATAGATTCAGTAGCTAATAATGGTTCTACTATAATCTCTAATGTAGCTGAATTAACAATGACTAAAATGACATTTAAGAGGAAAATGAAACTGAGTGTGGTGACACACTCATGTAACCCCAACACCGGGAAACTAAGACCAGAGCTGGGAGTTCAGCGCTAGGCTACACAGTGAGGCATGGTCTTCAGGAGAAAGACATCATTACAGTAGAAAAATCTGCACCTTTATACTAACATTTAGTTTACCTAGATTCAAAAGCATTAAAACCTTCTGATGAGGAATCCTCCCTAAAGGGTTTCGTCCAGGCTGGGCATCGTGTCACATACTTGTGACAGTAGTACTGGAGAGACTGAGTTAGGAGCTCCTGAGTGTAAGTTACTGACTAGAGTGAGAGAGAGCCTGCTGTCTCACCAGAAAAGAGGGAGATAGAGAAAGAGAAACCAGGGATTATGTCTTTCAGAAACAGCTGAGGTCTGTCATTTGGATTTACATAAGACCGGAAGTGTATTCCATGTATATGACTTCTGATCTGTAGACTATACCTTTAATTTTTTAATGATCAGATTTTAATTTGTTTCCAAAGAATGGTCTAAAAAATATAATCATTCACAAACTAACTGCAGTATTGAAGTATACTTTAATTAGTTGTCTTCATGCGGTAAGTTGCTTATGTTGCTCAGTTATGAATTTCATATTTTTATTTAGCACATTCATGGTATCCTAAATGTCATGACTAGATTTTTTTTCTTAAAATTCTATGTAAGAGTACATACAAAGTAGTAAAATAATATAAATGAGAAATGTTGTGTGTTCCCATTTTGTTGTTGCTGTAAGAAAACTCGTGTGTATTCATTTTAACTGTCAAGACTTGAAGTAATGTGATATAGTTATTAATTACCTGTATTTGGTAAGATTTCTTTTTTCATGTTTTATAAATATGAAATTTAAGCTTTGATTTTTACTAATACATCTATATAGATTTTTTTAAGTTGAGGCCTAATAAATTGAAGTTAGTTGTTTAATTTATAAAAAAAAAAAAGGAAAAGTTAAAAAACAAAGCATCTGAAAATGTCTTAATAATGATGTAGACTCTCTTTTCAGGGCCCAGCACTGGAAGACTTCAGTCACTTGCCACCAGAGCAGAGGCGTAAGAAGTTACAGCAGCGCATCGATGAGCTTAACCGAGGGCTGCAGAAAGAAGCAGACCAAAAGTAGTGTTTCCTTGAGCCCTCATTGCTCTCCCTTCCGGAACTAATGAATGATGTGTACACTGATGCATAGAATGTTCCCTAATCATTCGTTCTGGGCTGGGGGTATAGCTCAGTGGTAAGAGTGCTTACCTAGCATTCATGAGGACCTGAGTTCAACTCCTATCATTCCCCCCAAATCATATATCCTAATTGAAACACTTTTTAAAACGTTTTAAAATTTTCTATTTTTATTTCATTATGTATGAATGCTTGATCTGCATCTATATCCATGTACCACCTGCATGCCTGGTGCCTGTGGAGGCCAGAAGACCCCTGGAACTGGAGTTAGAAATGGTTGTGAGCTTCCATGTGGTATGCTAGGAATAGAACCTGGGGTCCTTCGAAAGAACAGTCAGTGATTTTAACTTCTGAGTCATCTCTCCAGCCCCTGACACGCCTTTGTTTGTTTTTAGGGAAAAGAACACTACCTAAACTAGAAAACATTATGGCTTACATATTATATAAGTAAAAATCAAATGTTAGGTTTTGTTTGGTTGGGTTTTGTTTTAATTATAGTATTTTGTTAGTCTCTATTAGAATTCCACAAATTTGTAAAAACAAAACAGAAACCCAAAACATGATAATTGGTTGCAAAGAGTAGTTTTGCCAGCACCAACCATCTCCTCTATTTTATATACTTTTTAATGTATAAATTAAGTTCAGTATTGGTTGAGGGATTGTCATAAGTACACATCAAGCATTTTACATGGAGCATGTCATTAAATTCTTCAAAATAGCCATCTGAGGTTGCTCTTTCTATAATAAATGGAGAGATTTGGGTTAGAAACTGTGTAAGTGTAATAATAGGATAAGGGAAAAAGAATGTGAGTTAGGAAAAGTCTTAACTACTTGTACCATTCTATTCGTAGTGGGGGGTAAGGGTCTTTAACAATTTCAGCTGGATGATAATTAGCAACTGTTCTAAAGGTCACTGAACCTTGTATATGAGTAGATCAGAGGTCAGGAGAGGAAACAAGGAAAGTTGTTGGGAAACTAACTTGTAGATACTGAGAGAGCTATAAAACTAATTGGAAAAAAAAAGAAAAGTAAGTTTGGGTGAAAGTAAAGATTTTGCTTATGTTTTGTGAAAAATCCACATGGAAAGTGTCTAGTTGAGTATGGAGCTATACATCTAGAACTGAAAAACCTGGAGACAGACACTGAAGAATCATCTGAAGATCAAAATATTCTAAAGAGGAGTGTAGGATGAGATGAGAAAGAAACTTCTTGTCATTTATATAACAGACATTTAAAAGTTAAGAAGCCAATGAATGATTGCTAAGAAAGCAGAGGCGAGGAGGAGAAAAGGTAAATAGAACCCTCAGGTTAGGCCAGAAGAGACTGTTCGGGAGTACTAGTCAGCAGTGTCGGGTGCTAGCATCAGAGAGAACTGATTGGGCACAATCTCTGGTAATGTGACTAGAGAAGAGGAGGCAGGCTAGCAGGAACTGGGAAATAGCTGAAGGGGGTGCACAGTTAAAGATGGTGTTACTATTTCCAGCACAGATGAGTAGGAGGACAGTGATGCTGTGGAGATGAGAGAAGGAATGCTGGCGGAATAATGCTAATAGGACATGTTTGCTCTAGAGCCAGGCATGGTGGCACAGTTTAGGAAGATAACAAGAGTTTAAAGCCAACCTGGACTATCTAGTGAGACCCTGTTTCAGAACAAAGCAAACTAATGGATTTGGTTTGAGAAACAATGAGTGTAAGAACACTGTGGAATATTCTACCAGCTGTTTACTAAATTCATGTATGTATCTCATGTATGTATTAGTAGTATAGTAAGACATGTGAAGTGTTTCTATTAGAAGTCTTTTAAATGTAAACACTCAAGCAATACACATTTTAAAAGTCTTTAAATTACTGATTGTATGTACATAGTCATACATACACACACACACACACACACACACACATATAGCCTTGCACAAATTGTCTTTAATTAGGATATATTTGTCCAAACTTAGAAGTGTGACTTTTTAAGGCTCAGATAAACTTTATTCTCTAAAGATAAATGGAATTCTAAAAGCATATGAAGTGGATGTTTAATTTTGTGGTTTCCTTTTGTTTCTCAGAGAAGCACTCAACAAAATGAAGGATGTGTATGAGAAAAATCCACAAATGGGGGATCCAGGAAGTCTGCAGCCTAAATTAGCAGAGACCATGAATAACATTGACCGCTTACGAATGGAAATCCACAAGAATGAGGTACATTTGCTAATTCAGCATACAGAGATGAAACTGTATTTTTAAATATTTTATAAACTTTATTGCAATAGGTTGGATTTTGCCAGACTTAATATACCAGTATTTATGTTTAAGTTTAAAATTTATGAACTGGAAGCATTATTATGATATATAATTACCAAACTAACAGCCTACTCATTTTTCTATTTGAACAGACTATTTTTAAAATCACTGTAAAAGGCCAGGCAGTGGTGGCATACACCTTTAATCCCAGACTGAGGCAGGTGGATCTGTGTGAGTTCGAGGCCAGTCTGGTCTATAGAGCAAGTTCCAGGACAGATAAGGGTACACAGAGAAACCCTGTCTACAAACAAACAAAAAAGTCAACTATAAACTGAATCACTGTATACATTGGAATAAAATTTCTATAAGAAGACTCCTAAAGTCTCAAAGTGCACTTAAATTCAGGGCTCCTTAGGAACTTTCAAACTTACTGAACTATCTGGTGGTTTGTTTTTCCTGAAGGCATGGCTCTCTGAAGTTGAAGGCAAAACAGGTGTAAGAGGAGACAGAAGACACAGCAGTGACATAAATCATCTGGTGACACAGGGGCGAGAAAGGTCAGGGTTTGTTTTGTGTAATTTTTTTTTTTAACTTCAGTAACCATTTAATGTTCATCTTTTTTTTCTCAATTTTCTCCCCATTATTAGGTTTATCAAATAACTTCAGACTTTTGAAACTGTTCTGTATATTAGGTAATGGTTGTAGGTAAAGTAGGGAATTTCATCTTGTTCAATTCTAGCTTATCACATCCATAAGCATCTAAGAATAAAAAACAACAACAATATCACAAAGCAAAACAAGAAAAATACCAAAAAATAAAGAAACCCTAGCAGGCCTAGGAACCCCAGGGATGGGAGAGGTTCCACTAAAGTTTATCTATTCTTTTGGATTCTTTAACACACTAACTTCCTTTAATGAATTGGAAATCATTTTATTAGAATTTAGAGTCTTGTTTTTAAGCAAAATGAATTCTTGTTCTGTCTTGGAGTAAAAATTAGCTTCATTAACTAATTTAAGAGACGGCCCAGATGACGTTCATAGAGCTCTTCTTTTCTCTCTTTTGCCTGTTCTTCCCCCTGTGCTAGATTTAAGGCTACACCTGATTTTTTTTTTTTTTTTTTTTTTAAGAATTTTTAAAGCTTGCTGTTTTCCTCCAGGTTAAAGGAGGAAAAGAATTGAGTTTCTCTTGGGCAGTCCTGGGCAGAGTCCTTCTGTCTGTTCTGCAGGAGCACCAGTGAGCTGCTCACCTACATGCGCATGCTGTGCTCATGGCTTCTCGGGGGCTGAGTCACAGACAACCTCACTGTGGACTGTTGTGCGCAGAAGTGTCTCTCACATTAGAAACTAGTGGCTACTACATTGCTCCATGTCCTCTTTAGGTCCTGTAACAGTGAGATGTGTTTACTGATCATTGCTCCAAACATTGGAATCTTTGAAGTGTTTACTTAAGAAAACTAAGTGAAGAGTCATTTTGTATCACCACAAGTAATTTACATAGTTAATGTTTGAAAATAGGGCTCAATATGGAAGTATTCACTGACACCTAATTTCTCCTAAGATCAACTTATGAAATACCTGATCTGAGATACTTTAATGGTTTTTAGCCCTGAGGGAAGTTACACTGATGATGCAAACCAAGAAGTTCGTGGGCCACCCCAACAACATGGTCACCACAGTGAGTTTGATGATGAGTTTGAAGATGATGATCCCCTGCCTGCTATTGGACACTGCAAAGCTATCTACCCTTTTGATGGTATGATGCTTGATGATGGTGATGATGTTTATTTACGTAGCATCCTGATGGCAGCTTCCCCTCCCTCCTCTTCCTGGTCCCTTTCCCTCACCTCACCTCACTCCCCACCCCCCCCTTTCTCCTCAGAAAAGGAGAGGCTTCCTATGGATATCAGCCAGCCTTGGCATATCAAGATGTAGAAAAATTAGGCATATATTCTCTTGTTGAGCTTAGTCAAGGTAGCGCAGTTAGGGGAAAGGGATCCAAAGTCCAGCAACAGAGTCAGAGAGCCAGGCTCCCTTCGTTAGATCCCACAGACCGGACTGTACGAGTGGTACATGTGCAGAGAGGGCTCACGTCCATCCCTATGCTCTCTGGTTGGCAGTTCAGTCTCTCTGAGCCTCTCCGGGTCCAGGTTAGTTGATTTTGTAGGTTTTCTTGTGGTATCCTTGACGCCTCTGGCGCCTTCAAACCTTCCTCCTCCTTTTGTAAAGGATTTTCCAAGCCCTGCCTAGTGTTGGTTGTAGGTCTCTACATCTGTTACTACCAGTTGCTGGGTGAAGCCTCTGATGGCAGCTATGCTAGGCTCCCTGTCTGCAAGTGTACCAGAGTATCATTAAAAGTGTCGGGGGAGGGTACTCCCTCATGGCATGGGTCTCAGGTTGGAGTCTCTCCCTCTGCCTGCCACCCCCAACCTGATCCCTCCTCTTCCCATTACCACCCTCTCCTGCACAGTCCCCTCCCTGGTATGATGTTCATAATATATAATATTTGGTAAAATTAATTCTTCAAAGTAAGTCATATTTTAGTATCCTTAGCTAAGCGATACATTGTCAGAAAATTACATTCCTGGTTCAGTAATTGTATAGTTTTGTTTTAACTTTGTTAAATATATCCCCAACACACATCCGCACACCCTGAATTGAAAGAACTGTCTTGTATGCTGCTAGATCCTAACACAGATGATTACCTACAACTCTGGATCCTAGATCTTACACACACTCACACATGCATAACAAATCTGTGGCGGCTTGAGCGTGTGGCCCAAGCCAGGAGCAGACAGCTTGTAGATGTCATTTTATGCTCTCTGTTGCTGCTAATGTTATAGTGAGACAAGGCGCAGCTGAGTGCTATCTATTGTATGCTGATTCTGTAGGCTTCCCATTCAGATGAGAGCAGCAGTCGCTACTGACTGTACGTAGTGCCTTCACCTGTAATGTGGTGGCTGGAGAATGGGCTGGAGACAAGGAAGAAAGAGGTGGTGTGGCTCTCTCTTCAGTCATTTAGTTTTTTCTTTCTAGGACTCTTAAAAAAACAAAGTTCTCTTTGTCAACTAACAGAAGAGTAGAGTAACACCTCCATCAACAGTTATAAAATGTTCTGTAATTTATCACCTTTCTCCATGTGTTAGTGTTACAATTGAGTGAAGTCTTTAGTTAGTCTTCATTTTTTAGAAAATATATTTAAAGGGATAGGGAGATCTCTTAGTGAGTAAAGAACCTTGCCGCCTTTACTGAGAACCTCAGTTTGTTCCTGGAAATCCACGTGGTAGAAGAGAAGAGATACCTGAAGGTATCCTCTGACCTCCGCACTTGTGCCCTATCTCATGCTCGCTCACTCTCTCATGCACACACATACATACACACAATAGGTTTTCTGTGTTCATGTGTATGTGTGGTATATATATATGTGCATGTTTGCACTTATGTGTACATGGGTGTTTGTTCAAATAGAGGCCTGAAACTGATGTCAGGACTCATCCTCAGTTGCTCTTAGACCTCATTCAACAGTCTTTGAATAGAACGCAGAGCTTACTAATGCAACCGATCTGGCTAGCCAGCTTGCTCCAAGGATCCCTTCTGTATATATTCTTTCTTTCACCCTCTCTCATCTGTACTATCTTCCGATTCATACTTCATGAAGTTTTTAGATAGGAACACAGCTTAAATTTGGGGAAAGAATTAGAATTGTGAAACAGTGATTAGACCACCCTGTCAAATTATATAGTGTCTGTATATGTTACATAGTGCTCTGCCCAGTTGCTAAGTCTGTTATGCAGTGGGTGATTGTAGCCTGCTTCACATTCAGATGAGAATCTGTGTGATGTGTTGAGTAAACTAGAAAGCATCACAGAAAGGGTGCTGCTGTGGCGATCCATGGGCTCTTACATCTAGGTATGATGAAGTGCAGTAGCCCATGTCTAATAGTATGTTGTATTTATAACTTTTATTAACATTATTGCAGTGCTCTAATGCTGCATATGCTTTGAAAACTTTCCATCTAGGGCATAATGAAGGTACTCTGGCAATGAAAGAAGGTGAAGTTCTGTACATTATTGAGGAGGACAAAGGTGATGGATGGACAAGAGCCCGGAGACAGAACGGTGAAGAAGGCTACGTTCCCACAACATACATAGATGTAACTCTAGAGAAAAACAGTAAAGGTGCAGTAACTTATATCTAACTAACCAGGCAGCTTGTGCCATGTACACGTAAAATGACAACACATCCAACAGGTCAGAAACCCAAACGTTGAGGCATCCTGATGCATTGTTCACTATGTGAGCTGAGGGCAGGCTTGATCAGAG
The DNA here is from genome assembly GCF_008632895.1 of Mastomys coucha. Classification (NCBI taxonomy): domain Eukaryota; kingdom Metazoa; phylum Chordata; class Mammalia; order Rodentia; family Muridae; genus Mastomys; species Mastomys coucha. Next base: position 70,208,177 of record NW_022196898.1, on the reverse strand, counting down.
AGTGAATACTGCCACCAGAAACTCTTTGACGTCTAACTGTTCAAGTGATGCTGGTGTGGAAGCTTAATCGATGCCTTTCGCTTTCTGTCCTGCCTAAGTGTGTGTAAAGGATGTGTGCTTTCCTGCCTTATAAATAATAGATTTGATTATTAGGAAGAATTATAGGTAGAGTGTTCCCTGCCCCCTTCACCTCAGAAACAACAGTGACTGATGAATTAAAATAAACAAACCTGCTCTGGACTGCAGAAAGCTGATTCCCAGGAGCTTGGATTTATAGCTTCAGGTTCTAGGAAGAGAAGTAATAGTTGGATAGTTAGGTAAAATAACAGTCATTGTCCTTGCTATTCTTAACTTGGTTTTCTAAAGAAAGAAAATGAATACCTGGTATATAATCTATTTAATATGAGCTCATCTAGGGATCACAGGATAGGTCACCTGGTGAGCTTGTGTGTGAATAAGACAGCATTGAGACCTGAAAATATTTTCAATGTTGTACAAAGTTCGTTCCAAGCTAATCTTACGCTTGTACTTTCCACTTGAAAGCATCTTTTAGAAATATCACATTAGTGCTCATGTGGTTTCTGGCAGTTACTTATAGGAGAAGTTGAATCTAACTCAGTGGAAGCAAAGGATAGTCTGGAATGGAGGACGAAAGTGTGGCAGGTGTGTTCTTAGAGGAGAAACAGGAAACAGGTTTTTTACTGAGACGAAGGAAGATCTCTGCCACCATTGAGGGCTTCATGTTAGCTGGATTGTCAACTGTCAGAGTAGGTACCTCTTTTCCAGTGTATTGCCAAAGCATCTGTTGGAATTTGTCCAGTCAGGAGCTGTGCAGTCTAGTTGTCATGTGGCCACATCCTTGTTAGTTGAGTGTGGAAATAAAGGGAGGAGGCAGTAACACTGGCCTTTGATCATCTTGTGTTTCAGAGTTCTCTGGTGTTTTTAGTAGCTGACTAAAAAATGATTTTAGGTACATTTGGGACAGACAGCTTTAAACTGAATGCCCCTTTTGGTCTTACCAAAGGTCTTCAGTAATTGTTTTTTTCTCTTTCCTCCTGGACTGCAGGTTCCTGAAGAGGGTTTCTGAGGAAATGGGCCAGATGTTGAAGGAGGTTACATGCAGCTGCGTTGGGGGAGGGCATTAGAGTTGTCAGGCTGAAAGAGAGAGTGAGAGAAGCAAGTTGCATGAATGCATGCAGATTTTTTTTTACTAACTTCATTAGCATTTCCATACATTAAAAAGTCATTCTAGTACCAGTCCTTAAATTCCTAGTCCAAAGTTGTTCACATAGAAGAAGGAAAAGAAAAGCCAGCAATGGCTCACCTCTTTATTCATTTACTGATACCAAATCAGAAAGAATACAGAGCTGTCTTAAAGTTTGTCTTATTTTGGGCTGTCCAGTAGGACTGTCTTCATCAGCTCTGTTTAATTGGCTTCTAGACTCGTCGTCTGTTAGAGCCCTTGCCATTTGTCACTGTCTGCCTGCACCACCTCTGTGCTTGCTTAACATCCTGTTGCATGTGTAGAGTGATCTGGGCTTAGAGTTTTCAGGCATGTCTCTGTAATCCCTGTTCTTGTCAGAGCTTTGTTTCATTTTGCATTTGTAGTGCGAATCACTTTGTCAGACCCCTCAGCACTAATGTTTCCATCTTAGTGTTTGTGTATGCTGCTAAAACTTCCCCAGTGCAAACATTCCAGTTTGACATGAAGACATAGTCTGTGAACCTGAAGTATTTGTGATAAGAAAAAGAAAACATCTCTGCTCTAGCCTACAGCCCAGTTAAAGACTCTGAAATGTGACACATCTTCAGCACCTCAGTCTGGGAGAATCTGGTCAGCACTGAAGTCCTGGAAAATAACACCGAAGGGACTATTGTCAAAAGTCAGCTGCTTCCATTCAAATGCTGCCTTAAAATCGAGTGCCTAAATCTGTTGATTGCCAACACTACCACTACAGTATCCCACAAAGGGCTTTGTGTGCCATCTCAGTGCTCTGCCTCTTAACTGTGGCACCTCCGCAGCTGTGATGTAGCCTCGGTAGGCGGCTTCTAGAGCTCTACCGTGTGCAGTGGTGCATCTTCAAATTCATTGGATCAGATTAAAGACTTGTCTGAGTCCATTTTACTTTCATCGGTGTATTTATGAGAAGTTTGATGGACCTTCCCCCTTCATCTTTTAACGGGGTGGTGACGATCTCCTTTGATTATTTTAACGATAGTCTGTTTCCAAGTGATGCTTTTGTTTGAACCAGATAAAATTTAGTGAAACTTTGTAATGATCTATGTGCACTTTTACTTGTAAAATGGGAACTTCTGTATGTTTATACTTGTAAATATGATTGTCGTTAGTGCCCTCATTGCTCATGTGTCCTGCCACGCATTTGTGATTATGTTAATGACTTGTATCGGAACTAATTTCTTAGTGGTCTTGTAACAGGGAAGTGGGTGGGTTGGGAGGGTTATTTGTACCACTGAAGCTCCATTAATTTGGTTCTTTACTGTTTTGAGGGGAGAAAGAGAATGTGAAATGTTCTGTGTATTATTGGATTTCAAGCAATATTTTAGAAACTGTGTGACTGCTTTAATAATTTTTCCCAATGCTATTTGAATCATACACCAGTTATGGTAAAGCTGAATGACAATTGTGTGAACATTACCACCTTCATAAGATCAAGTACACCACTGTTATGCAGCTGACATATAGTGTATTACCTTTGAGGCTAGGAAACTATACAGTTTTAGATATTAAATCTCATTACAGGGTTATTTATATAATGTGACATTATTCTATACTGACAGACTACATGAAGTAGTTTTAAAAAGTAGTATTATTTTTATTTCAGAAGTTAGCAATGAGAAGGAAATGTGACCTGGCTGTGTTTGTCTTCTGTACAAAGACTGAAGTGCTTCTGTCTTCTGACTAGCACTCACAGAGGGCAGAGTTCAAAGCTTTCTTGTAAAGACTCTTCAAGCTACTGTGTGTTTTTCTAAAGCTGGCGTTTGCTTCATAGTAGGCAAGTTCCTTCGCGTGGAGTCATGCAACCTGGATATGGGTTATAACATTTGAAGACACTTGTACTTGCACAGTTTTTAAGTCATTTTTAAACCATACCTAAACTTTGAACATAGGAGCTGTCTAAAAGAAATCTCTTAATTTCACAGTAATTTTCACTTTGTGCACATATTGATTTCTTAATGGTAAAAAGCCTTGTTTATGGTAGTGTTCTCTGTTGAGAATATTTTCATGGAATAAAGCAATCTTTTCATGGTCAGTTAAGATGTGTATTTATCTTTTACTGCTGTTTGAACCAAAGAGACTTGGAATGCCTTAAGTGTGATAGAGTCCAGGTAATAAAAGTAGGTGCTATGCCCCTAAAGGGGAATAGTCTTTTTGAGGAAACCATTTTAGGCACTTTATTCTAGTTTTTAGTTTCTTCCAAACTTTGCCAAAGGAAAGACTAGATGCCTAATTAGGATGAGTGTAAATCAGCTGTAACCGTTTGAATCTATTTTTACTCAGCAATAGCTATGTGGCACAGACATCCCTTGGCCTCATCGCCTTCCTGCATCCGTCTGTAAGAGCTGTCCCTGGACCAGCAGTCTGATCTGGCCACTACACATTGGCTAATATTTCCTTCCTGACTAGTCCCGGAGTACCCATTCTTTCTGGGAAAGAAAAATGTATGGAAAGAGAGCATTTACTGTGACTAGTGGCAGATTATCTGTAACTTTCAGGAAGTCTGATTTCAGAAGAGTCATTCTTAAAATGCAGTTGCCCAACCATGACTGCAGATTTTCAGAAGCCCAAAGGGAATCAAACTTCAGGAGAGATTCAGGACAGTGAGAGGCTGGGGTTTTAGGTGATGAAAATCAGCGCCAAGTTTGGAAGTAGACACATACAGATCAATGAAAATAGCATCAAAAAGGCGTTGGGCTTTACAGCTTATAAAGGAACAGAAGTTTAAAGGAGTGGGTAGGGGAAATGTCCAAGACGATGAGTACGGTGTTTAACTAAGTGAGCTCAAAGAAGTCAAATCCCACTCTAGAGAAAGAAAACAGCTTTATAACAACATTAACAAAAGAAGGAACCAAGCCCTGTGGAGAAGACGTCACTGTATTAGTTGGGTTTCTCTAGAGAAACAGAACCCATGGAGGGTACCTCTGGTGTGCTTTAAAAGGGCCTTCATTAGAGTGGTTTACAGGCTATGGTCTGGCTAGTCTAACACTGGGTGTCTTTCAGTAAAGAGGCCAAAAATCCAGTAGTTTTTCAGTGGCTGTCTCGGCTGGAATCCTGAATTAGTAGGTTCTAGTACCAGCAACGGAAGTAAGTCCTCAGCAGCAGGCATGAGGAACCGGCCAGTGAGAATGAGAATGTTACGCTGCTCGCTTTGTTCTCTTATGTGGGCTGCCACCAGGTGTGACCCACGTTTTGGTTGCCCACCTCAGATGATCCAATCAGGAAAATTCTTCACAGTGTCAAGCTGTTTGGATTTAAGTAGACTCCAGATGTAGTCAAGTTGACAAGCAAGATGAGCCATCAGTTTCTGCTGGCAGTTACAGAGATCCTAGAAAATTGAAAGACACCAAGAGATTAGGAAATGGGCAAACATAAGCTTTGGAGAATAATTTCAGAAATGTTTGACAACCACCTTAAAGATAGTATATAACATCAGCATTCAGGTGACATTTCATAGGCAGCTAACTGGTTTAGGGTCCTTAGAAATCAAAGTCTCGTTCTACAGACGAAGTCTAAGATGCTTACTGTCCTCATTCCAGCACCATTTCATTAGGACAAGATGTCTCTGTTTTGTGAGATGATAGAAGAATGGGAGCTTTTGTAACAAGCTTATTTGGTAATCCAGGATGTCAACCCTCAGGAGAATTTCTAAGGAAAATATGTACATGTAAATTTTGAATCACACTGAATAACCCTCTATCAAACAACTTAATAAGTAGAAAAGTACGATTGCCACCTCTTCTATAAAGAACCATTAAGAATCATTGTCTTAGGCTGGGCAGTGGTGGCGCACGCCTTTAATCCCAGCACTTGGGAGGCAGAGACAGGCGGATTTCTGAGTTCGAGGACAGCCTGGTCTACAGAGTGAGTTCCAGGACAGCCAGGGCTATACAGAGAAACCCTGTCTTGAAAAACCAAAAAAAAAAAAAAGAATCATTGTCTTGCATTTGAATTTTGTTTCTGGGTTTTTGATTTGGGGGGGGCGGGGAGGGGGTATCCCAAAAGGTTCCTTGTTCTTTTACCCATTCTGTAGAGATGTTCCATGTGAGCAGAGTCAACGTTCATGCTGTTTAGCATTCTCACATAGCCATATGCTAAATGTTGAAACATCCCATACTGCTTAGTAACTCTGAAAATATCAGAAAATGAAGCATGCAAGACCCAGATCATGCAGTTCAGCCCAAAAAGTGTACACACACCCATTTTACTCAGTATTTCATGTGTGAACACTGGACCCAAAGCGAAAGTTCACTTTGGTTTCCTGACTTTCTTCACAGATTGAGCTATGCTGGTGTCATAGATCCTTGGGTGGGAGGGCTCTACTCTGTCCACCTCACCAAGAGATCCCTTGTCCTGCTCAAGGGGCCAAAAGGCTGGATCTCAGCTTGCATTGTTACTGGAGAGATAGGAAAGAAGCACTACAGTGATGCCCCCTTAGAACCGTCTTCTACATTTTTTGCCTTATTTGGTAACAGTGTGTACAGTGGAGAGCAAGCCCACCTTGTGCATTTGGGTCTGCTTAGAGCTCTTCAGATGACACAGCACAGCTGTCAAGTTCTCCTCTATTTGGTCTCCAGAGTAAGTCCTTGTCTCCTTCTGCAAGTCCACCTCTACTGACCTGCTGAGAGGACTAAGTTGATGTGGTTCGGGACCAGAGGAAACCCCTTTGCCCCATGTGTTTTCCTTCAGACTCTCTTCTGTCTGGCATTTGGCTATTTGACAACTCGGTGGCTTCCTGATTGGCCAGTGTAAAAGTACAGTCTGGGTGTGAAACGACAGGATTCAAGCAGATCAGTCTCCATCATCTCACAGCCCTCTCCCCCGACTCTGCTTGTTCTGGCCCTTGCTCCGTCCATATAGTCAGCACCTGGGGGCATCACTGCATGGCTCCTTTCTGCAGGTGCCAGACAGCACGTTAGGAAATTCATGACTGAATTCAGAAGAGAACGTCACTGGGAAAATGGTGGTTCCCTGTGTGGAGAATCAGGAGTGCCATACCTTGTGCTGACTGTTGCTAACAGGAGCCTGCTATCCACAGTGGAAACAAAGGATCTGAAGGTGACTGGCAGTTTGGGGTGCTTTTATCTCCTGATAGTTTTACCATAATTTATTGGAAAAGCAAAAGAACTCATTGTATTTGATTTGTCCATTGGTTTATATAGTTATTTGTATATTATGGATACAGTGGATAGTTTAACAGCTCACTTGTTATATACTTTGGACATTCCTATGTCTTAAGATTGATTTTTTTTTTGTTTGTTTACCCAAAGTTCATCGTGAGATTATCCATGCATAGCTCATTGTGTATAGTCTGCTACTATCCTTATATACAATTTCCCATTGTCTTGGATGACATTTTGGCTATTTCCTGAACTTTGTCTAATCTAAGCATTGTTGCTTGAGAATATTCGCATATGTGTTTATGAACACAGGACTTTCACTGGAATATATGCCTAGAAGTAGAAGTCCTAATTTATGTGTTTGTAGGGGTTTGAATGAGAGTGGTCTCCATAGGCTCATGTTATTTGAATGTTTGGTCCCTAGTCGGTGGGCTCTTTAGGAAGAATTGGGTGTGGGACTAAGGATAGAAGCTTTTAGGTTTCAGAAGCCCATAGCAGGCCCAGTCTCTCTCTGCCTGCAACTTTAGGTCAGATTTGAACTCTTAGGTACTGCTCCAAGCATTATTCTTGTGTGCCTACTTTTGGCTGTGATGGTCATGTTGTAACCTTCTGAAACTGTAAGCAAGCCCCCAGTTAAATGCTTTCTTTTGTAAGTTGCCTTGGTGAAGGTGTCTCTTCACTGCAATAGAACAGTAAGACAGTGTTAAATTTTCAGTTTTAAAGATAATGCCACTTCTAACCTCCAAAGTTACTCTATTTTTATATTCTAGTAATTTTGGTCTACGGGTTACCTGTTCCACATCCTGACCCACTCTTTAGAGTCAGGCATTCTGATCTTTCAGTTCAAAGGATATCAAAGTTCATTGTAGTGTGGGTTTCTCTGATTAGTGATACTGGACATCTTTACATGAATACTCCATTTCCCCGTCTGTGAAAAGCCCATTTTTAATCATTGACCTTTCTTTCCCAATGGTTAGTTGTCTTTCATGGGAATTCTTAATGGTTGAGGATGCTAATTAGATCATTCTTTTGTACTAGGAAACACGTAGATGACTAGTTTTGATTCAGGTATTCTCATGGGTTGCATTTAAAGGCTTGCCTGGGGCTGAAAAACCCACTGCAAGATAATTTGTAGGTTGTTGATAGGGTCCAGTTCCTTGTTAGACTCTGATCAAAGGCTTTAGTTCCTTACCACAGGACGTCTCTCCTGTGAACTGTCACTGTAAGATGTTACAGTGAGTGGTCCAAGAGAACAAAGAGCCACAATGGGGGCTGAACTTTTTGTACTCTAATCTCGGGTATGATATAACACCACATCTTTCCTATGCTCTCATCACAATGACCAACCGTAGTATAGTGTGGGTAGAACAGTACATCGTTGTTAGTAGCAGTTAGTAGCAGAAGGCAGGGACAGGGAACCTCGATGGCAGAAGACGCCTGTCGTACCAATCTTGTCAATTTTATGTGTTGGTAATGTCTGTTTTTAATATTTATTTATTTGTTTTTATGTATGTGAGTTTTATTTGCTCATATGCATGCATGACAGAAGAGGACATCAGGCAGAAGAGGACATCAGATCCATTATAGATGATTGTGAGCCATTATGTAATTGCTGGGAATTGAACTCAGGACCTCTGAAAGAGCAGCCAGTGTTCTTAATTGCTAAGCCATCTCTCCAGTCTGTACCCCCACCCTACCCAGTTATTCTTTTGATGAAATTTGTTTTAATTCATATCAACTACTTGTCCATAACTACTACTTTTCTTTTTTAAATCTACTTTAAGTAAACTCTTGATTGGGCTGGAGAGGTGGTTTAGCAGTTACCTTCAGGAGCTGCTCTTTCAGAGGACTTAAGTTGATTTCTCAGCACCCACATCAGGCACCTTACAGCTACCCGTGACTTTAGCTCCTCTTCTGGCCTCTGTGGACATACATTTAAGTACACCCACCTACCCACCCACACACACATCCACACACACCCCCACCCACACACACACATATAAAAATATAATCTTAGAATTCTTAGTTATCTAAGGTAAAAAGGATTCTCTGTATTTGGAAAGTGCTCCCAATTCTGCTTTTTCTGTGCCGTGCCGGCTCATTTATCTTGATTGTAATTGTATTACACAGAACCACTTTTCTGTTTGTTTGGGTAGCTAGTTGGTTAAGAGTTTGAGGAAGTCATCCTTGCCCCCACTGAGTAGCAGTGTGGCCTTCACGTATTAAAGTCCTAACAATAGTTTATGTTGATCCATAGCTTCATATTGAGCTTTTCTACCTAGCAATACAAACATGAATCTATCTAGTAAGCTGTATCAACATGGGTCACAATAAATCAATATCTTGGTTTTGATATATATTTTTAAAGTTTTACTGTAAGGCCTGTCTAGTGAGAACAGTGGCTGCAAAACCTCACTCCAGGTTACAGGTTTTTCTTCTTGGAGTGAATAGAGGCATATTTTGCGGTGTGGTGGTTAATGTTAATTTGCCTAGATTAAGGGAGACCTAGAACACTAGAGGGAAAGTATTACTGGGTATCTTGGTTGTTCTAGAGGCTGGCATGTGAATTGGTGGGGAAAATTCAACCTCAGTGTAGATGGGCCCTCACTGGGCAGGGAGCCTAGGCAGGACATGAGCACAGGGGAGCAGTGGGTTCTTCTCTGGAGCTGGGATGCTTCTGCCCTTGAGCTTTATGACTCCTTTGGACTTAAGTACTGACAGCAGGGACTCCCGGGGTCTTGGGCCTTTGCCCTGGACTCGTCGGTTTTCCTGAGTCTGAGGCATTTGGAGTTGGATTGAGCGAGACTACAGCATCTTGGGGTCTCCAGTGTGCAAATGGCCTGGCAATGGGACTTCCTAGTGTCCATAAGCATGTCAGTCAATTCCACTAAACTCCCCTCCCCAATCTCTACATAATACATTTTGGTTCTGTCTCTGGGGAGCCAGAATTGATCTAGGAACCAGTTATTACCCCCCTTTGCTAGTAGATGCTGTCTCTCCCCCGACCCCTGCCACAACCTATTTAGTAAGTAGGATTCTCATTTATGGGGACATTTGAAGCTCACCTTCTCCATTCATTGGGGATGAATTTATTGTTTTTCTTCAGGGTTACTTATAGGTGATCTAGCTTTGTTGTGTCTTTTAGGGTTGAAGAAGAGAAGGAGTGTTCCAAGAGTTTTTCTATTATTAAGCTCCACAGTGCATTAAAATACAGATAAACAATTTTTTGGTATTCTTTAGTGTTCTTTTGTGAGAGAACTTCCTAATGATATCCATGAACCTTTGTATTGCCCAAAGTAGATGGATATTCCCCCACCACAACAATTAATAAGTGTAGGTTGGATGGGATAGCACATGCATGTAATTCCAGCATTTGGGCTGTGGAAGCAGATTAAAGTTCAAGGTCATCCTTGGCTACACTGTGCGCTAGAGTCCCACCTAAACTGCATGAGACCCTTAAAAACAAACAGTCAGGCCGTGGTAGCGCATGCCTTTAATCCCAGCACTTGGGAGGCAGAGGCAGGTGAATTTCTGAGTTCGAGGCCAGCCTGGTCTACAGAGTGAGTTCCAGGACAGCCAGGACAACACAGAGAAACCCTGTCTTGAAAAACAAACAAACATAAAAACAAAAACAACAACAAAAAAAAAAAAAAACAAAGATAAAATAAATGCTGAGGAGGTGGGCGAATGATTCGGTCTACAAAATTCCTGGTGTATAAACATAGGGACCTGAGTAGTTCTTCATCAACCACATAAAGCCAGGCCTGGAGGCAGGCGGGTTCATGAAACCCACTGGCTGTCTACTGTAGCCAAATCAGCCCCAGGTACAGTGAAAGACTATCTTAACAGAAAAGGAAACAGAAAAAGAGCAATGGCGCAAAACACTCAGCACTGACCTCCCCGCTTCACATGCAAACACAAGCACACCTGCCCACACAGGTTCATACAATATGCATACATGCACACACAAATGCAATAGCACCCTTAAGAGGTAGCAAGCTCTGGTGCTTTCTAGGTTTTAATAGTGGAAATATACAGTGGAGGATTTGAAATTAATAATGCCATGACAGTTGTATTAACTGTAGGATAATTAACAGTTGTGTTGACCACAAAGAGAGGCCCATACTTGGTTCTGGTAGGTAGATGTTCTTGCTCATTACTTTGTCAACTTGACACAAATTGTCACCCAGGAAAAGGGAACCCTATTGAGGCATTGTCTTGATCAGAGTAGTCTATGGGGCATCTTATTGATTAATGATTGATGTGGGAGGGCCCAGCCCCATGTAGGTGTTCCTGTGTTGTGTAAGAATGCAGAAGCAGGAAGCAAAGCAGGAGGCCCATTCCTCCTTGGCCTCTGTATCAAGTTCTAGCCTCCAGGTTCCTGCATTGAGTTCCTGCCCTGGCTTCCCTTGCTGATGGACCCTAACCTGTAAGTTGTAATAAACCCTTTTCAACACAAGTTTGCTTTAATCTGTGTTTTAAAACAGCAACAGAAAGCAAACTAGGACAGTGTACTTAAGACGGCCCTGTTATAGTGTGATATCTATAAGCAATCAGCCATTCCTCTAAGGACTATTTAATGTCGTGAAGAAACCTGGCTTGTTTCATGGCCATAAGACTTGCTGTGATTTAAGTACTTAAGAGAGGAAAACAAGCCAGGCCCAGCACTTGGAGGCAGAGGCAGGCATATCCCTCGTAAACTCAAGGCTACTCTGGTCTACATAGTAAGTTCTACGACAGTCAGGACTGCATAGTGAGACCCTGTCTCAAAAAAACAAGCAAAAATGATAGGAAAACAAATAGTTAAGTCTTTGATAGTTGGTGGCAGGATATTTTAAAATCTTGTTTTACAATGGAAAAATAGAGTGTTTAAACACTAGACAACATTATTTTGGGGAAGTCAGATACCTAGAAAATGAGCCTGCAAAATTTGTGTATTTATCAGCTAGAGGAAACAGTTATTTCACATGCTTTTTCTACATATTTTAGTTGATTCAAAGTATAGCAAACACTGTACATTCTGAAAGTGTTAGGGTTTGCCTCCTCACAGAGCGTGGTGTGGTAGATGTGTCCCCTAAGAGCTCATGTACTTGACACTGCATCCCGAGTTGGCGGTGCTGTTTGGGAAGGTTACAGGGCCTTGAACCTTTAGGAAGTAGTGTCTTGCTGATGAAATCAGTCCTTGGCTGTTTTCATGGTCTGACTCCACTTGCTGGTCTTACTCTGGTCCCCATGTGAGAATGAAAACATGCTTTGCCTGACTCCACCTTCCATGCTGTGATGTTCTTGGTCACTCTGGAACCGTAAGCCCAATTCAACCCTTTCTTCCCCAAGTTGATTTTGCAGAAAGTAACCCGCAAACGGGTTCAGAGATACAGAAGAATCATGAACAGGAAAGCATTGCTCCAAGTGTGCCTGGGACGGCTTTCCAGGAGAGCCCAGAGACTCGGAAGACCAGTTGTATCATGAAATAAAATGGCAGCTGACATCTTGGTGTTCAGTATGATTTTTAGCAAGAATTTGCCCTTGAGTTTGAACCTAGGTCTTTTGAAGCAGGACTCCTCCAGTCTCTTGCAGCAGAAACCACTTTTGTAAATTTTGGTTTAATATGGGGATAGGGAAGAAAGCTCCTGAGAACCCAGGAGTTAGAATTGTCATGCTCAGTTGAGTCAGTATTAAAGAGACAGGATACAATTATCTCACAAAAAGATATATTTCCATTCATGATTATTTACAGTTTCATATTCAAAGAATATCATATAACTGATACCTTCTTCCATGGTTCATGCTTTTCTTTTAAATGCCTCTATTTACATTTATCTGACAAGGAATTAAAACTAAGATGGTCAAATGCCATGATATTAAACAACCAGCAACACAGCTATGTCTTAGATTTGCTGATCAACATTAGCAATAGTTATCTTAATAATAAATTACCATTCATTTAAAAATCAGTAGTAATTTTAAACAGTTCATAAATAAGTGTGCTCTGTGCAATTTACACATTTAATATCCTGTGGATATTAACAACTTGTATCTTGTTAGCTTTTGCACGTTATTACTTTATCAGATGATAAGCATTCCCAGCGGGACTGGAGAAGCTCCAGGTAGTGCCCCAAGGTCCTCCAGACAGTTTTCAGAGCTCAGCCTGCTTTCCACCGGGAGCTTCCAGTTTCCGTGAGAGGGCCGTTAGGATCTGGTTGAACTTGTCGTATCTCTCGTTCTGGTTGACTTCAGCTCCCTTGCTGCCCCACAACAATCTCATCTGGAACTCAGTCTTTAAGATCTCAGTCATTTCTTCATCCGGTTGGAAATCTGACCAAGAGAAAACGGGTAAGTTTAGTCCTTCCTGCCCAAAATTCAAAGGTAAACATGAATGAAAGTTTGTTATAAAGAAGAGTTAAGATGAGTATTCTCCTCTCTCAGAATTCTTAAAAAAACACTTAAAGGAAAATATAGGGCATTTGACCAGCTTCAAAGAATTCGGTCAGCTCACTAAACCTGTGTCCCCTGTGGGCTTGAGGCGCTGTGAGGAGTCGTGGTGACTGGCTCCTTGTCTGCAGTTGTTTGTAACCATGTGACTGATGCAGAATTTACCTGTCACATCATTCAGCTACATACCGCATGATTCAACTATCTTAGCTGAAAAGTCTGATTTATGGTAGTAAATTTATATGATTTTAGGATACTTCCCTTCATACTTCCAGGCAGCCAGATTTACTGTCTTGGTAGAATTCCCAATTCAGCTCATCTCTGCTTTCTACCAAATGACTTTAATAATCAACAAAAGGAACTGTGGACATAACTCACTTGGTAGAATGTTTGCCTACCATGCATGAAGCCCTGGATTCACTCTCCAGCATAAATCAGGCATGGTGGCATAGCTGTGATCCTAGCTCTTGGGAGATGGGAGCAGGAGGATCAAGAAGTTCAAGGTCATCCTTGGCTATACATCAAATTTAAGATGAGCTGCAAATTTATGAGACCCTATCTCACAATCAGTAACACAGTTATTAAAAACAATGAAATTTTGTTTTTCTTTTGGAAGTCATCCTCACATGCTGCCTCTCTGAGCAAATCAGTTACTTTTCCTGTGTCCATGGCACACTCTATACTTACCCACTGTGTGCCAGATGCCTCTCTCTAAGCACCTTGAGGCAGCACACACCTGTGATGAGTGTGGATCACTCTGGGGATGCTGCTTTCTTCTACTACAAAAAGTTCAATTTACACAGCACTTTCTAGTATGTATGGGACACTTGGAGCAAGAACACAATGAAGTCCAGATAAAAACACCTTCCCAGGTGCTAACGGTGGACATTTTTCTTGACTCTGCCTTTTATTTATTCTGTCCCTAAGTAGAACACAGGAGACACAGAACCCCAGGATTATCTGGAATTCAGGACATAGTCTGAGGATGAACTAGAATAGTGAGAATGACATATACATACGAGATTCCAGGTTGGGGAAGTCAGGTCAGTCAGTAGTGCTTGCTGTGTGAGCACAGAGGCCTGAGTTCAATCTCCAGACTACACATTAAAGGGTTACACATACACAGTTGACAACTGGGACATCATAACAAAAAAGCTGCTGACAGATGATTAATATCCAGAACTCAAAAAGCAGCCAAGACAAGTAGCCCAACTTTAAAAATGTGCTATTGAGTTCTCAAAAGAAACAGAAATAGCTAAGAAACACCTTTGAAGGTGTTCACCATCCTTAGCAATTAAGAAAATGCAAATTAAACTACTTTGAGGTTTCATCATACCCCCATTACCCTAGTCAGAGTGGCTAAGATCAAGAAAACAACAGACACTGGCCAGGATGTGGGGAAAGGTGTAGAATTATAAACTGGGGCAGCCACTAGAAGATTAGTGTGATTAATGCTCACAAAGCATATGATCCACCTATGCACCTGGCATGTACCCCAAGGACCTGATGTAGTACTACACTGTCGCTAGGAGGTGGCAATAACCTAAGTGTCCTTGAGCTGATGGATGCATAAGGAATATGTGGAACATATACACCACAGAATACTATTCAGCTGTGAAGAAAACAAAATAATGAATTTTATAGGTAGCTGGATAGAACTAGGAGATACTATTCTGAGGTTAGTAAATAAGATCAGAAAGACAAATGCCTCATGACAAGAGACCATGGTGGGTCATGTGGGGAGCTCTAGAGAAAAACAATAGGGCACAGGTGCTCTGCAGGGGAAGGCTTTGTCCCCTCTCCTGCCACTGCTCCCCGCCTTAAAACAAAACAAAAAAACACACACCAAGGATGACTGAAAAAAACTATAAACATTTTGTGTTTCTATTAGTACATGTGTGTATATATATATTATATGTATGTATGTGTGTATGTGTGTGTGTGTGTATAATTTAAATCAAGTTATGCCATGCCACTTGGGGTGATAATACTCTTCCCCAAGAGCCAAAGTCAATCTAACAGAAACTCCAGTGCCAGGCATAGGAAACCCCTCTTGGAGTCTTTGGTCGAAGGGGTTCAAGAGACTCCCAGAACTTGAAGGTAAGACCCTATTGCTGAAGATACCACACTTTAGGCAAGGGGCCTGGAAGAATGGAGCTGGAATTGACTTAGAAGCCTCCTCTATGAGGACTAGCTCTCCTAGCATCTATAGATGCCATACAAGCTGCTGAGGGAAAAGAAGCAATTAAAAGTTCTACTCAGCTTTAAAGCCAGTGAGCCACAGCTATGAATATCATAGCAAGATATTTCTAAGGGTGCCAAAGTGGCACTTATATCTTGTGGGTAACCAGCAGCCACTTGGATTAGAGGCGTACTCATAGGAGGGAATTTGTGCCTACTACTATAAACCTAGTCAACTACCTGTGGTTGATGACGTCAGGGGAGAACCTACTACTCCACCCTCCTACGCCAGTGTAATTCCCAACTGCACTCTAAGGATCTACCCTATATCCACAGATAGGTGTAGCTCTTACAGCTTATCCAAGTGGCTGCTTTCTGCAGCAGATAATGACCGTCAACGAAAGTCCCCAGGTGGTCAAAATGCAGAGAACAATTTATTGTGGGCTGCCTGTCCCCCAGTTGGTACATCTACAATCCAATCTCTACACCTAAGGCTCAGGGAACATCAAGGAAGAGAGAGGGTATGGAAAGATTAAGAGCCAGAGGACCAAGGTGATGAGGTACTGCCTTCTGCATAGAATAGGAAGTTGAACCCATGAAATCTCAGAAATATGGTCACCTAAACAAGACCTGTACAGTGGCAACACCAGATGACATTTCAAAGCGGATGGGAGAAATTTTATAAGGCCCCGCCCCTAGATGAAGTGATATAGTAATTAATGGCTGCTAAGAGAAGAATCTGTCTCCTCCAGGGATCCAATCCTGGTTGTTCATCTCTATACACATACACATATGAACAACACTAAATTGACTCTGTAGGTTATATTTACAGATACATGTTTGTATGTATATATATTATATATGTATACAACAATAATTAAAGTGATCTGCATAGGGAGACACAGGAGGTGAAGATAAATGTGTATGGTAGAAATTACATAAATACTGTACTCGTGTATGACATTTTCAATAATTGTGTTTTTAAAGCTGGTCTTGGTTGCCTAAGAGATGGCTCGTGGTTAAGAATGTGTGCTGCTATTTGTAGGACCTGAGTTTGGCTGCTAGGACCTATGTCAGGTGGCTACAGCTGCCTGTAGCTAGCTCAACGGCATGATGCCTCTGGCCTCCCTGTGCGCCTTTGCTCATGTTGTACACATGCCTACATAGAAACACATACAATTTTTTTAAAAATGATTTCTGTTTCTCAAGACAGAGTGTAGACTTGACTGCCTTGAAACTCACTCTGTAGATCAGGCTGACCTCAAACTCACAGAGATTCAACTGCTTCTGCCTCCCAAGTACTGGGATTAAATGTGTGCCATCACTGTGCAGCTTGAAAAAAAAATATTTTTAAAGCAAAGCATAGATAGTATGTACCTCTAATCCCCACACTGGAGAGACTGAGGTAGAAGGGTCCCTGGGACTTGTTGGCCAGCCAGCCTAGCTTCTGTAGTAAGTTCCAGGCCAGTGAGAGATGCTGACTCAAAAAAAGGGGTATATGGTGCTTGAAGAAAGACATCTGAAGTTGATCTCTAACTTACACACACATGCACACACACACATGCACCACAGTGAAACCCAATTATCAAAATAGAAAACATTATCAAAATAGAAAATAATGAGCAATGTTGTAGGAAATGTAGTATCTACATCTTAATCCTTTCTGTTGGTCATTTTTCTGACCAAGGGCATCCATCCCCTTTCTTTTTGCCTTCCTTCTAATCCCCGTGCAGAGAGGATTCCAGAAACAAGGCCCTACCTGCCAGAATCCTCTCAGCGTTCATCCTGTAGCTCTCCGAAGCCTCAGCCATGAACCTGGCTGTGGCCAAGTGGTTCAGCAGAATTTCACAGCTCTCGTCATTTTTTTCCCACAAGTCAGTTCCTTCAAAAGTGACAGTCTGGCGTTCCATTAAGGTCACCAGAGGCATCAGCAGTGGGACTGATACACTGCTGGCTGGGACATACGTAGACTCTGAGGAATGAGGAGGAAAAAGTTCCAGATCACGTTTTGTTGACAGTCAATCACAGACCCACCTAGTCATCTGGGTTTCCTGAGGCACTGCAGAGCTGTACACCTAGCGCCACTGTGTGAGCCAGCAGCAGCCTTGCAGGTGACAGGGGCTTAGCACGTGCACCTTAAAGCTCTGACAAACAACAGGAACCACTAACCCTCTAACCCAGGAGAGACTTTAGAAGCCTGACACTCACCCTGCCCTCCTGTGCTCACCTCTGCCTTCATGTAGGATTTTGCTAAAGGGCTTCAACTGCTTTTCGTAGAGGATGGCTGTTTGCGTGTAGTGATGCCTCAGAGCCGTCCATGTTTTCTCTAACCTTGTGATCTGGAAGAAGGAAAGTTATTGTTTCAGAAAAGCTCTGTTTTAAAAAACATTACCTTTCTGCTTAAGTTTTGGAGTAGATGGCAGATGAGCATGGCATTCTCAGAGCAGCTGTGAGGGGAGAGGAAGTGCAACCCTCTACCGTATGACCCTGATGACCCATCCCATGATGCTTGCACATGTGTATCTATACATACTTAAAAAAAAATGCCTAAACATAACTACCTCATTGTAGTTGTTTTGTGCGTAAGTCAGAGGACGGCTAGTGAGTGGGTTCTTCCTATCGTGTGATTTCAAGAAATTTCTGGTAAGGACCTTTAATCTGTTCAGCATCTTGCTTTTAAGGTGGTCATTCTTTGTTGTTGTCATTGTTTTTAATGAAGAAAATTGTGCGCCAAGTGTGTGCTGACTTCCAGGACACCTGACTGCAGCTGTGTCCCTCAGTGCCAAGGATGTCTATCTGTGAGCACCTGGCAGCATTTCGGAGCTAATCTGTGTCTAGGAAACAGCCAAGATGAAGACACAGAAGGAGCCGGGCAGTGGTGGCGCATGCCTTTAATCCCAGCACTTGGGAGGCAGAGGCAGGCGGATTTCTGAGTTCGAGGCCAGCCTGGTCTACAGAGTGAGTTCCAGGACAGCCAGGGCTATACAGAGAAACCCTGTCTCCAAAAAAAAAAAAAGACACACACACACACACACACACACACAAAAAAAAGACACAGCACTGCTGACACTGCTGGCAGGATCTGGCTTGCAGGACCGACTCTACTACTCAAAGTTCTCCAAGCCCTCACATGAGGGAAGCAGGGCTCACTACCTTCACAATGGAGGCCCATTGTGTTAGGCTTCTGAAAGCATCCAGCATCTTCCAATGCAGACAAGGTCAGAGACCCTACCCGAGATATTAAGTACATTGGGGAACATACTTTGAGACAAATCAAGTGTAGAGCAGTGGTTCTCAACCTTCCTCATGCTACAATGCTCTGTTATACAGTTCCTCATGTTATGGTGACCCCCACAACCATACAATGTTACTTCATAACTATAATTTTTGCTATTGTCATAGATTGTAATGTAAATATCTGATATGCAGGATGTCTGACATGTGACCCCTTTGATGTCCAAAGAAGTCGTGACCCACAGATTGAGGACCCTGGTTTACGGATTCTTTGATACAAGCTCCTTAAATGCCTCTGTTTCCCTAGTCATAATCCCAACTAGCCAAATCCCTGATGACCCAAATGGATGTAGCCTCTGTCAAGCCACAAACTCCAGCATGTTGTCTTGCCCTAACTGGTTCTTCAGGAATATTAGTACTGAGGCTAACTCTTGTTATTGTGCATCAAAGATGAGATATTGAACTAACAGCAGTTACCAGTGTTTTTATAAACAGAATCAAAATACTGAGGACAGTGCTCTCAGCTGCCTGTAACCGGCGCAGCTTTCACTAACATTTAGTCTATCTTTAGAGGTTGGCTGGAGCAGTCAAACGTGCATGGGGTCAAGGTACAAAACTCTTTGACGAGTGTTGAATGCATGCTTGTGTGGGAGGCTGCACAAAGCCAGCATCTGACCTGAGGCATCTCCAGGGCTTTCATGATGGCTGAGAAAGAATAGAGGTCTCCCATGGCGTCCTTCAGTTCCACCGCCACCTGGATGATCTTATTGAGGGTACCCGCTCGATTCTCCAGTGTGCCTGTGCAGCCCAGAATGTCCACAGCAATGCCGATGGCCATGGTGTTGTGTCTAAGTAGGAGAAGACCAAGGGTCAGGCTCAAGGCAACAAGATGAGGAGAAAATGGCCCTAATCATCCAGAAGGAGGGCTATTGGTGTGCCACTGTTTGGGAGCCAGTTTGAAAAGCTGATCTCAATAAAGTCCATCCCACACCAGGCAAAGAATGCACTACGAATTCAGAAAGTAAGATGCCCTAAGATAACCAGGTTCAACCCTGAACGTGGGACCATGTAGAGGACTTCCTGGGCAGGACCTCAGGAGTGCATGCAGCTACATGTTCCCTCTCTTATGAGAGGCCTGAAGAGATACCAGTGCTCCAACAGAAAGGGGAAATGGATGTAGCCTCTGTCAAGCTTCATGCCACTCCTGGGGAAGACAGAGCTCCACTTAGTAGGAATGGAAAAGAGGAGAGATGGCGAGAGTGGGAGAGACAGACAGAGAGGGGAGAGGGAAAATATGAACTTGATTCAAAATGTCATGGATATCAGAACAAGAGGAGGAGAGAGGAGGTGAGAAGAGTGTTCTGCAGCCCCAACACAGGTGCCAACAGAGACCAGAGAGGTAAACAAAGACCGAAAGACAGGCAGGAATCCGTAAACAAAGACCGAAAGACAGGCAGGAATCCGCTGTAAGGTCAGACCCTAATAAAACGGAGTACCTACTCCCCCCACCCAATTCTCCCTTTTTCTCACCCTAAATTACAAGAGTCACACTCAAGAGCCTTAGGGCAGGAAACACGGTGACTTTTCTGTACAATGGGACCCTATGTGCAGGGTCTGCCGGTGGCAGGAAGCTCAGGCAGTGAACTGTTCCTCCCCTCTATAATCTGAACCCAGGGATTTACTGCACTGAGCCAAAATTGTCCTCGTCTTCCAAGCTACTGTGCAAGTGCTGGAAGTAAATGTATAGCTGTGATTCCTAAGATGCCATGTGCCTTTGAGACTCCAGGTCATACTCTCCTGAAAGCTCACAGCTGGCGCGGTTCCCAGCTGTGTTCCTTCTGTGCCTCGGTGGGTGTTCTCTCACGCTTATTGAGCAGAGGTGGTAGTTGTCTCCAAGTGTCGTGTGTGTGTGTGTGTGTGTGTGTGTGTGTGTGTGTGTGTGTGTGTGTGTGATGTGTGTGTAGTACTCACTTGCAAAGCAGGGGCAAAGTTTGTAAAATACAGACTGTGAGCACAAAAATAACTTATCACCTCTATCTTTATTTGTAAGCCTCTCTGTTGTGTGTGTTTCTCTCTGTCTCTCAGTCTCTGTCTCTGTCTCTCTCTCTCTCACACACACACACACACCCTCCCCAAGGTGCTGGGGACTAAACCCAGGGCCTTGTACAGGCAAACAATCTACTCCTGAGTTATGTCCCTAGCCCATCCTGACCTTTAACTTTGAGTCAAGGCCCCATAATTTGCCTCCTGACTACTGAATTTGTGGTCCCCCTGACTCATTTTGTCTGTTTGTCCCATCTCTTTCCTTTTCTCCCAACTATGTCCTATTCCTGATTTCTTGTTTTTCTAACCAATGAATCCAACCAGGGTAAACTTCATGTATTTGTTGAAGAGTTACATCTCCTAGTAAAGTATTAACGTTAATTCAGCCCTACACTACAGGTGTTTCTTTCAACTAACAATGAACCCATTTCCCCTGCTTCGTTCATGTGGCTAACTAGCTAATGACAATGACTTGCTCAGCATCTGCTGGGGACTTCCTGCTGCTGGTGCTGTGTGGGAATGACTCAAGTCTGTGGCTTCCATGTCAGTGGCCAGCAGCTAGCGGTACCCACATCTTACCAGAAGAATGCTTCCAGCTTAGCCTGCCCAGGAATGAGGCAGTAAATTAGATGTCAAGGGTAGTTTTATGTTTGATTCCAGATCAAGAAAATGAAGTCATTGTGCAGTTCAGGGCTCCTAAGACCTTTAGTTAACACACTGTAACTAGTCAAACTATCCCCCAGGCTCCGTGAGGAGATCCCACAGTCAGAGATAGAAACAAATTATTAGGGTGCATGATTCTAGGCAAGTAGCAAAAAAGGGAGGGATCTTGACAGAGCTGAAGTCAGAAGACAAGCAAGAGAGTGGCCCTGCAGCTGCTGGCCACAGCTTAGGCTCAGAGCTCAGGCCCCAGCGCACCTCTCCGTGCTGGGGTGGGGGGTTGGGGGGTCTGGAAAGTCCAGATCACAGTGTATCTATTCAGAATGAGGAAGTGAGGGTGACCATTCCACCCAGACAACAGGGGAAGAGCGAGCAGTGTGCTGCTGGGCGTGAGGTGGAGGTCGAAGTGAGAAGTCTTGTCAGGAAGAGCAAGTGGCTCAGATGTTGGACATGAAATTCCCGCAAAGCTTGCCTGAACAAAGTTGGGGGGGGCATTTTCTAACACATCTGTCCTCCTACTGACCCCAGCCCCCACCCCAGCCTCTGCCTCACTCCCTCAAAGCCATTTGTTTTGTGTTGTTTTTCTTTGTTGTGGCCATGTCTCCATATATAGCCTAGGCTAGACTCCCTGTATACATGACACATATTCCCTGTATATGACAGACTGGCCTGGAAATTGAGATCCTCCTTGCCTGTGCTTTACCAGTGCTGGAGTTACAGATGTGCCACCCCACACTCATTTTTGTAAAGTTGTGTGGAACGCAGCCTTTACTCCCAAAGGCCAACAGCTGCTTGCACAAGTGGATATTAACACTTAAATTTAAAACTTTTCATCTCTCGGTTCCCTCTGCCACCCACGTACAGTGGCCACAACAGTCAGTGGTTTGAGCACATTACTGTACCACAGAAGACTCAGCTAGCCAGGGCTGTACCCAAAAATACCATGGACACTCTAACACTCATGGCAACTGGGAAATAATCTGTATGTACACTAGTGAGCATGAGAGAGGGAAAGGGAGAGGGGGAAAGAGGGGAAGGGGGGGAGAGAGAGGGAGGGAGGAGAGAGAGGGAAGGAGGGAGAGAGAGGCCAGCTTTGTTTTAAGATGAAAATCTAGTCTTGTGTTTCTTGTCTTAAAAGCGTGTCTCATCTCTAAGCATCCATGTTCAAGGGCATGATTTCGCTTTGTTTTGTGGTTTGTTTATTGTTGGCAAAAAGGCTTTATTATATATCCTGGGCTGGACTTAATCATCCTGCTTCAGCCCCCAAGTACTGAGATTACAGATGCCTGTGTGTTTTAATGAACACCTAGTGTGGTGGTGAGTCAACTTGAGAGAACCTAGAATCAGCTGGTAGATGGGCCCCTGGGGACTTTATTAGCTGAGGTAGGAAGACGGGGCCCTGTAGGTGGCCACGCTCACCAGCTGGGACTCTGTCCTCTGTATGGAGAAGGGAATGGAGCAGCAGCTTGCATGCCTGACTGAAGACACAGTGTGACCACATCTTTCAAGTCCCTGCTGTCCTGGCTTCCCCACCATGAGGGACTGTGAACTGAAATAAACCCTTTCTTGGGATGCTTCTGCCAGGGTAACTTAGTACAGCAACAAGGAAAGAAACTAAGTACCCAGGGTTTGCGGTGTTTCTAGAAAATGGTGTCATGGTTTCAGAGCCTGGGGATCCCCAGTCCTCTGGTCTACCCCTTAAAGAAAGAGGTCAGAATCTGTTCTCCTCAATCTTTCCCAGTCCTCATTCATCAAGAAGTCTTAAGCTCCAGAAACACCATGAGATGCCCCTGAGAGGAGGAAGGCAGCAGGAAGGTGCAGTGGTCTGGTTGCAGCCACGCCACAGCTGCAAACAAGGCCACTCTCCAGCCACTGTTCGGGAATGGGGCAAGGGAGGTGTGATGTCCCCGACTTGGGTGGCACTTGTCTGCCCATCCCCAGGTCTTCTACGGCTCAGGCTTGGAGAGTCATATGCACCCTGGAATGACGTGACTCCAGGACAGTCCCCATGGCATGCTGCTGCATGGATACCTGCAAGGAGCTGACTATGTGAAACACAGAGACAGCATGCTCACCTCTCAATAATGTCCAGGCGCAGCTGGCGTCCATGAGGCAAGGTAATGAGTTCCAGTCCCGAGCTCACACCCATGTTCCTCTTCATGTCTTCAGAGACTTCTAGTATCCTAGCAACCTGTCGGGAGCCGAGGAGAAAGTCGCTGGATCAGGAAGTGTGTTGGCCTCGTGTTAATTTAGCACTCGGAGAGAAAGAAATACAGTACATGGGAACCCTGTGGCTGTGGATGGAATATGCCTGGATTTCTCTGAGTGACAGAGTGTGAAATGTTTCTTATATATGATATTTGAAGAATTTTAATATACATCATAAAATATAAAATGGGGTGAGAGGCTGGAGAAAATAGTTTGGTCTATACATTGCTTGCTGTGTAAACATGAGAAGCAGAATTTGATTCCTAATGCCAATGTAAAAAGGCATGGTAGTGTGGGCTCCTAACTTACAGCACTGAGGAACAAAAATAGGTAGATCCCTGGGGCTCACCAGTCAGCCAGCCTAGCGACAAGCCCCAGGTCCTCAAGACACCTGAGGGGTTGTCCTCTGACTTCCACACACTGACATGTGTGTATGTACCCTCATATGTGTATTATCTCACACACGAACAAGAACACACACACACACACACACACACACACACACACACACATACACTTGTGGGCAAAGGACTGACTGAACTCCTAAACAGTCTGTACAGCCTGAAGATCTGGTATGCATCCAAGCCCAGCCAGGGAGCTAATCATTTATTCGGCTCTGGCCTGACACAGGCTGGATCCTGGCAAGACATTCTGCTGCCAACAAGAAGGCTGTGCGTGTGTGTGGAGCCCACCAGTCTCTTCGGTGGAAAAGCAGAGTGTTGTCCAAGTTCCCCTCTGCTCTGGGCCTTACCATTCATGTTCTCATTTAACAGCCACGGCTGGCTGCTATTGCCCTTAATTACGCCTCTCCTGGGTGCAGTAAGTGTACCTTACGGCTGGAAGCCATTAAAAACATATGCGGTGATTGGAAACCAACACTCCCACGGCTTCTCCAGAGGTTTCCCTGAAAGAAAATCTTTCTTTGTCCGAACCAGCTCTCATCTCAACCCAATTCTTTGCTTTTCTCTTCATTGATTAAATTCGTTCTTTGGGTTTCTTACAGTCTGATCTCTCTCCTTTTTTTTTTTACCATCTCCTTTCTAACGTGCATAGTCACATTTGAATGGAGTCGGATGTCAGACCTGACTGTTTCTCAGTATACAGCATGCTGAAATGTCACAGTGGAGTCAGCTGCATCTCTGAACTGGGGCCATGCTAGCTCCCTGATACACAGCAGTGTGACGCTGGGATTCAGGGAGTCTGACTGAGTCAGGACATGTGGCAGGCACCCCGATGGGCTCTGTGCTTCCTGTGGTGGGTTGTCTTCTACCATAACCATGCCAGGCAGGTCAGCGGGGCAGAGACCTTCATAACATGCCACACAAAAAAAGGTCAGGGAGTTCAGCAGTTACTAAACCTGACCTGAACCTTCCATACGCTGAGCAAGGCAGTTCCTGTCAGTGCTGGGGGTCAGCCTGAGGATCTGGCCGTCCAGTGGTGGCACCCAGGACAGGAGTCAGGATTCATTTTAGGTTCACCACTGCAGGTAAAGATTCACCATTCTCAAAGGCTTTGCTAAGGATTCAAATGACTATTTGAAAGTACAAGTTGTGAGTCATTGGCCATGTGGAAAGGGGGCGATTCTGGCCAGGTCTCAGGAATGAGAGGGCTACCTTGACCATGGCGAGGCATTCCATACATCTCACATATTTAGCCCATCATCCTGCCAGAGAGTCTAAGCCCTGTTCCTCTTTGACGTGCACTGCAGCCCACACTCTCTATGTAGTAAGCCTCAAAGGCTTACCACTGACGCAGTTTTCTTCTGGAAGCACTAGTAGGCACCCTGAGGGCTCCACTCTGAAAGCAAGAAGCCTCTAGCCTGAACTAAGTGTCAGTCACCCATCATTAGGTCTCTTTCCTGAGTTATACACACTTTCCAGGGCCGAGCTGGAAGACTATGGGATATTGAGCCCACACTGGGATCTAGGCTAAGTCCTCTGGGACATGATAGGAGGAGCATCTGTTTACTATGGCAGGGCAGGGTGGCATGAATGCACTAAGGCAAGACACTCTAAGTTCCACTTGCCGCCACTCTGTGGACCCATCCTTCTACATTCAAGACCCCTGTAGTGTCCTGAGGACCCCTGATGGGGACCTGGCCTGGCCCTCTGTTCAGCTGCCAAGAGGCCTGAAATGCAATCAGATCACCAGGCCCAATCACTAGATGTTCTGGCCCTGCTGTCCCTAGCACGGAGGACTGGGACCTGTGCCCATGCACACATGGGTCTGTTTCCCTAGCTTGATGATAAAGTGCTATAACAGCAAGATCCTGTATGAGCCCAGATACAGAAACTTGCAAACACCGAGGACAACAATCAGGTCCTTCCCAGCCCACCCCAGCCCCCTCTTCTTTGATCGAGAAATGAATCCCATGTAGACCAACCCCGTCCCCATAGCTTGTGATAGCGCATGTGCCTCCAAGCCTACAACACACTTTCTGCATTCACCTTGCCAACTGCTCGGCCTTCCAAAGTCATCTTTGTTGGCCATGATCTCTAGCTTCAAGCCCTTGCTCAAGCCTAGGGAGTCCAGCCACTCCTGCCAGAGCATTTCCTGGCCATGCTGTGGACCAAGTCCCTGTATCATATCTCCTCTCATCCCATTCCCACCAAAAAGCAGGTCCGTCCAGGACAGAGATGCCAGTGAGCCAGGCACACGGCAGGTGCTCAATCAAGGCTGAACATATAACACTGATCAACACTTAGTGCTTTACTCTGGGCCAGGCAAAGTGCCCAGGGCTTCAAATATATTATCTCAGTCTTCGCTGACCACCTGGGTAGGAGGTATTCCATTCCACAAATGGAGAGAGAACCAGGGCCATGCAGCTGCTAGTGGACAATGGTGGGACTTGGACTCATACGTAAAGGCCAAGTTCTTAACTGGGAGACTTTACTTCCACATTCAAAGACAGTAGGTGCCAGAGTGGCTGTGCTCTGCCAGGGAGAGTAAGGCACGAGCAGTGCCCATCTGCAGGTGGCAGAGGCTCTGAGCTGGGGTGCTGGACACTGATGGGCTGTAGCTTCCCGTGTACTCAGAACCACCCACTGTCCTGATGCCCTTAATAAGCAGCTGTTCCTGACCCATGTGCTGGGGTGGGAATGGGCGCATGGCCCCAGATGCTGCTCCATGCCTGCTTCTGGCTCCTGGGTGGCTCCATCTCATTGCTGCTCCATTTACAGTGGGAAAGAATTTTCCTGTTGGAGACACTGGCTCTGCCTGGTAGTAGTTCTGGGAGAAGATCAAGGAACGGGTGGTGGTGGAGGGAAGAATTCGGAGGGCTGGACAGAGCCTTGCCCCTGAGGCTAGGGTGAACAGAGTCTAGCCTGCTTGCTGGGGACTCCCAAGAAACCTATCTTTCAATGAAACCTGAAGACGGATATGGGAGGAAGCCCAGGAAGAGGACAACGTGCTCAGGGCAGGAAAAGGAGGAGGACTGCATACTTGCCAAGTGACATCAGACTTAGGCGCTCCTGTGAAGGATGTCAACGGCAGTGGGAAGCTGCCAGACCTGGAAGGGCTGGGCAGGCATCTCCCCTTTCCCTCCTTCTAGACACTCAAGCCCTCACAGACAGCCAAGGGCTCACTGCCCCCCAGGAAAGGAGCTGGTCTGTAATTACAGAGCCCTGCGTGTACAAGGAATTTCCTCCTGGGGCTTGTGGGTGGGTGGGCGGGCTCACGCTGGGTGTGACTCTCACTCACCTCTGGCCTGGTGGCTTGGTGCTGAACGCTTAGACCCAGCCTGACTGACTTGCTGGGACAGGGACTTTTAGTCCTCTCTTGCCACCACCGGACAGGAGGTAAGGATTTAACATGGCAAATCCTCTGCCTACCTGTGTGTTCTGCACAAGGCTGCCCAGCCCCAGAGTTAACAAGTCCTGTTCTTTCACAGCAATCTCATTCCCTTGGAGCTTTCCCCTGGGAGCAGGGACACGCCCTCCTTCCTCCACTAGCATGGGTGACACCCTTCAGCCACAGGAACTGACGTACACTGGTCATCTAGTTAGCCTTCCAGTCCTGGACTCAGGAAAAGAGCTCTTTCTACACAGCTTGTTGGTTCCTCCAGTTCACTCTCGGAGTCCTTTATCAGCCCTCCAAACTCCCTAGGGCCGGCTAGGACATCAGATTTACAGCCAGGATTCCTGACACAGGAAGGAAATGTCAGCTTTCGAATAAACCTAACCTTTGAAACTCATGGTGTTCTCTGAGCTGAATGAGACAGGGTTTCAGATTTCACTGAGGCCTTACTCAAATGCCCACGTACCAACTGCTATATACCAAGAAGGTGGGCTAAGCCCAAGATGCCCATTGTCTAAGGGATACCAAGAGCTTGCATACACAGATCCCCTACTCCTGAAGCAAATGCCCCTATTAAAAATGAGGATGGGGCTGGAGACGTGGCTGAGCAGTTAAGAGCATTGGCTGCTCTTCCAGAGGTCCTGAGTTGAATTCCCAGCGGTCACATGGTGGCTCACAGCCATCTGGAATGGAATTTGACCCCTTCTTCTGGCATGTATGAAAACAGCACTCATATATATAAAATAAATTATTCTTTTTTTAAAAAAAAAAAGCAAAGATGATAAAAATGTATGTAGCTATGGAATGAGACTCAGGCTTGGAGTTGTATCTATGTATGATAAACAGTGTTATTTATGAATGCTAATAAGCCTGGCATTCCACCAAGCATTGTCAGCACTGATCATTAGGAA
The DNA here is from genome assembly GCF_008632895.1 of Mastomys coucha. Classification (NCBI taxonomy): domain Eukaryota; kingdom Metazoa; phylum Chordata; class Mammalia; order Rodentia; family Muridae; genus Mastomys; species Mastomys coucha. The sequence goes on along the minus strand of NW_022196898.1, from coordinate 70,180,356 downwards.
GGTGGAGTTTCTAAAATTAGCTTTTAATTTTTTTTTTCTTTTTTTGGGGTTTTCGAGACAGGGTTTCTCTGTGTAGCCCTGGCTGTCCTGGGACTTACTCTGTAGATCAGGCTGGCCTCGAACTCAGAACTCAGAAATCCGCCTGCCTCTGCCTTCCAAGTGCTGGGATTAAAGGCGTGCGCCACCACCACCCAGCCCCAGCTTTTAATTTTTTATTTTAGTTTATGTGTATGCATGTTTTGCCTGCATATATGTCTATGAAACACATGTGTGGGTGGTGCCAAAGACACCAGAAAGGAGTGTCAGATCCCCTGGACCTGGAATTATAGATAGTTAAAAGCTGCCATGAAGGTGCTGGGAATCAAACTGGGGTCCTGTGGAAGAGTAGCCAGTGCTCTTAACCACTGAGCCATTTCTCTAGCCTGAATTTTGAGATTTTTTAAAATTATATTGTGTGTGTGTGTGTGTGTGTGTACACATGTATATATACCAGGATGTGTGTACAGGTCAGAGGATAAGTTGCAGAAGCTGGTCCTCTTTCAACCATGTGGGTTCTGGGGAATGTATTCAGGTTGTGGCTTGTCAGCCAGCTGTATACACTAGATGAGCCACCTCACTGACCCTGGAAACTAGATTTTGTAGGATTTTTATCTTTTCTTCTAATCTGCATCTTACAATTTTTTAATTTGAACAATTCTTGTTAAAAAAAAAAAAAAAGTCGGGCTGGAGAGATGGCTCAGCAGTTAAGAGCACTGACTGCTCTTCCAAAGGTCCTGAGTTCAAATCCCAGCAACCACATTGTAGCTCACAACCATCCGTAAAGATATCTGACGCCCTCTTCTGGTGCATCTGAAGACAGCTACAGTATATTTACATTTAATAATAAATAAATCTTTAAAAAAAAATCAAGTTGAAGATGATTATCATAAAAATCATATCGGGAATTAAATAAATATGCCATGTAAGTAAGTATAATGCATAATAGAATAAAGGGCCCTGCCACTCCAGCAGCCAGGCTTTCTGCTAGCCTCCTTCGCCCCCAGCTGCTCCAGTTCTGACAGGGCTGAGGGGAGTTCTTAGCTAAGAAAGGAAGAGGAGGGGGAGTCACAGACACTGTCTTTAGCAGGCTGGGTTCAGAGGCAGGCCTGCCCTCCCTCTGTCTAGGTGAAGTTTACCAATTTCCTGCTGGACAAAGGTTGCTCTGGCGGCGGTTCCCACCCTGCAAATAAATCTCCACACCTGCGTTACTGTCTGGCTCTCTTCCAGCTGGCCGGGGGATGGCCAGGCAGACCCCTTTAAAAGTAACGGAAGCGGACAGCCACAGAACACTAACCTTGCAGTCCACACTCAGCATGTGCTGCGCAATGACCCTGGCGTCGTGGTTGGTGAACAGTTCTTTGGCGCGCTTCAGCATGGCCGTTTCCAGGGGCTTGTTCTCTGGAGGAAGGAGCTTAGACTCAAAGTCATTGGGTCTGAACGACGACACGGTCTCCATGAGAGGTGGCACAAACTTGGTCTTGTCCTCCTGACCCTCATCCATCTGCACTGCCAGTGGATCCCAAGGTCTCACTTGGTCATCCCCGTCAAGGATCAGGTAGTTGATGCCAGAGTTCCGGGGACCCGATGCCCCATTCTGTTTGGCTGTCAGCAGCATCTCGTGGCTGTCCTGAGCTTGTGACGGAAGCTTGGCTCCTCTGTCACAGCCCACCGCAAAAGCAGGGTTCAGTTCACAGTAGTTGGCCTCTGAGTTGAGCCAGGGAGATGGAGAAGGGGGAACCTTGAGGAAGGGCACCTTGCAGGGCTTTGGGGGTGGCTTGGGGCACAACTGGCTGTCTGATCCCCGAAGCGCCTCCCCTGCCCTAGCATCCGAAGAGAATCTTCGTACCAGTGCTGGACTCAGAGTGGGCTCGCTGCCAGTCCTGAACACGGGAGAGCTGGGGCAAGGGCTCGTGTCCATACTCGGAGACTGGGGGGGCAGCTTGCAGCCTGTGGAGGAGAAAAGAAGGTCCGAGAAAGCTCCGTTGTCTGGAGAACAGAAAACATGGGAATGACTGCTCCCAGCTCTCACACTATGCCCTTGGGTTCCCCTCTCTGCCACAAAGGAAAACACGGTGACTCTCTCACATCAGGTCTGGTTTGCGGCAGTCGAGAACACTGTGAAGGCTTCTCTGGCTCCACCTCACTCTAGAGGTGACTCTAAACCCCAAGGGCTGGGCTCTAACACCATTTTATGGTCATAGCAGGTTGGGACAGTCAGAACAGGCAAACATGTCTTGGGCAGGGAATAGAACAATCCCGTCGGAAGAAATAGAAACCTTCAGCCACATAGCATTAAAGGGCTCTGAGTCACAAAGTCAGGGTGGATCTCAGGCAGCATTAAAGAGAGAGCGAGCGATGCAAGGAAGATAGACAGACACACGGAGATAAGCCAAACAAACATTTTACAAAGGAGCACTGGGAAAAATCACTTTATGGCTCGGGGGAAGGTTACTTATTAAAAGAAATGAAAAACCCTCCCACTGGCACTAAATGCTTATGGGTTTCCCAAGTCCCATGCCCCACCACTCTTCTAGCCATGAAAAGAACACAGAGAAATAGCAAAGGTGTCTGTGGACAGCCACTCCATTAGCAGCCCCAGGACCACTGCCAGGAGCCACTGATGGGGGTGGGGCCAGCTAAGGCGTGAGCTCTTCTTATCTCGATGACCAAAACGCATCAACAGGGTTTGAAATGTTAAAAATCCTGGGTACAAACGCTAGGTGACCCTCTTACTCAATACCTTAATTCCTCAGTTTCCCCAGCTGCAAAATGAGGACAACTGTGCCCACTTTGAAGGCTGGTTATGAGACTTAAGTGCTAAGACGCCTAAAGCATCAAGCTCAGTGTACCACAACCAAACAGCTCTGCCAACCTCCCCTCCTCCAAGCTGAAGGTCTGGAATCTTCAAACCCCGTGGCTGGTTTGGGCAGAAAAAGTTCGAGGGCATTCAGGGCCACACCACCCACCTTCTTGCCTGACACTCCCCCACACCTACCTATGGGCAGGTGACTCTCCGACTGGTGAGCTTTGAGGGTTAAGGCCCTCCTGTCCTGCACGTGATCCAGGCAGGCGGGCTGGCTGCCACTCTTCTCTTTATTCCTGAAGCCAGAGACCAGGCAGAAACGTGTCATTAAGTAGTAAAACCCTCCTTTAGGCGACGTCACATCACGGAAACTTAAGAAAACTCCCGGAATGGACGCAGCAGCCCATACCCTAACAGTAAAGGAGAGGCCAAGAGGAGGAGCTACTGACGGGGTGTGCCGAGTCCCCAGGGCCAGAGCAGCTGAGTCCCAGGCTGCTTCCTCAGCCCTTCCATCCTGTCGAAAAGAACGTGCTGAATGGGTCACAATCCTCTGGGGAGTAGTGGGAAGGCATCTGATGAACTGGAATGTGTGCTTCTTTAAAAAAAAAAAAAAAAAGCTTTAAATGATTCTCACTCCCTGGGGGAATGGCTTATTTAACTAACACGACTTTTCCACAATGGATCAATGTCAGCTGGGGGGAAACTGGAGGCCACTTTCCATTTCTATGTACAGACCAGCACTCCCCTTTCTCTACCCCATAATAATCTGCAGACTCCAGGGGTGGCTCTCATACTTATCTTCCTGGCTGGGCTTGGAGCACCCACAGGTGACCTCTAACTGCTAAGTTAGAGGCAAAAGTGGCCAGTATGTTCACCAAATGGCAATGGGGAGGTACAGTGCACAACCAGCCAGGGGAAAGACAGAGGGTAACTTGAGGCACTTTTTCCAACACTCCCTCTGTCCGTTCTGGTTAACTGGGGATCACTCTAATTACAGCCGGCGGTAGAGATACACCGACCAGCCAGGCCGCAACGAACAGGTCCTCCTGAAGCATAAACCAGTCTTACACAAACCAGAAGATCTCCCCTACGTTTGAAAACAAACAAACAAGCAAAAAGAAAAAGAAAGAAAAAAAAAACAACTTTCAGCAACCACTCAAAGATAAGTAGGTCGGAGCAAATTGCTAAAGGTAAATGACTTTGGAGAAACGTTATTTGAGCTGTGTCCGCCATGATCAACAATCAACCGATCAGATTATTCCAGGGGCCCAGAGCAGCTAGACAGGTGGAAAGCGGTGTGCCTGAGAACACACACCTTTGCCCAGGGGCCCCGGGCTTCCAGCCAGGCAGCAGGTGGCAGTGGGCCAAAGCTGACATGGAGACGTCACTGAAGGGCAGCAGGGTCAGGTGACTAGCCACTGGTCATGCTGAGGTCGCCCTTCCCCGACCTGAAGTGTGTTGGCTGCTTCCTGTGGGCAGCTGTCCCAGAGCCTCTGCATTCCACAGGACAATCAGAAGAGAGCATCTCCCACATCCCTCCATGCCTCCCCGCTTGCCCCTAAGTCTGACTTTTGCCTCCCCTGCAGAGAAGAACAGCCACCAGGAATACCAGCAGTCGCTGTGAGTAAACACTTTCCACTTCCTGCACTCTCTAATGTGTCTGTGGCGTCTATGCGTCCAGACCAAGGAAGGGCGTCCCACAGAAGTTTAAGGTGTCTACCCAAGGGTTGCAGAGCTAGCCACGTGGAAGCTGCGTGGTGCCACAGGTTCTGAGTCAGTTGCTGACTAACACATGCCAGGCAACAAGCTACAGTTTATGTTACTTACAGAGTCCTGCATTTTCATAAGGTGTTCAACAGGAAAGAAATTATAGTTTATATTTTCTCTTGGCCCAGACAGGAAAGCAGAGCGGCGAATGGACACGTTTACTTATATGTGGGAGTCGAGAAGCCAGGAGTCGGGGCAGGGCTGCTGCCCAATAGAGGGGTCCAGTCTACATCTTAGCTTTCCTCCCCGGGCTCCAGCAATTGGATGTGTAAAGGCTTCTCAGCTCTGGAAACCTGGTCCTATGCAAATAAAGAGCTCGCCTCTCAGCCCTTTCCTGCCTATTCTCTGAACGCTTCTCTTCAATCCCAGGAGCGCGGAGTCCCGTTTCCTCCCTCCACACTTCCAGTCCTTCAAACCCCATCTGTTCCCTCAAGTCAAGCCTTTTCCATAAGACCAGTCCCTAGCCTCGGCACTGACCCCTGCTGGATGTTGCCAGGAAGCATGTCCACAGTCCCTGCCCTCCCTACAGTTTATCGACTAGGTAGGCTTTTCCCTTGAACCCTGAAGACCTCAGAGGTTGACTCCACCACTCCCTTCCAACCTGGGCCCTTGCTGAAACCTACACTGGCTTTCCTGCTTTGGTTTCTCTCCCTTCTCTATGCCTACTGCTACCCAGTTCTGCTTCAGGATTTGCTGTTCACTGTGCCAAACATTTGTAGCCTGGCACAAAGGCCTCCACCATCCGCTGGGGGTTTTCCTCCTAACCCCATCCCTCCCTTACACAGACCCTCTACTCCAGCCTGGCCAATAAACCCTCCAGGCTCCTCTGGCCCTTGAACGTCTCACATTAAATCCCTGGAACCCCCTCTTCTTTGCAGTGTCCCCCAAATATCCCCTGCTCAGACCCTGTTGGTTTTGTTGTTGTTTTATTGTCTTTTTGTTTTAGAGATGGGGATCTCATTCTGCAGTCAAGGATGGCCTTGAACTTGGGGCATTCCCCCCCCCCCATTTCAGCCTCAAAGCACAGAGATAACACGTATGTATCACACATCTAGCTCCACCATTTGCTTTTGATGCACTTTAAGTGGGGATTGATTAATCATGCACACCCATGACAGCTGTCCACTGACAGTGAGTGTACTAATATCTTCTCTACCCCTTAGCCTAAGCCAGGCCCCAGCACCCCACAAACCTACCTGAGGAGGTTTCCTCGGGGCAAGCTGTGTTCCCGAGCCTGGATGCTGCCTGTGGTGAGGCTCAGCCTCTTCGCCACATCTGGCCTCCCCTCAGCAAGGCTACCCTCCCGGCCTCGGCCCGGGGAGGTGCCATAACGCTCTTCCAGACACCAGAGGGGCACTGTCCTATTGATGGGCTGGAAGATGATGGCTCCACTCTGTTGGGAGATGGGCCGCCGGTTGCCCACGTAGCACCGAACCAGCCCAGGGATGGAGTCAAAGCTCTCCATCTCGAACTGGTACTGCACACGGCTGTAGGCTTCGCTGAGCCGCAGAACAGTCCGGTTGATCTTAAAGTGCTGAGCGAGGTTCTTCCACTGACAGGTCAGGACAAAATTTCCAGGGCTAGACAGGGAGTCACGAACCAGGAAGTCCCCGTCCCGCTGCACAAGGTTTTCAGACACCTGTAGGCAAAATGATGGATGAGGAACAGGAAAGGCAAACAAACTCTCAAGAACTTGACAAGAAGGCAGTGCTGCTATGTCTGCTTCGTGTGCGCATGCGTGCGCATGTGTGCAGCGACCAGAGGAGTCTTTCCTTAGGCACAATCGGTCTCACACAAGCCAGGGATCTGGCTTTCTCCGCCTCTCCAATGCATGTGTTACCATGCCTGGCTCTCCTGCTTTTTTTGTTTTTGTTTTGCTTCTAATGTGGGTTCTGGGGATCGAACCTAGATCCTTGTGCTTGCAAGATGACTATTTTACCAACTGAGCCATCTTCTCGCACTCCCTTTATTAGTCACGTCTTTGCTTTGTTTGTTACATGTCACACTCAAGAACTGTATCCTAGCTGGGTATGGCCATGCACAGAGGTGATCAGCGTGCTCAGGAAACTAAGACAGGAGGAGGACAGTGAGTTTGAGGCCAGCATAATACATTTGAGGTCATCCCCCTCTCAAATGCAAAACAAAACACCCAAACTATTTATGGACCATCCTCTACATGCTCAACACTACTGCAGACTCAGGAGACACAGCAATGACAAGAGTGCTTTCTCGGGGGCTTTGTGTGTGTGTGTGTGTTTGGTGTAGCACTCTAGGGACAGACAGACAGCTGCAAGCATGGTGAGTCAGATATTGTGAAGCTAAGGAAAGAAAAACTTTGGAAGGGTTATTGGTCAAATGAGGGTGGCCAGGAAGATGTCCCAAGAAGAGGACATTTACACAGACTTGGAGGATGTAAAACAGCAGGAAGAAATGAGGTTGTGTGCTCCCTGGGTCTGATCGTCCCTCTAGTCAGCCAAGGGAGGAGAAAGAGGCTAGCTAGGTTCCCTAAACATCCTTCTAAGATTCCCGTTTACAGAGCAGGATGAACCCGAGAATGGCACGGTGGACTCTGGACAAGCTAGAAGGCTAGAAAAAAATACAAAGTCACCTGAGGTTTCCTCACCTCACAAAATTACCGTGAGGATAATCCATTGGCATATGGGAACTAGGCAAAGCACAAGTATAATGCCTGCATCACGACGCACGCCCCCACAGGAAACCACTGTGTTGCTGACGTTTACAGTGAAGATGTATACTGTGGTCCAGTCCATCATTCTGGAGCCTGACCACCTACGTTGGCATTCTGCCCCGGCTGTGTACTAGACACAGTACATAAGCGCCTTGTGGCTCAGTTACATCATCTATAAGATGTAGATAATGAATGCTATTGCTACACCTTCAAAGGGATTGAGTGCTGGCACCCTGCTACCATTGTCACAGCATTTCAGTTAGTGTCCAGAATGATGTACTCCTGAGAGCTCACCCTCCTGGCGCGCTGACAAGGACAGCCATGATGACATTTTTCCCCTAGGATATTCTAACATCCAAGTGACGCTATACTTCTGCTAGCTCAGAATAGTGTGCTGCTATGGTTACTTCAAAACTGCCTCTTTGCCTTAAAAATACATTTTCATGCAGAAATTCCATTTCCCGGAATTGAGCCAGTAGAAAGAATTATAGGTCTGAACGTGGTAGTTATCTTACAGCATGTTGCTCAGGCTGCTAGAGACTCTCTTAAGTACCCCATAAATTGTGATGGGTGTGTGTGATGGCCGCATACACAGTGTGTGCTGCTGTAGCTGAAGAGTTTACAGCCGGAGCCAATTCCCAGGGCACGCCATTAAGTGAGGAAAGTGGACCACAGAAAGCAGGAAGATCTCTGTTTTGATTGAAGAGGTCTAGAGGGATATACACCAAAATGCTCGTAACAACTATCTCCAGGGGAGACAATTAGGGATAGGAGTTGAATTTTCTTTTTTCTTATCTGTATCATCTACCATCAGTTTTAAGGTTCCAGAAGAAATATCAGAATAAGAGTGACTTCTTTGATAAGTGTTAAAAAAAAAAAAAAAAAAACAAAAAGTGGGATGGTAAGGTGGCTTAGCAGATAAAGGTGGTTGTAGCCAAGCCTCACGGCTTGAGTTCAGATCCCCAAGACTCACAAGGTGGAAAGAGAGCTGTCTTTTGATATCTGAGTGTGTGTTGTGGCACACTCCACACATGCGCAATAAATAATAATTTTAAAAAGTGAAATTGGTTACACCAAAGACAGTATTTACAACATGCCGCCACCCTCCTCAGACCTGGGCATGCATTTCCTGTCATGCGGTCCTCAAACAGTGACTGGCCAGATTATGCTTATAATAAGAAACCCATGGGTAACTGTATACTTCAATTCTGCAGACTTAGTCTATTTTTAATTCTTATAGTATTAAATAGCAACATTATTAATGACAACCACGGGTAATATCCTGAGCCATGAAGTCGTGGTCCCTGGGGTAATCCCTCTCCCTCCCCATCTTCTGAGTCACAAGACTTGGTGAAGAAGAACAGAGGACAGTGGACACTCGCTTGCTGCATGGAGCAGGGGTGGCCTTGTCGGTCTGTGCCACCTGCCCTGTGGCATAGGAACTTTTCTGAGATAAGTCACTGCCTTCAAAAAAAAAAAAAAAAAGGGTCCAGGTAGTAGAAGGCTCTGACCACTGGCCAAGAGCTTAATTATCTAAACCCTAGGCATCTACATACTTCTGGCAGCTAGTACTGCACATGTATGTGCCCCAGGAGCACTGTCCTTTCTCTCATGGCTGGAAATATATTTGGAGTCCCACCTTTGGCTCTTCCAAAGACCTTTTGGAGACAGTTCTAAGTTAAGTCATGTTATAGCACTAGCATTCTATGGTCTTTGAGCAGGACTTAACAGGGCCATCAGCGTGCCATTCCCTGAGGAGAACAGAGCGCATACCTGTCTTGGGATCCGGCCGTGGTACCAGGCGTGGCTGCGTAGGTCTTCGCTGCTCAGCAGCAGCTCCTCCTCCAGTTCCTTTTTGAGCCTCTCGGGGGTCCTGTCCATGATGTGCCTCTCCTTGGAGAACTGCAACACAGAGTCCACAGTGATCTCACCTTCCCCAGGCCAGGCCAGGCCATGCCAGCCGCAGATGACCACCACCACCTCGCTGGTCCTCTGCTTTGCTGAGCAAACGAGCATAGGTCCAAAGCTGTGTTCAAGAAGGGAACTGGACTACAATTGGCCGTGACCTCTTGCTTCTCCAGCTGCAGCTACAGAATAGAATCTTCACCTGCCCATGGAGCTCTGGCAGGGAAACCACTCCCAAAGCAATGAGCTGAGGTGTAAGGGACAGAGGACCACGGCCAGGCAGCTCTCTTCCTGTGGGAGCTTCCTCATTCTCTTTTATAACTGCCCTAACGTGGAGCTGGGAAGGACAGCAGTTCCCCGGTGGCCTCTGACCCTGGGCCTCAGGGGCAGTATAGCCCAAAACACAGTCCTCGAGGCTGGTACCAAAGGCTCTGATTTTCTTTCCTTTTTTTTTTTTTTTTTTTCCTGTAGACAAACCCCAGGCAGGAATTAAGTTAGCTTATAAAAGATTTCTAAGCAGATGGAGCAATTTCATGCCCCCTAAATCTAAAATAGATGCCTCAGTTAGACATAACCTTTGAAATAATGTTTAAAATATTTTTGTAAAGCTTCTGTTTGTTTTAATTTTATTCCTATGGGTATTTTGCCTGCCTGTTTGTCTATCATGTGTATACACTATCTGTAGAGGCCAGAAGAGGGCATCAGACCCTGTGGCCTTGGGAGTTACAGGTGGTTCTGAGCCACCTTGTGGGTGCTGGGAACCAGACCTGGGTCCTCTGTGAGAGCAAGAGTGCTCGTAACAGCAGAGTCATCTTGCTAGCTCTTGAGCTATAGATAATTTCTGTGTATGTGTGTATGAGTGTTCAAGCTTGCATGTGGATGGATGCACACATGGGTGCCTGGAGGGGCCTGAGGCTGACACTGGACAACGCCCTTGATGCCCCTTATATAATCCCTACCATATATATTGAGGTAGGGTCTCTGACTAACTCTGCAACTCACTGTTTTGGCTAGTCTGGCTAGCAGCTGGCTCCAGGAATCCCCAGTCTCTACCTCCCATACAGGTTACCATACCAACCTGCTTTTGTGGAGTTCTGGGGACCCGAACTCTCGTTCTCATGCCTGCATGGCAAAAGCTATATCGACTAATCTTACCCAGTCTGATTTTTTTGTTTGTTTTGTTTTGCTTTGTTTGAGACAGGGTCTTGCTATCTGTATAGCCTTGGCTACACTTGAATTAATAATCCTCCTACCTCTGCCTCTCGAGTATTGGGATTACAGGAATATATTTCTACCTATGCCCAGTGTGCTTGGCTAGTTTCTTATATCGTCTTGACACAAGCTATAGTCTTCTGAGAGAAGGGAATGGCAACTGAAAATAAAGACTGAGCTGCAAGCATGTCTGTAGAGCATTTTCTTGATTAGTAGTTGATGTAAGAAGGCCCAGTCCATTATGGGCGGTACCATCCCTGGGCTGGTGGTCCTAGGTTCTATAAGAAAGCAGGCTGAGCAAGACTTGAGGAGAAAGCCAGTAAGCAGCGTTCCTCCATGGCCTCTGCATCAGCTCCTGCCTCCGGGTTCCTGCTCTGCTTGGGTTCCTGCCCTGACTTCCTTTGATGATGACCTGTGTGATATGGAAGAGCCAGCAAAACAGGCCCTTTCCTTCCCAAGTTGTTTTTGGTCGTGGTATTTCACTGCAGCAACAGAAGCCCCAAGACATCCAGATTGAATAACACTTTGTTGTTGTTGTTTAATTTTTCTAATGCACTATTTCATTTTTAAGGCAGACTGGGAATAGAACTTAAAGGGAAAAACTGGTCCTTCACCCCCAAACAGCTTGAGAGCGTTGCATGGCAACAGCAACAGGATTTCTGGGCAGGTGACACTGGCTCCAGGTTGGATTTAGCATCACTCCCCCTTGTACAAGCACACTGAACATGACCCTCCTGGGTTTCTAGAGAAACCAGGTTTGGGTACCACTCACGGAAGGTTATGTGAAAAAGGAAAGGCCAGGTCTCTGTGCTTTCCCCAAGTTCCCCAGTGTGCCCTCCAGATGCCTCAAAAAGCCCCAGAATTACTCCTCACACACTGCTTAGCAAGGAGAGAAAGATCCCTACGTCTTCCCACACCGAGCCAAGCGGAATCACACTTAGGATTAACTGTGCGTGCTGCCCCTCATGGTGCCAGCTGGTATGATGTGGGTGGATTTCAAGGTGAACCTTCACTTGTTCCTCCCCTCTCCCTACCCTCCTCCTCCTCTCGCAGGACCTCAGGAGAGACATTCAGTTTGCTCTCACACTGTAACCCCGGCTGGCCTAGAACTCACTACATGACCCAGGCTGGACTTCAGCGATGCTTCTGCCTCCAGAGTGCTGGGACTAAGGTTGTGGGCCACTATGCCTAGTGAGGGACATCTGATAGTGGAATTTATATCAAAAGTGTGCAAGGCTGACTGCCAGGACTCTTGTGGGCCTCACACCGTGTTCGGCACTGGCAGCTCTGGGCATTCATTAGGCAAAGTTACGTCTGAAGACTCAGGTATGAATGGCAAGCGGTCAACTGATGGCTGCCTATTATCTGGCTTGCCTCCTGCTAGACTCTAAGTTTCCTGGGAAAAGAACCTTTTCCCCTTTTCCCTGTAGCAGCGCCGCAGGCAGAACCTGAACACCGTAAGAACTCAGTGACGCTGCAGGAACAAACATCCCAGAGGGAGGCTTCTTGCGGCTTTTCCCCCAGATTATCTGCAGCTCTGTTTCACCAGTGCGGCACCACCCGTCAGCTCAAAGATGGCGTTCCTGACAGTTTGTGCTTTATAAAATGCTGCACTGAGGTCTATCCTTAGAAGACTGAGTTGGAAGGATTTCTGGGGTGACACGTGAGAACCAGCACCTCAGTGATATCCTGGACCATGAGGGGGAAGCCATAGCTAGAAACACCAGCCGAGAAGGCAGGAACCAGGCTGAGGCTCTGAGACCTGTGGGGCCTACACACCAGCAGGAGAACAACTGGTCCCCAGCTCTCTATGTCACTGTGAAGCCACATGAAGTCTATGATTTGGGGGCTTTCTGTCAAGGTGGCTGTACTAAATCCTAACCCATATTGTGAACCATGTTCCTCTTAAGTCACCCCGACCAGCAGAATCATTCACACCTCTTGTGCCACACCCTAGGCTCGCTGCTAGGTCTGAGAGGGGACAATGTAGGAGATCTAAACATGTACAGCCAGCTCTATCATTCTCTTTGGAAATTTTATTTGCTCACACCCAGAAGGCTATTCCTCTATTTGCTGCTGTGTTCTCCTCACTGAAGCCCCAATATCCAGACCTCTGCTCCCCCACACATGCCCTTCTCAGTGTTGGCTACTATGTACATTTTCCTTTAAAGCACCACACACTCTTACTTGCTACCCTAACGACAAACTCAGCTGGCTCTTCCGTGACTTTTGTCCCAGCTCCTTGGAGGAAAATCCATAATTACTGCTATTTCCTTCTGTGCTCACCAACAGGCTGTAATTGGGTGCTACAGGAGGTAGAGGTGACAAGGTGACAACCCAGAGAGAGGAGAGGAAAAGAGAGTGTTGACATGGACCCTCCTAATAGCTTGAGATGGAGCCCAGACTTTAAAAAACACAGATCATACACTGTTGTGTGGAATCTATACAATGACTCTCAGGTTACAAAGGGGATGTCGCAAGAGCACCCGGAGGGCCACCTCATGGGTAGTCTGTGTCTGTTTTTTAGAGGGAGTGGGTACCTTCTAAAGCTCTTTCTTACTGTTCAATCACACGTATGAATTAATGAACTCTGCTGTTAGAGACAGGTCTTGTGTAGCCCAGGCTAGCCTCAAACTCACTCTATAACCAAGGATGACCTTGGATTCCTGATCCTCCTGCTGCTTCTGCCTCTCAACAGTGGGGAGTATAGCCATGTGCCACCTTATCCAGCTTGCATTTGATGTATCTCAAAGAGGGCTGGACCTAAGTCATCCTCATCCCTTCTGTCAGCATGGGACAGCAGGCATTGCGCCAGCAGTACAACCCACCCTGCTGGGCTGGCTTAGTTCACTGAGTGTCCAGCCCATTGAGGTTTAGGTTCCTCTGCTGCCAGATGGAAAGTGACAGCAAGAAAGTTCTTAAAAAAAAAAAAAAAAAGTGACTCTCCCTAGCACCACTTAACCACCAGTGGTTCTTCAGCTAGGGGTGGGGCCTTGGGAGCCCTCCCTCCTCTGTGCTAGTTTTTTTAAATTAATTAATTGACTAATTAATTAATTAGAGATAAGTTTCCTTTGTATGACCCTGAATGTAGCCCTGGAGCTTATTATGCAGATCTGCCTAGCCTCAAACTCAAAGATCTGCCTTCTTCTGCCTGTAAATTGCTGGGATTAAAGGTATGTGCCACCACACCTGGCCCTCCATACTGGACTTTTAACTAGCCTAATTTTGTGCAGGTCTTGTGTAGGTGACCATTGCTGCTGGGTTCATGTGTGCAGCAGCCACGCCATGTCCAGAGGACAGCATCTCAGAGCATGCCTCTCCACCTTGTCTGGAGGAGAAGGAGATAGAGGCCTAGTGTAGACTCCAGCTATTGCTCATGCCAACCACAGCTATGTTGGGCTCAACCTCCTAAAGAAAAGAGACTACTAGGCTCTGGATCAAGTCCTGCCACTTTGTTCCAGTAGCTGAAACCATCCACAATCCTATAGGACAGAGGCAGGGGCAGGCAGGACCCATCCTGTCTACCCCATGGTTCTCCTGACTCTACTCTTACAGAGTTAATAACTCCTGTATCGAGGTTACCCTTTAGCCCAGATCCATGTGTAAATTTAGCATCCAAGTCCCATTGTCAACATAGAGTCTGAGATGAAATGCAGAGAGCTGATGTCTGAACATCTGGAGAAGGTAGGTGAGACCCACAGATGTCCAGCTAAACTGGAGACTGGCTACAAAATTCATAAATCACTAGAAAATGAGGCCTTTGGGGGAATCTGAGTCTAGTAACATCTTTCTCATCATTAACATTCTGTTGTTGCTGTTGCAGACAAGATTAATGCAGCCCAGGCCGTTGTGGAACCATGTAGGGTGGACTTGTGTACCTGGACTTCCTGCCTCTGCCTCCTAAGTGCTGGGACTGCAGGCATACACCACCACATGTGGCTCCGTCACTATGTCTCGATATTAAGAGCTGTGGCAGCACAGTGTTTAAGAGCTGGGACCAGTTGACCACCTCGATCCAGAGCCCCCAGTAACACTGAACAGCTGTGCTGTCTTGGGCAAGTGACGTTAATTCTTTGCGGAGCCTTGGGTTCCTTGTCTGCTAAGTGGGGATAATATGGCACATGATGTTAATAAGGACCAAATGAGTGGGTATCTGTAAGGACTTGGAACACACTCTGGCAGGGGAATCAGCACTAATGTTAGCTGTCATTATAATTACATCCAGACACTATTAATCTAGGCCTGGAAAATAAGCAGACTCGGCACCGAGGATCTGGTGCAGGAGGCACAGAGAGGCTGGGGTTTGGGAAGAAAGCAGTTAGAGAAAGGATCCTCTCTAGGTTTCTTCAGTCCTCTCGAGAGAGCTCAAGAGCCAGTTTGCCATAGTTCAGCTCTTCAGCCAGAACTGACCCCGGCTGGCTGGGCATGGCTCTGAAAACCATGACCATCACTCTAACTATAGAGAGAGTGTTTCTGTAACTTGTCTTACAAGTCTGGTCTGAACAAGCTGTAGTAGCCAGAGCCCGGGAAATGTTGGAAAACAGATTTTGGAGGCTCGGAGCCAGCTCCTAGAATGTGCTGGGAACCCCCATTACTGTGGAAAGGCATGTTTCAACAGCTCTCCAAGGAAGAAAATGCTAATGCAGCCTGGGAGGAGTGGAACTCTGGGTCTCCTGTGTGAGCAGCAGAGCCTGCGTTTCACATCAAGCACAAGAATGGGCCTGGACGTGCAGACAGTGAAAGCTCCTAAGCCAGCAGCCGAGGGACAGGACAGTAGGAAGCGTCTCTCAGAGGCCCTCAGAGGATGTTCCAGACTCTCATTTGCATGAAGGAGACAGGAGACTCAGAGAAAGACGGCATCTGCAATATCATTAACATTTGCTTTAGTCTATTCCAGGCTGTAAGGAAGACGCCCCATTCCTGTAGGATCTGACATTGTACAGATCACTAGGAAGTTACAATGACATCTATGTGAAAGGGCCACCCACCCCAGGACCTAAGGACAGACACATGGGACAGCAAGCAGGGATGGCGGCTCCAGAGGGGCACATTCTCTGGGAAGACCACACACAAACAGACTAACACCAGCAAGCTCTGGGGATAGACAAACCGCCTAGCCATCCGACCCCACCTCCCCCACCGCCCCACCCCCCCCTCTGCAGTCTGGGTGAGTTCGTCTGCCTCTTGGTCTTTTTGAGTTTTCTCCTGTGTCAAAATGAGAAACACTGTGGCCCAGGGCTGTTCTCAAGACAGTTCCACTGGGGTTTGGGCAGAGTGAGGGAACGGGATGAGGGAAGGGCTGGAGCGGCAGAAAGGAATCCTGAAGGGTAAAGCATCATCACAACCAGGGGAAATAATGAGTCGCTGGATACAGTGGCCTGGAGGTTTGGGTCTGGGGACACAGGACAGAAACCTGCAAAGGTGTACCAGTGGGTGTGATAGACACCTGTGTCTCCGGCACCTCATCCCTGCCTCCAGTCTCCTCCTCCTTCCACACACACCCCTGCTTCCCAAAGAAAGTTCCATCTTCACTATAGGCCCGTGGTAGGAAGCGTCTTCCTGGCCATCACTGGTTGGCCTGGGAAAGGGCCCCTCGTCCACCCTGGAAGATGATACGCTAACCCACACTGGGGAAAACACTGTGACACTGGTAGCCTGCTGGTTACTTCACCCCCATATTTTCTTTCTTATTTGTTGGTGGGGGCAGGGGTGTTTTCCCGGAAGGATCAATGTAGCTGAGATGACAAAGCCAGCACTCAAAAGGAAGAGGAACAAGGGATGACTGGGGCCTCTGTAACACAGGGCCTCAAACCCTGGGACTTAGGCAGTATGAGCTGCGTCTCATGGCAGTTCTAATTGAGGAAGCCAGGGATCAGACACAGAGGACCTGGCATGGGAAGCTGAGGGTCAGATCTTCCTTCTGTGGATAACAGCACAGAAAAATCTCTCCCTGGGAAGGCACGGACACACAAGGCTGTTTAGAGGGATGAGTGTAGTGCATTGGGCAGAACTCGGGGGTGGAGCGGTGCACTGAGCCAACAAGGCGGAGTCATTTGAAATGTGCTGAAGGGTCAAGTCTCCATTTCCACTCCTTACAGTTAGTGGCTGGCTCAGAGGCCAATATGGAGGAACCACTCATTCCTGACCCCTGGCATCTCCTCTGACCTCATTCTCCCAAATGACCTTCAGAACTGCCATTTTGTTGATGAGAAACAATCCCTGATGCTACCTCCTGCCATGCCCCCATGTGCTCCTCATTTGAATTCAACTCTTATTCTAAGACCTCTGCAGTAGCCACTTCTTATGACTTTCTACCTCCTGGCTTCAGCCCTACAACCTGCCACCCACAATGCCGCAGGACTCTATATCACCCTCCTGCCAAGAGATTTTAGTCACAGTTGCACCCGGCTAAGGCAAGATCCAGAATGTCTTTCTGTCTCACGCCTTAATTAATGGGCTTCTAACACAAAGAATTCTCTGGCTCCTGCCCAGGAGGACCAGGGGCCCACACCCCACCCTGCCCCAACCCATTCTTCTAAGAGCTTCACAAGCTGAAGCCATACGCTAACCCTGCTATCCTGCTGGGATGGGCTCTGAACTTGTGGGGTGACCCTGATCATGAAAGGACCATGAACACTAAGGATACCAGTAGAGGACTAAAGGATGGGGAGTGGGGCATGAGTGACAATTGGGGTCTCAAAGCCTACAAGTTTGAGTAAAATTCTCAGGCTCTTTTTGGTCTATGAGTTATTAAGGCCTGGGGAAATACTGGGCTTGTCCCCAAGGGCCCACAGATTTTCTCCTGCAAACCAACTTGCTACTAAGTCCTCACGCAGAGCCCCTGTTCTATGGCTCTGGATACATTGCCCTTTGTCCCCACATCTCAGTAGTGTGGATGGAAAGACAGACAGACATACCTGGAGAGGTGCTGACTCTGTAGCCTGGCCGGGGCCTGGGGAGCAGTTAGAGGGGAATCAGATGAGGTATATAGCTAATGAGGATCTGAGAGGAGTCCACTCAAAGACTGCAGGCAGCTGTGTGAAAGGCCCTCAGGATATTAGGTCCGTAGGGAAGATGGCCAGGCCTTCTTTGCCTTTGGGTCCCAGAGTCTAGCCTGGTGCATCACACACAGCTGTGCCTTGTAGACACTTTCTGCCAGAGATAGAATCCCACCCATCAGCTCACCTTCCATGTGGTAGCATTTTTATTTTTTTCTTTCTCTCTTTCTTTCTTTTTTTGCCACTGAGTGTAGAGAAGAGAGTTTGCAGGCTGGTCAAAGACGACGAGTGATCATGGGCACACTCTGAATTTTTCTCTGGCACCCAAGGATGAGAAGTCACCTCTTACTGAACAATCTACTACTCACACAAAACTTAGTTCCATAAGTGGCATGGGCAGACACTTGCTCAACCCAATGTAGAACCAGAAACTTCTTTTCAAAGTGATTCTTAGCAATGAATGTGAAAAGTTTCTTTTTACCAAAAACGTAGACCATAAGCTATGAGCAAAATCCACCAGGAAGTTTTAGAGATCTGGCCCTTAAGACATTATTAAAATGTTTTTTAATTACATGGATTGGTCAATGGTGTGTAAGGGTCAAAGAACAACTTGGTCCCTATTTTCACCATGTGGGTTTCTGTAGCTCAAACTCAAGTTGTCAGGCTTGGTAGCAAGTGCCTTTACCCAATGAGCCATCTCTCTGGCCTCTGAGAAATTAGTTCTAATGGAATTAAAGAATAAAAACCAGCTGTTACACAATGTAATCTCTACTTATGCACAATTTTGTTTAGTCTATTTGTTCAAGTTCAAAGCCAGCAATTCTTGGGGCTTTGTGGGAGGTAGGGGTGAGTAAACGTTCTGTCTATGCAGATGAAGCCAGCCAATCAATCGTAGAAGCCATCCTTGGTGATGAGCACCCTGACTCTCAGACTTCAGCCTTAATACGTATATACAGTTGGCCCCAGGTGTCTTGTAAGGGCGCAGACACACAGGTGGCAGAGCCTCACACCAGAGTGCCAGGAAGTTTGGAGATGTGTGCATAGCTGAGCATTCCTTCGATAGAGTATACCTTCTTCCCAGCCTTGAACCTTAAGTTGGTTAAAAAAAAAGAAAAGAAAAGAGCAGAGAAGAGCAGAGAAGAGCAGAGAAGAGCAGAGAAGAGCAGAGAAGAGAAGAGAAGAGAAGAGAAGAGAAGAGAAGAGAAGAGAAGAGAAGAGAAGAAGAGAAGAAGAGAAGAGAAGAAGAGAAGAAAAGAGAAAAGAGAAAAGGGAAAATCTTACTGAATTTTTATAAACAAGATAAATTTTTGGTCATTCATTTTATGATCAAGGCTGAAAACTAAATTACTAGAAACAAAGGAGAAGGGGTTATGTGTACGCAGGGGAAATGGGGGAAGAGAGGCTCGGGAAGAGTGGGGAAGACTGGGAAAACCACAAGCAGGCAGGCTGCTGGGCTCCTCTCTCCCACTTCGGAGTGTCTGGCCACAACACCCAGAATGCCATTAGGGAATCTCACACAAAAGCTTCCTTTCTTCATCCTTGGAGCAGTTTATCAGACTAAGGGAGCCTTCTCAACTCTTACCAAACAACTCCACAGGCCAGGTTTTTAAAGAAATCTTACCCAGAAATTATGCTCACAAATTTATAAGCCTGACTGGAGTTCTGGCTCGTCATGTAAAATTGGTCTAATTTTGAAGTAAAATCTGCCTTTCGTGGAGCTGAGGTAGGAATCCTCTGGCATAGTGGATGCTGACTGGGCCACCTAAGCTGGGGCAATGCAGAGATTCAAGATGACAGACTCATCTCAGACCCTCTGAACTCTGACAAGACCCAATGTAACATGGAACAAAATGTCGATATCCCTGATAAATGTCATAAACAAATGGAAAAAAAGTTAAACCTTTCACAAAAGTGTGACTTGGATAGCCAACCCACAGATCACTCTGAAATGTGCTGATTTTGGAGCTCATCTTGCGAGAATTCTGCCTAAACATGATGTTCCTTGTAGAATTCAGAAACCCAGCTCTCTCTAGAACCCCTTTCTTTTGTTGAATTTCAAAATGGCCACGTTTAAAGCCAAATTCCAAAGTGTACACGTAAATGATTTAGTTGTGAGCTTAGCATCTAACAGCTGAGCCATCTCTCCAGCCCCATAAATGACTTAAAGACCCAGATGGTATTTTACAATCAAAACCGTGCCTGAATGGGTCATAAACTCCCCTAAACAAATACATCTCAACTACTTCCATAACTCTTAAAAAGATCTAGATGTACAGATTCCAGGACTCATTTTCAGTTCAAGCCTTTGGCCATGTCCATCTGAAGTAGAATGGAAAGCTCTCCGTGGACACCATCTGCCTTTGAGGCAAGTGGTCATTGCTTCTTTGAGGAGACGCGAGGCATTTGAAAAATGGCCAGTGGTACTGCAGAAGACCCCAGGAGTCTCTGTTTTATGAGATAGGTTTCTGGCCTCTCAGAGAAAGGGATTAGTATGAAAAAGACTCTACAAAAATCTCAGCGAGTTTTAGCAACTTGCTTTCATTAATGTGCTGCTAACACTGAAGCACCTTGACATCACTTTCTCTCTTCCGAATCCCCAAAAATCTCATCTTGGACAAACTCTGCAGAGACAGGCTCTTCCCATTTCCCCATGTGGTAATTCAGCCGATGCAATTCATCATCCTACAGAGCAGATTCCCACTCCAGTGCCATTAAAAACTGATTTGCAGTTTTCAGTTAAATTAAGCTGCCTCGCTTTCCTCCTGCACTCGACTTCCCCTTTCTCAGACGAACCATGATTACGAGGGCCATCAGATGCTCTCGCAGACAGGAAAACCATCAAAACCCCAGAGAGCCCCAAGTCCAAGAGATTTCATTTTATTCATTACCCAAACTTATCAAACTCTTATCAAAAGAGGCTCAGACGCCATGAATAGGAATCAGGAAAGAGATGCTCTCCGGAGCTCTCTACTTGTCTGAGCTTCTGAGAATCACCCATTAAAATTCTGCTCCCGTGTGTGGACTAAAGAGACTAATTTAATTGCAATTTTTTCGGATTGGCATTTTGAAGTAGAGCACCCTGCAAGCAGGAACTTAATCCTACATCCAAACTAATTACATTAGAGTCCCTCTGATCGGAGCCCACGGCTCCCCTTTGATGCTAGACTGCCTCTGCCTTTCATCCACATTCATCCTCTGGGCAAGGTCTCCTCTCTGCATTCCCACCCTGCAGGATCAGGAAGCTATTGCTCTAGCTGCTCATTTTATTTTGATGAAACACCGAGGGACTGAAAAGCAACCCCCCTCCATCCCCCCCCCCCCTTTTTCTTTTCAAACTGAAGGAGACTGATATCAGACGGAAGAAAGACTGAGGCAGCTAAGCTTTAGAAAATGCACTAAACCCAAAAGAGAGGAGCACAGCTTATTTCTTCTCTGCAACTGGGAAAAACTGAATTCACTGGCTCCAAGATCTCCTTCCACCTTGGTCTCTAATGGTGTATCAATCACATGGCTCACTTTTGACTAAGTGTTATTTACCGTGGGCCACCGAGAGCTCAGCTCCAAGTGGTGGTGTTTCATCTTTCTCTCTGTTAACCGATAAATAACTAGAAGATTTTCAATATGTCATCTGTTAACACACTGCCCTGCTCCAGCCAGCAAGGTGGGGGGACCTTCTATGTACATTAAATTTAGATGATTCCAGGAGCAGCCTGAAGTGGAGTGAGCACCCGAATCTCTCTGGGAGGCAGCCCTGCATTACTCATACGGAGAAATGCAGTGCCACCTTTACGGTCAAAGGTCACTTGACTGCACTTAATCATGTGATGGACCAATAGCATGATGAGCTTGAAATAAAAACTGAGTACCAGTTCGGCCTACAAACCCCCTCTAAATCGTTTTGGCCTCTTTCGCCATGCCTTGGAGAGACTTCCATAAGACCTCTCCCTCATACAGGGTTGTGATGTATGCTGTATGTATAAATGAAACATCAATCACTAATCAGAGAGATGTGCATTAGAAATAGCAGTGCCTTGTAAAGAGCTACAGAGGAAGAAAATGACAGACTGCCAGATTGAGGTGGACCTCGAGTGACCTGAGGGTCTGAAGACCAGGTGACCAGAACCCAGAGCCTAAGATCTAAGCCAGAATTTTTGATCAGTGGTAATTCAACCTCATTGATTCAACATCTTAATGTAAATTATAAATGATTTTGAACATAGCTTTTAACCAAAATAGATGTCCTATTTGCCCTTCAATAAGGAATGTCAGAAAATCAAAATCAATTTAATTCTAACACCATCCTTTTCTTGATTCACCTTGAATGGAGCCCTTGATGAATCAATGAAAAGTATCACCATTGTGAGAGATGTGATGAGATGTAATTAGAAGCACACTGAGCCAGCATAGAAAGAGGAAGGCGGTGGGGGTGGATTCAGATGGCCTTCAGTTATAGGATATGGAATAAATGACTTTCAAACTCTCTCTCCAAAATAGCACCATGACAAACAAGTGTCTTAGAACCCTGCTCTGGGATAGGACATACTAAGTCAGTGCTGAGTACCTAGTAGGCTTTCAGTAAAACCTAGTTATTAGTCACAAGATGGGTTTAGGCCCAATAGCAACTCGACTACTTTCAATGCACAACTCACTGATCACTTAAAGGTGTATGTCTCCCAGGGGAGCTCGGGACACTTGACACCCATGAGCCTTATTTAATGAACCATTTTAAAGACACAAAACACTACACTAGATGTTGTGAAAAGAAACAGAGAAGCAGGATCCGTGCTGCCCAAGTGGACAAGACACACGATATGATGTAGCTAGGATCTCACGGAGCCTCACAATGTGCCTAGGAGCTAAGAGCTCATGAGAGTAACTGTATATCACGAGAGGAAGCATGCTTCTGTTTCATGATTTGCTCAGACTTAATTAGTGAGGGCTGTCTGGCATGTAGAATGAAAGCCATCCAAAGTATCTATAAAGACTACAACTGGAAATGCTTAGCCTATCCAGAGAACCATGAGAGCAGCT
Organism: Mastomys coucha; assembly: GCF_008632895.1. Classification (NCBI taxonomy): domain Eukaryota; kingdom Metazoa; phylum Chordata; class Mammalia; order Rodentia; family Muridae; genus Mastomys; species Mastomys coucha. Next base: position 70,157,912 of record NW_022196898.1, on the reverse strand, counting down.
AGAAGCTCCTGAGAGTTACTGGGGCTGGTACGTCAGAAGATGACAGGTCAAATATTCTTGACTCATCTCCCCAGAAACGCTTCCAGACTTTCTCTTGTCCTTGTTTCTAGGTGTCCATTTTCATCAGCTCATACAGCCTCAGAATAGACCTGCTCACAGTGTGGAGTGGGACTGTGCATTGCGCAGCCAGAATTCCCACCTCACCAGAATCAGGAATATGTTGAAGCTGCAGAGATTTTTTTTTTTTTTTTTTTTTGAGCCAAACAAGATAGGACTCTGTAGAACCTAGCACTTAGATTTGTCCAAAGGCAGGAATGCACCACCTCCTCTAGAAATGCCAACGTTCCGTGAAGGCTTAGGAGACCAGTTGGGAAGCCACTGAGGGAGTCTGGCGAGAGATAATGAGGCCTGAATTAACACAGTGGCATCGGAAACAGAAGGGAAGACATCAACGAGAGCTATGTTTAGGTGGTGAGACCTCGGTGGGTGATTACGTGTGGAGAGTGAATAAGGAGAGAAGCCTAAGTATTCCCACAGGATGCATGAGTCACCCAGCAAGAGTGGAGATGCAAGAGTGAGGGTGACAGCCTTGTGGAAGAAGGTAGAGCGCCTGGGGTTCTGTTGTGACATGTTATGACATCTAAATAAGGTTCTCCACTGGGCCACGCACGGGGCAGTGTGGGCATGGGCTGGCTAGATAATACAACATGGGGAGCCCATCTCAGCTCCCACCTCAGAAATGGATGACAGTGTGAGAAGAGAGCTAGGAGCTAACCAGAAGGAAACCCAAGTGGACAATGTGAGGCTGGCTAAGAAGGACCCAGATCAAGGAGGACTCCCGCTCCTGGAGGGTGGATGAGAGGAGCTTCAGGAAAAAATAATGGTCACTGTCAAGTGCTGCAGGGAGTTCCGTTAGAGAAGCCACTGGACTTGATCACGTACAGGCCACTGGTAAAAGAGGGCTGGGTGGCTTCTGTGTGGAGGTAAGGATAGTTTTTAGAATGAGGAAGACCAGAGCATATATCTAAACTAAGAGAGAGTAGAGGAGGCCGTATGGTTTCCCAGGGAGAGGAGGGACCATGGGAAGGGAGCTCTTGAGGAACATAGGTGACAGGACAGCCCTGCGTCAGGAACAGGGGGACTTCATCCACACAAGCCGCAGGAATGAAGTGAGAAGTGGAAAGAACTGGAAATGGAGGGGGGGGCAGCATGGTGGAAGGGAGGCAGGCAAGATCTTGCCAGGTGGTTGACGGCTACTTCCAAGAAAGAAACCATATTTTGATGTGGGAACGTTGGTGTGAACTGAGCCAAGGACACAGAACTGATGGAAAGCAGGAGGGCCCGTGTTGGGAGAGATGCTGCACAGGTTCCACACATGCAGCCTACACGCAGAGACCAAGCTTCAAACCCTCACCTGACTCCTCACCCGACTCCTCATTCCATCTGCTGGGGGGGTCCCTCCTCTTCCCAGCATGCAAGCCTGTGTGCGCCACCGTCCCCTCGACTTTTCTCCACCCTCCCCATCTGATCTCCTTCTTTACACTCAATGTTTTAGACTGATGCTTTTCTGTCCCTCGTGCGTGCTCCTACAGTTACCTCTTCTGGAAAGGTTTCTGGCCAGGGCTGGCATTAAAGGCCTCTAGGATGCCACAATAAGCTGTGTTGGGGTGTCCTCCATTCCACAATAAGCTGTGTTGGGGTGTCCTCCTTCCTTCTTCCTTTCCTCATATCTACCATAGGTACAGAGAGAAATGGCTGTGTAGCCATACCCCGGTAGCCATAGAGACACCCTTCCAGGTGAGACGCAAACCCTCCATTTCTCCAGCACACTCTAGGCCTACATGAAACGGGTAAGTGGGGCTGGAAGGGACCCATGAGCTCAGGGTAGGAGCCTGCTGATGGCTCCTCCATTCCTTTAATGAGAAGCCAAGATTTGGAATAGTCATTCCTTTACGTATAACCATCGTTATAAAATATACGCTTCTATAGCAGAAACCAGAAAAGAAGTTCTTAGTCACAAAAATTAACGTACTGATTATAGCTTTCAAGAGCTAGACAGTAAGTCGGCACATTCTCCGTGACCAGAGCCAGAGAGGAACAACAGCTCCTGGGGCTATGACAGTTGATGACAGAGATGCCACTGTGGCGATCCAACCCTATGCCACACTTCTTTCCTCTCAAACCAGAACATTCAAATTACTTGTCAGTTAGAAGGTACTGGGTCACCCGGGGCTCTGCCATGTCTGTCCTGGTGACCTCTTACCCAGGCTACGGCAGAGAGGCCTGTCCATTGTTCTAACTTTAGTCTTCTCCACTTCTGCTGAAAGTTCTAGGCTGATGCCCCCCTCCCCACACACACACAGGCCAGCTTTGCAGTCCAGCAGGTGCTGAATCTCCAAACAGTTTCTGAGGGTCCCAACCCTGCCCCTGCTCCCCCTCTGGTTTCTCCAACAAAAAGAAGTCTTCGGCTGGGCTCTAGGCTTGAGGTTGGTCCGGGAGCACAGGGACACAGTCTCTGTCAGCCGTGTCCTGATACTGAAGCCAGATTCCCCACAGCTCTCAGATGCCAATGGAATGCACTTAAAGGGCTCTTTTTACAAAGAAGCTAGGCTGGGCTTTTTAGTTTAGGGCCTGGAGGCATGAATGAGTAACTAGCCTCACCAGGAGGAGGGGCTGAGTCTCTTGGAAAAATTCTTCTATACGGCTTTTCCCACCTTTTGCTGACAGTGTGTCTGCACCCGTACAAAGGCAGCTGGGCCACTGCCATTGCCAGGATGTGTCACTTATAACATAGGCCAAAGGACCGGGTTCAGGGAACATGGGGTGGGACCTTGCCTCCGCCACGCTCTTCACAGGAGAAAGGCAGTTTCAGATGAAACCAAGTGTCAAAGGCCTGACACAGTGTAGATTCCACAGGCTCTCAGTCTCCTCCCCCTCTTCCCAGGGGGAGGGGCAGAGACAAGAGAATGTCAACCCAAAGGAGACACCCTAACACAATTCAAGACCTTTTCGCTATGTGGCAGCCCTCAATGACTGCAGAAACAGCTCAATCCTAGTGTGGAAGAATCTGTGCTTGTGATTCTTCCTAACTGTGGCAGCTCATGACAAGACCACTGGGCTGTTCTTAATCAAGCCTTTCCGGTCCATTTATCCACATACTTTCTGTATCTTACCTTTTTGTTTATGCTGTCTTGGACAGGCAGCATTTCAATACATGGATGGTAGTTTCCCTCTCTTAGAGTTCTCCAATACAATCACACTGCCCTTCCTTAAGACCAGATGCTGGTCTGATGGTGAGTTTAAGCTCTCTTTCTCCCTCACCCCACCCCCCACATCAATTATCAGAGACAGACGGGTCAGAAGTGATAGGATCCCACTGCCAGCCTCCAAAATCAGGGCGTTCACCCTTTCTTAACCAAAGCCCTTCTGCAGCTCCCTAAGGGACATGGTGTGCTACCTGCTACTGCCTGCCCCCTCCCCCCCCCATCTCCCTGCCCACATCTGGCTGTCACGTCTATGTTTCTGTGGCTACTCCTTCCTCTACCCAGAACGTCATTTTCTCCCAGGATACCCTCTACTAACTCTTCTAAGCTAAGCCTGTCTCCCCGGGTGGGAAGTCCTCCACTTGCTCAGACTCTACCAGGCAAACTCCTCTGGGGAGCCGAGGTCTCTTCTAGCAGTTCACTGGCAAATGAGGCTTCCTTTCAGCCTGCCATGTACACCTGTCTGGCACTACAGTAGATCTCTCCAAATGGACTGAAACTTTCCTCAGAGTAGGGACTGGGTCCTAAGTACCAGGGCTGACACAGCTGGCACGGGCAAGACACATAAAGGTACTGTGATCAATTACTGTTCAGCTGAAGTAAGGACGTAAGCAAGATAAAAGCCAGTGTGGAGATCTGCTTGCACGCAACTCCGGGAGGGCGGGGCTAGAGGGAGGGAGTAGTCCTCACGCTCATGGCTGTTTCCTGCCGTGTTATGAACTAAGCCTCTCTGTGAGCTTTCTGCTCTGACTAGGCCTGGCTTCTGCTAACATGTTTTATACCTTGAGCTAGGGAGGAAGTCTACTCTCCCAGACTCTCTTCCCCATCTACTGCTTCATCCACCTAAATCCCGAGTCACTAAAAATAGTCTTTAAAAAAGAATTATCTCCTCTATACACACACACACACACACACACACACACACACACACACACACACACACGCACGCACGCACGCACGCACACACGCACACACACACACGCACGCACACACGCACACACACACATACACACACATATATGCACACACACAAACACACACATATATGTACACACACAAACACACGCACGCACACACATACATATGTACACATACACAAACACACACGCACACACACATGCACATGCACACATACACACACATATATACACACGAGTGCATGCACACATACACACACATATATGCACACACACACATAAGCACATACACATACATACACACACACATATATGCACACACATACGCACACATACATACACACATACACATGCACATTCATACACATGTACACACATACACACATACATACACACACATACATGCACACATGCACACATATACACACATACACACATATACACGCACACATACACACACATACACACAAACACGCACTGTTAGCATTCAGAATCTGCCCGCAGCGGATATGTGGGTGGGTCCACAGAGCTGTCACCAGGACAACGGCCACCATATTCCCAGAATCCATGGGGATCACCTCCCACCTTTACCTGCGAGGCCACTACGTCACAACCCATATATATAAGACAATTCCTCCATCTTCGCTCTCTCTCTCCCTCTCTCCTCTCCCTCCCTTCACGCGCCGCGGTCCTCACTCCCCCCCCCCTTTTCCTAATTAAACCTCCAAAACACAGAGCTGCCTGTATCTAGTATCTGTGGACACGCCGCTAAGAACCAAACCCATCACGCACCATGCACCAATACTACCCCCCTTGAAATATCTTTCCCAGTATTAATATATACAGAATGCATCTTGGTTCAGACTCCAAGTCTCCTAATATAGCTTTGTAGAAAGAATATTAGGTGCAAGCCTAGAACATCTGGCTTCCCTTCCCAGTACCCAACAGATTGATTGTAGTAGACAGGCTGCCTCTGAGGCTCAGCCCCTCCCCTATGGAGATCGTAAACTATCACCCTGCCCGGTTTATAGAACTTATTCTGAGGAGACAACCCATGAATCATTAAGACATTGGGAAGCCAGTTGTAAAAGTAACCAAATGACACTATGGTCTAGCATTCTTGTGGCAAGTCCCTTGAAGCTGGCAGTTACACCTTAATTGTCATTTATTACTTTACACAAAATCCCAGGCCCACACACCTAGAAGATGTCCCTGCATGGTCATGGGTGGGGCTTCAAAATTCCAGGACTTCTGAACTTGGAGTGTGCCTTTTTGATATCATGTATCTGGAATCTCTTTGGTACCAGCTTCCCTCAACTGGATGGGCTTCAGCAAAAGGCTTTTTCAAAATACAGACTGAAGGGTCCCTGGTCTTCTCTAAAATGGGTACGTACTATGAACTACTTTGGGATGTTAGAGTTGGGACACTCAGCGTGACTGGAACATCTCTCTCTCTCTCTCTCTCTCTCTCTCTCTCTCTCTCTCTCTCTCTCTCTCTCATTTTGTTTTGTTTTGTTTTTGTTTGTTTTTTTCTAGACAGGGTTTCTCTTTGTAGCCCTGGCTGTCCTGGAACTCACTCTGTAGACCAGGCTGACCTCAAACTCAGAAATCCGCCTGCCTCTGCCTGCCAAGTGCTGGGATTATAGGCGTGCACCACCACTGCCCGGCCTGGAACATCTCTTGATGGGCACCAGCAATGTATGTTCAACGCAGATCATTCTCTCTGCTCTGATCTCCGGTATCATTCCTTCCCAGAGTCTTTGTATACAAATCCGTGGGGCTCCTAACTACTTGCTAAATTCAGTGAGACCTCTGCAAGTAAGATATTCCCAGAGTGCAACTGTGCGATTGGTCTCCTATGCAACCAAGGAACTTTCATATTTTTAGTTTTCTTCCCATACAACCAACACTATTAATAACACTCTGCTTTCTCCTGAGATGATATGGATTAGACCAAATGGAAAGTTACCATGGCTACCGCAGGGTTATTTTGGGTATGAGAAATTCACACCAAGGGAAACGGCGTACATGGTCAAACTGGAACAGCATTTCCGCCTTGTTATCAGGCAATCAATCCCAACTTAATTTTGAAATTCTAATTGCAACGGAAACTAATTATGAGCAGCAGGACCCAAACCCCCTAATTAAAGTGAGGGTCGATAAAATGAGTCTGTGTTATCGTTGGGGTAACACTGGCACCATGAATAAGGATGTACAAGCAGATTTCCTTCCCAGGTAACCAGCTAAGCAAAACAAAACAGGAAAACTCATCTGGAGGATCCATCTGGGAGCCACAGGGAGGGACTGAAAAGTGTGTGGATAGGTCAGAGCCTTTCTTCCTGCTATAAAAGTTTCAACATGACTGGGTGGGATGAGAAACCTGGACAGAAAGGAAGTCGTTTCTACTAAGAGACGTCCACCAGGATTGACTATGGTCAAGAAGGGATTAACTGAAGAACAGATGGTCCAAGTTAGCCCACTATGTGGCCCCTTCTGTGTACACTTTCGGAGCATCCAAACAGCTCATCATGGAGACTCAGACATTCATGAGTTGATTCCTCTTATACCAAATGCTAAGTTCATCCTGAACTGGCTCACAGATGGATTTCTATTTGAGGGAGAACTTACTGCCAATCCCTGAAGTACATGAGGCCCTTTGGGACCTTCCCAGTCTATCTTTGTCAACTCAAAAATACTGTTAATGGCATGACATCATCTACCCCATTCCAGAACAATCCATATTTAGGTTGAAAATCACGGCGCCCCGCTGGGCTCTGGGACAACACAGAGCTCCACAGTAAGTCAGGAAGGACCCGTTCAAGCCACATCTCAGTGTTCGCCTCCAAAGCTCTAGACGGAGAGGCATGGAAATCAACTTGCAGGGTAGCTGAAAGGTAACTCCAAACACTGAAACCAGGCAGCAGAACCAGAGGACGCCTACTCACATCTCATGCACTGTGTGCATTTCTACAGTTGGGTCTTTCTCCCTGTAATCGGTCACTTTCCCAAGGTTTAGCTTTTGTGTAGCAAGAAGAAAACAGAGTGTCATAGCCCCATGGTGGCTTCTCAGTCCCTTGGGAAGAGGCAAGTCTGCTTGAGGGTAGGATTCCTAAAGAGCTTTCACCCTCCAATTTCTCTGGAATAATTGAGGTCTGCAGTTATTTTGGAGCGGGGAGGGGGGCCCAAGGCTGACAAATCTCAAGACTGGTGAAAGCCGGTGTTCATACTAATTCTTAGTGCATCATGGGCAGGCGGCACTAAACGCAGACCTTGGTTTTAAATGAGTCAAGTCACCCACATAGTATATTGACATTGTCAGGCAAAAGCCACTGGCACTGATATCTTGTCCCAAAGATTAAAGTGCAAGCGGTAAAAAGAAACACATTTCTGAACTTTGAAATGTTTTGGAAGCTGGCTGCAGTCCTAAAGAAGATATTTTGTGGTTTCTGTCCATTATATACATTGCTGGCATATAATGGACTCTGAGGTTAAACAGAACTCAGCCACCTCAGACTCACTCTGAACATGGGAAAAGAGACAGAGAGACAAAGAGAAAGAAGGAAAAACAGCTTTGTCATATTTGGTGACTTCGGCATACAGTATCATCCCAGGGAGCCTGAAAGTGTCACAAATGACAGAGTTTTGTCCCAAACATAGAAAAGGAACCCTCGTTCTCTCTAGTCAGCCAGATTCGACTTTTTTGATGGGGAAAAAAAACAGGAAAAGCCATCAGACCAAATGGAATTTGCAAAATGCAAACTTCCTCTAGGGCCCCCTAGAAAGCCAGAGTCTTTGGGAGCCCCAAAAGGCTTAGAGATGCGCACATCACATCTCCAAGCCACACCTACCTTGACTCCAAAGAAAGACTTGCGCTGATAGAAACAGCACAGGGCTGCGGAGAGAGCATGGAAGGCGCTGCATTCCTTAGGCATCTTGTCTTCAGTCCCAGACACCACACACCTTCACCAAAGTTAAAAGGAAGGGGGCATTGGATGGAGGAGCCCCAGTCCCAGGCTCTGCTGCTCCTGTCCACAGCCAGCGGCCAAGGGAGTGAGTCGGCTCCTTCTCCCGGGCCGGGCCAGTCTGTGACTTTTCCCCTCCGCTGAAGCCAATACGATCCACTCGCTCAATTCTGGCCGGCTTGTGTCCAGCCTGCCATCACACGGTGCCAGAAATTCTCATGTGACCAGACTTGATGAAATTCTAACCCCTCTTAGAAGAGGGCTTGTGCTTTAGCTTTTAGCTGTCCCCTAATTCAGAGGCCAGGCAGAAATCGTTATACCCACCCCACCCCCACCCTGGGCAGCCTTCCCTCTTCAGGGCTGGAACACACCACCACGGGCAATCTGCTCCCAGTGGCTTTGTTTGCTTCTCACCCCAGCACTTAGGGCTTTTTTAGAAGCAGGGTGAGCTGTGCACATCACACCATCTTAGTGTGAGACAGTGGTTCCTTTGAGGAGAGGTGGCCCACAAAGTGATCAGGTTGTGGCTTTCCCCAAGCGAGCGTCATCTTAGAAGTTCTAAGCAATCAGGCAGGATCCGGGTCTCCGTGCCCACCTCCAGAGCTGTTTACTTTTAATTACTGCTCCTGGCAGTACGTTTGCAGCTGATAACACTGGCACAGTCCTCATTATTAACAAAGCACTATTGCCTTTTGGAGTTTAATTAGCAAGTCTGTCGGCAAACACCCAGAAGGGCCTATGTCCTCCCCACCTGGCTGTGCAGCCGGAGGGAGGAGAGGGATTGAGTGCTCCCTCCTGACCCAGCTGTTTGTCCTCCTCTCCCGCATCCCCTCCAAGTCCTTCACTTAATTGCTCATCTCCATTTAATTGCCCACCCTGCCTAACCCCGCTTTAGCACACAAGCCCTGCATTCACCACCACCAAGGAAGCTCTTTTGAGAAGACTCTAGGGAAAGAGGTCTAAGAGCCCCAGAGCACCTTGAGGGGGACACCTGTAGTTTCCCTCATTCTTCGCAGTTAGAGTGGACACTCAACTATTTGGTTATGGTTTTTTGGTTTGGTTGGTTTTGCTTTAAAAATCAAGCTCAGGTTTTAGCCACCTAGCTCTCCCTCTCCTGCCATTCCACACGGATGAGCTTTCAGCGGCTCCAGCCCCTTTCGAAAGCAGAATGTGTCCTGACGTCTCCTAAAACTTCACCCAGGCAGAGAAACTTGTAACAAGGGAGAAACAGAAGCTTATTCATTCCAGCAAGGAACGACACCAGATGAAGCACAAGAGAGGTATGAGAAATATCCAGTGGGATTAGTGGCAAATCCTGAGAGGCCACGGCCTTTGGTCTAGGTCAGAACCGCCTATAAAAATGGGGAAGAGTTTGTCCGGTACCCGGTGAACAGCTTCTATATTTGATCAGCCACAGGTCTCACAAACTCCCGAAGAGGTAGGGGGTCTGCCTAGGACATGTCCAGCATGTCAGGGATCTAAAGGCTCTCCAGGCTTGGGAAGAGCCTGGGGAGCTGGATTCACTTCTCCTGGCATGAGCTCTCCTCCTTCCCTCCCATGTGCTGTATTGGAGAGCAGCTTGGCTGTCCCGAGAGCTCCTTCCTAGGCCCTGTAAAGTCTACCTGAGCCATCAAACGTAAGGTTAGGGGAGGCTCAAACTGGCGCCTGAGATGACTGAGCCCAGAGTTTGCCCAGTCGGTAGGTCAATATTGTCCTTTAGGGTCCACATCTTGCCCTCAGAAGGAAGCATTTTCTCTTTGCTCTCATTTCTGTCAGATGGGTTCAAAGGGTAAGTCTCCAGGGTACCTTTACTGCAATGACTCATCAGCCAGGCCAAGAGCTGCTACTGAAGGGGCCCAGTTCAGGGATATGATTCCCTTGGCAGGAAATGACAAGCTCCTCCAGGCTAAAAACCTCTCCAACAGCTGGAGAAATACTTCCTGGGCCCAGGAAAAGGAGCAACCTCAGTCTTGCCCAGAGACTCGGTAAGATCAGTCAGCCAGGAGCATCTGAATTCTAGCAAAAAGAGAGTGGTTCTTCAAAAAAATATGTTACTGGAGCACGCTAGGCCACAGTGCGTGCACACAGCTCGGAGGAAACTGATGGTTGCTCTCTTCTTCCAGCTTTAAGTAGGTTCTGTGGATCAAACCCAGGACACTAAGCTTGGATGGTAAGCTCCTTCACTGAACCATCTTGCCAGCCCTAGAAATATATTCTTGAAAGCAAATCTGCAAATAATGTGTACATAAATTACATAAAATTATATATGTGCTTCATTTATATCCAGTGCTATATATCCAGTGCTTCAGAGTCAAGTAAAAACAGAATAATGCCATTCAGGTCACTACAGAGTCACTGCCCAGTCACTGCCCAGTCACTTGATTTTCCTATCTAAGAAATGCCTACAAAAATGGCCAAAAACTGTCCTATCAGTATTTAAGAACAGGTGACTCTTATTAGGTAACTGTTTCCTGAACACATTATGCTTTTGTTCCACACTCAAAAAATAATTTCTGAAGCAGCACTTAAAAAAAAATCTTTACTTTCTTCTAAAATGGCCAAGGAGAAACTAAAATTATGTATTCTTGAAACTAAAGATGCTAACTGCATGAGATTCCAAAGTGCCTTTCAGTGCCTGGTTATGCATTTAAATGTCTCCTATCCACAATGATCAATCCTCCCATACTCTTCACGATTCTTCTATTCTAGCTGCAAAGAAACAGGGGACCAGAATGGACTGTCTGCAGAGAACAAAGGACAGACTCCAGCTTTGGACTGCAGAACCCAGCTGATCACAGGGAAGCCAAATGAAAAGATTTTATAGAGCTGCGGAATTAAACCTGTCATTTGTGTAGCCACAGGAAAATGTCGACACCTGGAGAAGTGGGTCTCATGGATGTCTTGGTAAATAAAATTTAAAACCAGTTCAGACTCAGGGATTTCTAAACACCACCCCTTTCTGCGCATGGGAGTAGAATCCTATAGATCCTAATAGAGTCCTAGAAGGAAGGAGCCAGCGGGCAGAAGTCTAGGAAGGGCGGTTCTGGGGTGCTTTGAATCACCCACTTCAGGCCATCCAAGAGGCTTGCTTCTTTACATCAAGAGAAACAGCTAGTAGGCGATAAGGCTAAGCCTTGTAGCCATGTGGACTCTTGCAGGAAATCCCGGTTCCTGAAGTCAAACGCTGTCCATACCCCATTCAAAATAAAGGCTTCAGCTAGCAAAGGGATATTCCCCACCCCCCACCAAACACACCAAATTGTTGTCCTTACTGCCAGGCTTCCCTTAAGTAGCCCTACTAACTAACCTACCCTACACAGTCACCATGGAAACTGGAGCCTCCTGCCAGCCACATTCAATAGACGCATGCTTCCGGTTGGCAGCAGCCATTGGCTCCTTTCCCAACATGTCAGTGCCACCCCGAGTAGAAGCGGGGCCCCCAGTAATGACTGACACTCTCTCTGATGGGGTATGGTGGGAGGAACAGGAAGCTGCTGTCTTTACTGTTCAGGGCATCAGGAGAAATACTACCTGTAGCCTCCAGCCCTTCACCGTCCTAACATCAAGCCACAAGTTCACAGGGAGCTACTCTGAGTCTCTGTCAGGTCTCTGTCAAGCAGTCCTGTGGTTCACTGTTGGCGGTCAGTGAACTGGAAGACACTGTCCAGGGCTGCAACGACCAGCTAATAAGCGCTGCCCACGGTATCATTTGGGATGAACATCAGTCACTGTGATCAAAATAGCTGAGCTTCTCATGGGGATGGTGAGATTCCTCTGTCTGTGTGCCTCTCTTTCAAACACACCCACCCACACACAAACATACACACACACACAGATACACACACACATAGAAACACACACAGATACACACATACATAGAAACACACAGATATACACACTCACAGACACACACAGATACACACAGAAACACACATACACAAACACACACACATACACACAGATACACACACATAGAAACACATAGACACATACACTCATAGACACAGATACACACACATAGAAACACATAGATACACACACTCATAGACACACACAGATACACACAGACACACATACACACACACCACTGAAGGTCTCTCCTCCCACACATACCACCAGTCCTTTCTGGCTTGTGGTTTGTTTTTGGTTTCCACCAAGTCCTAGTGACCTGGATTTTGGTGAACAAAGGCATCTTTAATGAGCTATGGAATAAAACCAAAGAAACCAGTTCTCTGCCTCTGGTGTCCCTGCAAAAAAGGTAAAGGTAACTTGGCTTTGCAATGTGACACTCTGCAGAGCCTCACCTCCCTGAGGGTCTATCTGTGAGGCACATGCCTGGGAAGTGGCCGCAGCAGGTCGAGAAGCAGGTTCCACCGCAGCTCTGCTGCCCAAGCTGTCTGGTCTGCACCTGCCTGATTCTGAACGGACACGGTGGGGGCTCCAACTTCCAACTGTCCCAGAGGGAGCCTATACAGTGTCCACTCTGCATTTCACCTTCAAAATAGTAGTCAGTTAATTGCGTGAGACATTGGACACGTTCTTATAAAACAGACTTTGTGTCAAGGACTTCTCCATACTGAAGGCTAACTGCTCTGAATATCCAGGGCTAAGCTGGGATGCCTGGAAGGACAGGCATATTATTAAAGTTCCTCTTCGTGTTAGAATTGTCTCAACTTCTGGTCAGCTCCTTAGGACGTCACACTGTTTGTTCTAAGTTGAGGAACATCTGTAGGGCAGAAGAAGCTGCCGTGATTGTCACGTACACACACACACAGAGCCTCAGGGCCTGATGGAACAGAGCTGGTCTCAGATACCACCGAGAAAGGATAAGGCTGGAGAAGTGGCTAGACAGAGCAGCTAAGGTTTTGAAGATAGTCCAACACATTACCCACTGGACGAATGAGATTCAGTCCTTGCTCCAAACGGGGATGTAAGCCAGACTAGGTGGGCAGGGGCAGGCGATGCTGTGTGACAGAGATCTTTGCTGCTCTGGGTTCGCAAGCATCGGCTGTGCTCTGGCGGATGCAGAGTCTCTCGGAGCAGGCTCTCCAGTGTGACAGACACTCAGGCACCTGCATCTCGGGTTGACAGTTTCCCCATATTTCTCAAGGGGGATGAGGGAGATGGCTGTTAAATGGTCTCTTTCAGGAAACAGTATTGATCTGCCCAACACAAAGACTAAGTACAGTCTTCACAAATAGATTCCTTTCTATTGGACATCAGGTCCCTGCCCCTCCCCCGACAACTTTATGATGCTCCAAACAGCTATTAAAATTGCATAGCTGAACAATGTGAAGCAATAAGCAGCCTTGAGTTTTCTTTCTTACTGTATGTTCTATAATTCTACCCTATAAATCACTCTATCACAAACACCTATTACCTCCTGGTATCTCCTCAGAAATGCTGTATTTCACATGCTTCTGTTTTTATACTGTGGCATTACGGTAAAAATTAAAAAGAATATGCACATAGGCTGGGACTGTAACTCAGTTGGCAAAGTGCTTGCCTAGCACAAGTGAAGACCTGGCTTCTATACCGCAGCTCTGTGTACACTGGATGTGGGGGTATTCTCCTATACTCCCAACACCTAAGAGGATCAGAGTTCAAGGTCATCAGTCTAGGATTTTTTTTTTTTTTAGATATTTTCTTTATTTACATGTAAATTTCTCCTTTCCCAGTTTCCCCTCCAAAAAACAAAGAAACAAACAAAAACAACAAAAACCCCTGTTGCCTCCCCCTTCCCCGTGCCTGTCACCCCACCCTCTCCCACTTATTGGCCCTGGCATTCCCCTACACTGGGGCACAGAACCTTCACAGGGCTGAGGTCCCCTCCTCCTATTGATGATCGAACTTGCAATCTTCTACTATACACATGCTGCCAGAACAATCAGACCCATCCATGTGCAGTCCTTGGTTGGTGGTTGAGACCCTGGGAGCTCTGAAGGTACTAGTTAGTTCATATTGTTGTTCATCCTAAGGGGCTGCAAACCCCTCAGCTCCATAGGTCCTCAGTCTAGGATCTTATATATCCCAGTTCCTGTTGCAAAAGGAGGAGGAAGAAGAGGAGGAGGGAGAAGAGGAGAAAAAGGAGGAGGGAGAGGAAGAGTATAAGATATAGGGATTTCAACTTTCTCAAACAGTCTCAGACTATCTGGCAGGTTTGGGCATCTTTTAGTAGAAAGCCATGGGCCATCTTCCCAGGACAAGAGGCAGACTCATGATGCTTGCTATAACATTTCAGGGGGTTCCTATATATCCCCTGTAAATCCCTAGGAGTCTAATCCATCCAGGGTGGATCAGCACCTATTTTTGCCAGGCTGCCTCCCATTCCACAGTAACCATGCAGACATCACACACAGAGCAAGGTTTGTTCCTGTCATCTCTACTTCTGGGTTTTCTCTGCTGTCCACATTGTCTTTTCCCACCCTCCTACTTTTAGTAAGTGAGAACAACATAAAGAGCTGACAGGCAATGACTATAAAAGTGGCACAGAGGTCCCTCTGTGCAGAGGAGCCTGCTGGAAGTGCCCCACCCCCATCAGGACCATCTTACAGGCACTTCTGCAAATTGGCACCTTCCAAAACTGAGCTGTGAGACAGACATCCACGTGGCTCCAGAGAGACTCTGAACATGTTCCGGACTTCAGTGCTGTGCCAGAGGCTAGCTGAGTGAGTGACCTTGGGGATTATTTAACCTCTCAAAACCTCAAGCTGCTCCCCCAACATGCTAGGTGATCACAGGCATCAAATGAGCTAACAATATAAAACCTGTCCCCCAACACATGGAAGGCTGTAAATGTGAGTTTCCACTCCTCTTTGAAGAAAGGCACTAGAAACCACCCTCTCTACCCACCGATGCCGACTCTCAGAGGCTGGGCGACCAGACCTGTGTCCTCAGAGAAGGTGGGCAATGTCTGAGTCACTGCCTGACTGCAGCTGTGCTGAGGACCCTCCCAAATGTCTTAAACTAGAACTAAAGAGGAGATAGATGGTCAAGAGTATTTAACCTTAAAAGTATATTTTAATCCTCAACTTCAAAACCTGAAAATGGAAGTCATATGAAGGGTCTTTAATCACACTTGCTCAGATGTCTCAGATGGTCCCCTGCATCTTTGTTATCCGATGAGATACCTGTTGATGGAAACAGGCAGGAAACACATCCACAGTATCTGTCTCCATGCCCACCCCAGAGCCCATCTACTACTTCTAAGCTCTCCACTGGACACCTCTGCCCAGCCAATCTGACTGAGCACCTATGGGTAATCCATGGGATCTGAGTGATACCCCTGCCCCCACCCTGTCATTGTCCCTGTACCACTCTGGCTGCAGAATTAGACTTCAGTCTATGTTCTGACCTGCTGTCCTGCCAATCTCACTCCTCCAACACCTCCATGCTAGGTGGCTGTTGCCATGACAACAGACCTTTGGCTTCAGCTCAGAGTCCTCGGAGAACCATCTCCCAGGTGCCTAATTTCTTCATACTGCCCTGGTTTGTCTGATATCAACTTATTTCTAGAGTCATGCTGTGTCTAGCCCCGTGAAGGTTGTGCCGTGCCCCCCCCATCCACACTGTTCTAATTTATACTGCCTGTCTGTATCCCCCTGAGAAGCTATCCTCTGCCTCCACCTCTTCTCCTTAAGCCTGCAACAGCAGGAATCTGCCTGTCACAGAGAGGACTGGGGAGGTACAGGGCAGGCAGGCACCAGGGGAGACCACACTTATTCCAACCACAACAGAAAACAGTGGAAGTAATCCCTTCTCAATAAAGTTTAGCCACCTGAATGAAAAACACTTCAGTAGAAGAAAACGATCTTTTGTCACATCAGAAACAACCTGGCTATTATCATCTGAATGATACAATGATTAATCCCGCATTCTGCCAAAATAGCTCTGAAAATCAGTCTGTATTAGGAGCTCTTAGCTGGGGGTGAAGTATGGCTTCTGTAATCTATACAAACCACTGGGTGATAATTTGCCCACTGGAGAAATAGGTTAAAGCTTATACTCAATTCCCAAACACTTAGGGGACCTAGAAGTCCCCACTGATTGGCTATTCACTTTTTTTAAAAGTAACTTAATTTATCTATTCACTTATTTATTTATTTTGTGTGTGTGTGTGTGTGTGTGTGTGTGTGTGTAGTGTGTGCATGCTCACACTTCCATGTGGGAATCTGCTGTCTCCTTCACCCTGTGGGTCCTAAGGGATCAAACTCAGGTCAATCAGGCTTGACCAAGGCAGGTACCCTTTACCTGCTGAGCCATGTCACCAGCCTAAGATTCAGAAAGACTTTCTATAGCCAGTAGGAAGGAAGAGGTCAAAATAGCCAAGTGATCAGAACTGTGGTTGAAGAAACGTAAAACACTTGTCTGGTTGCCATGGACATGGGTTGGCTTGGCAGGGCTGTGCCTGGTAAGAGGAGGAGCCAGGGAATCAGTGTTGAGACCCCTTATGGCTGTGAAGTAGCTTTCCCCCTTGTAAGAAGGGGCAGCCTTGCCCTCCTCTGGTGGAAGGACCTTGCGCATCATAGTAAAGGTGGAGTATGTACAGTCTGATCTCAGCAGACCCTTGGCAGCCACACATCTGGGGAGTGCATGTAGCGAGGCCACAGCAGTCATCCACAGCTCTCTACCTCATTTCTTAGTGTGCGATGTTCCCGAGGGCCAGAATTTCTGCTGGGAATTCTACCAGTGTCTCCTTTAACACACTAGGGGCCGGCCATCATTATCGCCATGCTCTGGGCAGCAGGCAGTAGTTCTTAGAGTGAGTAATGAAAGCAAGCCAGAACCCGCTTTATCTGATGTGCTAATAGAAGCATCACACCTGACTGCCAGGACCAGAACACTCTAATCTAAAGCAAACCCAGGAGGGTTGTGGGTTCATCTGGAATGTAAGGGATACTGGACAACATATAACTGGCAGGGAAGTACAGCTCATAGACTGGGGATGCTGTGAGCAGAATCTCAGGACCAGGAGGCAGCAGGACCTCAGGTATTGAGCGCAGGTCAGGAACACCTCTATGTATAGACCTCCCGTGCCCTTGGTGGGGAAAGGCTGGATCCGAAGGCTCTCTGTGAGACTGCATTGATCGGCAGCCAACGTCTTCACTTCTTTGATGGCCGCCAAGTACAATGATGTCTTCAGAAGTGACATCTAAAAGGTCAATATTTTCTTGACTTGGTGCCTAGGGTGAGGACAATGGATTGTTTTTGCTGAGTTCAAAGGCTAGTACAATCCCACCAACCCCCACCCTGTCTCTGTGCACCTTAAAGTGTTCCTTCCCAACTAGGTGGGGGGGGGGGCTGGGTTGGGGGAGGGGGAAGTGCCAGAGTGGGCAGCAGGAACTGGTCTGGATCATTATCAGGAACACTGTGTCTTAGGGTTGGGTCACTTGTGATAACAGATGTGGGATCTTTCCAAGGCTGCACACCAGATCATGAGGTGATCCAGAGTCCTCCCAAGGTCCCACTTCTACCTTCTCTGTAACAGTGGCCACCATGAAACTATCTAGCTCATAAATAAGCCAAAGAGAGTGAAACTACAGAGAGCTGTGTACAGGTTTTAAGAAGATGGGAAAGGGTATGGGGAGGTATTTCTGCAAAGTTTAGCAGCCACGTGTGAACAGAGTGTATGTATATCCCAAGAAGACAGATAATTAGAAAAATAGCCTACTATGATCCTAAATATTTATGGGGAAATGTATAAATACCAGATGGTGGTGTTGGAAATATGATCATAACAAACTCAAGAGACTAGTGAAATGGAAGCCGTTTTTAATATATAATTCTGCAGAAAGGGAGACACAGCAGAGAAAGGGCAGAGACGGCTGGCGCACTGATTTGGCATAAGAGGGCATCTTTAAAAGTTCCCTGACTGGGAGAACTTCCTGTCCTTTTCTCCCATTGGCTGGACTGATGAATAAGCCTGCCTCTTTTCTGATGTGGGCTCAGTCACTTAGCAGACTTCCTGTAGCCTACAGCTCTCAGAGCTGGCAACCCTGGAGTGGTGGGGTGTGTCTCATGCCTCCTGCTTAGCCGTGATTGCTGAACTCTAAGCATACCTCCTATTGAAAGCAGACCTAACAAGCTAATTCTGGCTGTGGTTCTCAATAGCTCAGCTTTACTGGAGAGCAAGTGTCTTCACCCTTGAGATGGATGTGTGTAATCCAGTCAGAGTACTGGACAGTGAGCTGTCTAAGAGTGAACATATGACCAACCTGAGACCACTCCAGGAGCTTCCCTGGGATTTTTCAAACTGGAACTGGGAAAGAAGGTTTCCTTTCCTTTTGAATGGGAATCGTTAAGATCAGAAGGCCAAGCTTCCACTGTGTGATCCATGTGCAAAGCCGATCTGAGAAAATACAGCTTCTGCCCTGAGAGAGGCCGACACGAGAAACTAGCATCCTTGGGGTGTTCTCCTTCCCCGAAGGAGCAGCAGCCCAGACTGGTCCCCCCAGGCCCTTCCAGAAGGAAGCTTACTACTTTGTATCATCAGTTAAGTTTACAGGATCACTTATCGTGAGATTCAAACTTAAGATTAACTCAAGCACGGGACCCTTTATCAAGCTTGGGTGTAAAGGAGAGGGGATGGTGTAACTTTCATTTGTGTCCTTAAAACTTATTTTCCTGGCCAGGTGGTGGTGGCGCACACCTTTAATCCCAGCATTTGGGAGGCAGAGGCAGGTGGATTTCTGAGTTCGAGGCCAGCCTGGTCTACAAAGTGAGTTCCAGGATAGTCAGGGCTACACAGAGAAACCCTGTCTTTATTTTTAAAAAAAAAAAAAAAAATTGTTTTCCTGTTTTCTTAAAATGCCAATGGCAACGAAGTTGAGCTTACGTTCAAGGTATTCGCTAGCACAGCATGTTGGGCTCTGCTGTAGTCTTGCGTGCCATCTCTGTATCTGAGAGATGCTAAAAAGCAGCTGACATGAGCTGACACTGCATGAAGCTGTGTGTATGATTTTCCAGGTTAATAACAGGGCTCTTGGCTGGTGCGTCAGCAGCAGGTGGAAATGAATGGTCTTAGTCTGCTCCAGGGACTTATGTGGAAGAACTGAGTTGCCCTGGGTTTTCTAGGATAGAGAAGGCATGGTTTGCCTTCTCTATCCTAGGGGTAGGGAAAGGAGATTGGAGCTGTGCTGTTCTGTGTCACTGAGTATGGGTGTAACTTTTGAGCCACACACAGCACCCTCCCAGGCTAGGGGCTACTATGAATCAACATCTTACAGCTTCTCCTTTGCAGGCCCTGGCACCAGCTACTATCTTAAACTTTGAGGACATTTTTTTGTTTGGTTGGTTTGGTTTTGGTTTTGTTTTTTTTTTTTTTTTTTGAGACAGAGTTTCTCTGTGTAGCCCTGGCTGTCCTGGAACTCACTCTGTAGACCAGGTTGGCCTTGAACTCAGAAATCCGCCTGCTTCTGCCTCCCAGGTGCTGGGATTAAAGGCATGTGCCAACACCACCTGGCTTCGAGGACATTTCTTAAAGGCCGTTTGGCTATCTGTAAAACCACAGGACCAGATTTGGAGGTCTTGCAGAGCCACTCCCTTCCAGAAGCCAGGAGCCCCTCTGGTGGTCAAACCTAACAAGAAAGCTTGAAGACATGAATTGACACCGTCTCCACACACTCAAATAATTTGTTCTGTGGCCAGGGTTAGCGGCTTGGAAGCCCCGGTTTTCAGTCATCACAGCCTTCGGGGAATTCCTTCTTCCTCCCATTGTTGTTGCTTTCCTTATGCCCAGCAAGGAGCTCCAGCTCCGACCCCGCCTCCCAGGAGCAGCTATTAGAATGACTGATGTGCTTTGAAACCATCTCTTATTCATAGTCACAATGTTCACAGTGATGTCTAACTATAACAGGGGCCCAGGAAGCACTGAGCACTGTGTAGAGATTCTCAGCCCTTCTGATGGAGACGAATGCATCAGAGTTGTGCACGTGTATTTCTGGGCGCATGGTTTCTAATTCATTTTAGATGTAAAAAAGTAGGGAACCTATTCTCTGCTCCCCAAATAGTTACCCACACAGGCATGAGAAATGACATACCGCACTGAGTTCTAACAACACACACACACACAGACACACGAGCTGGCTTTGCCGTCCTCTGTTTGGATTAGAACTTGTGACAGTTAGAGTTAATTTTTAACTTGATACACTCTAAAGTCACCTGGGGAGAAAGTCAGGCTTAATGAGATTTGGCTGCATTGGCTTGTTCTGAGGCATGTCTAGGGGAGTCTCTCTTCCACTTTTAGAGTTTTATTATTTCCTTTTATCTCGTGTGTGGGCGTTGTCTGCATGTATGTGTATGCACCGCATGCATGTAGTGATCAGGGCAATCCAAAGATGATGTAAGATCCCTGGAACTGGAGTCAAGGTTGTTGCGAGCTGCCATGTGAGTGGTGGGAACTGAACCCGAGTCTCTGCCCAGAGCAGCAAGCACCCTTCACTGCTGAGCCATCTCTCCATCCCTGTAGGGGACTGTCTTAATTAAATTAATTAAGGTGGGAGGCCCAACCCACTGTGGACAGTACAACTCCTGGGATTTGGGTCCTGCATTATATAAGGTAGAGAGAGTATGAGCATGTGTGCATTTATTCTTTATCTGTTCTTGGATGCGTTATGACTAGCTGCCTCAGATTCTGGCCTTGATTTCCTGCACATAGCGGACTATAAACTGGAATTGGAAGTCAAATGAAACCTTTCCTTCCTGAGCTGCTCCTAGTTAGAGTGCTTTATCTCTACAGCAGAGAGGAACCAAGGCAGACTTTTCTCCTTTTAATCCAAAGAATCATCTTGGTCCCTTACTCTGCAAGCAACCTGGGATTCCAGACTGAGAGGAGGTGAGGCAAAATGAGCTAACTCTCAGCTCACACCGCCTCGGCTCTGCTCAGGTCCAGGCTCCTTCCTGGAGGAAGACCAGGAGGACACAGAGCGGAGGAGCGTCCACGCAGGATGGATGTGACTGAGCACACAGACCCCTCTCCGAACACAGCCACCTGGGCCTGGGAAAAACCAGAGCCCAGCTGGAGCCCTGGGGCACAGGAAGCGGCCCATCAGCTTCATGCCTTCTTCTGCACAGAAAGCTCTTTGGAGAGGGTGAATGGAGGCTTTATGTAGTAAGTTCTCATCCACAAGCTAATAAATATGTGGAATGGCCTCTCGGACCAGGTTCCTGCAGCCTGGACACTGAGGTCATTCAAGAAACAATTAGATGCCATCTGGAGAGAGCTGGGAAATTGCCTCAGAGGGCCAAACAGTATGTTCTCATTCCCAGGGTCTGACACATCCTTATCTCATTCCCAGAGAGGAGGGCATGGAGGCTGGCCAGCTCATCCACGCCAGGGGCACAGTGAGCAGGCACTTGGGCAACTGATAAAAACTGAAGGGTCAGGAGAACGTGCCTTTCCAGCCTGCCCCAAGTAAATCCATCCCCCCTAAATGAATTTTTCCCTTGCCTGCACTTTTACTCCAAGCGCAGCGTCTTTGTTGTAAATCAGGCCTTGGCCTCATCTAAAGTTGAGTTTGCACAGCTTTAATATAAAGTAATTACAGAATAGCAACAGTTTCTAGCCCAGCACTTTGCAGTATCTAGTGATTAATGATTTAGTTCTGTTCAGCTGTTAGAAGCTATACAGGGTTCACAGCTCACCCCATGGTAAGGAACAAGCCCATGCCTGAGAGCTATTCTTTCCATAATATATTCTCATTTTTCTTATTTTTAAATAAAAATTTAACATCTCTATATTAATAATCAGTCTTTAAATATAAACGCAACTGTTAGTTAAGGCTGAAACAGGGTGGGGGCATTGGACTTAGATAAATAGCAACGGGCTATTTGCATTTTAGAATTTCTACAGTTCTTAAGTGGCTGGGCAACCCCTAGTTCAAGGTCCAAGAGAGTAAAGCAGTCTTTTCATAACACTACTGAAACTTTCTCCACCTATTACGCTGTGTCAACAGTCACACGGATGGGGGAAAACCTATGCTGAGCGAAACAGGTTCCTTAAGAGGATGCAAGGCAGAGGGACCAGATACACTGATCCTGTCTGCACTCCTGACCGTCCCAGGTACACAGTATGTTAAGAAAAAAATGTAGACAACACTGTGAGAAGTACTCTCTTTATTGCATCATGGCTCAGAGTATATGGGCACCGTGACTGCCTGGAACAAACACGTCTGTGGTCTGCATCACCCGCTGAAGAGCCACTCTCGTGGAACACCGCTCTTTAACTAACAAAGATTATCAAACAGACTGCGGTCATTCTCACTTGAGGACTTAGTTGGCAGACGTTTTTGGGGATGGAGTAGGAATGGACAGAATGCTCTGCTTCGTCAAAGAAAACAATCAATGGTGTTTGTCACCAAAGCGAAGATTTGAGCTGTCAGGCAAATGCTTAGGATTTTTTGAAGGACTTGTAGTCAACCACCAAGAAGTTCATAGCTTATCTACATGTTAATGACTTTTCTGGGAGGATCAGTGATTGGGTTTTAATTGGATATAATGAGACATGTGAACATTTGAGAGATCCACCTAACTCCTTGAACCAACATTCTTCAAATATCCTCCCCAGGGCAGCACTACTCAAACTGCAAGACGGACAGATGGACCTTAAAGAATGGAATAGAAGAAGAGACCATGGATGAGGCTACAGAGCCTAGGCTACAGGTAACCTCTCAGGTGAGGCAGCCTCCAAGGTGGAGATTAGCATCGCAGGACAGCTGTAATTATCTTAAGTGGCTGCTCACTAAAGTACTTCACATACCACTGTGAGGCTGGGTATCAGCATCTAACCAAAATGACCCAGAAAAATGAACGCCAAAAGCAGACGCAAGAGAAGCCGTGTTCGCTGTCTTAGGCCAGAGAGTAAAGAGTCTTGCAAAAGTGTGAAGCGATGCCATCCTTACCCCTGAATGTGTTTGGTCTTGAAAAATGACCATGTTCTCATAAAAATATGCATGTTACATTTATGCATTGTTCATTTTAAATGAACACACTAAGAAATCATAAAATGTCATAAAATAAAATAGAAAACAGTTTTAAAATTCCCCATTGTTGGCTGGGGGATTCTGCAGAGGTTAACCCCGAACCCATGTCAAAGCTGGCCATACATGGCAGCCTGCCTATCATCCCAGAGGCTGGGAATCCCTGGGGAACACTGGCTAGCCAGACTAGTCAAATGGTTCACCAAGTCACCCTGCCTCCACATATAATGTGGAGGGAACTCTAGGAAGACATTCAACATTTACCTTGAGCCTCTACAAAAGCACACACATAAAACACACACACACACACACACACACATATGAACACGTATCACCAGAGACATGTGAGCCCCACACATGTGGACATGCATGCATATCACACACACAAATATGCAAATCATTTCTTCATTTTAATCCCCAACACAATCATTATTAATAGTTAGAACTCATACAACTAGAGGATTCTACAAAAGGATTCTCAATTTTTAACAACATGAGAAGGTCTTGACACTAGAAGTTTAGGAATTTTTCTCTAATATATCATCTACACCATTTAAGATAATTTAGATCAACCCAAAAGTTTTCAGTGCATTCATGGAGTGAACTATGGGTATAAAAAAACGGAGTGTTTTAGTGTGGTGGTGGCAGTAATATACACGCCTTTAACCTCAGCACTCAGGAGGCAGAGGCAGGTGAAGTCTCTGAGTTCAAGGCCAGCCTGGTCTACAGAGTGAATTCTAGGACAGCCAAGGCTACAAAGAGAAACTTTATCACACACACAAAAAAAAGTAAGGGGGGATGGGGGGAGTGTTTATTTCTTTTTTTTTTTTTAAGATTTATTTATTATTATATGTGAGTATGTGAGTACACTGTAGCTGTCTTTAGACACCAGAAAAGGGTGACAGATCTCATTAGGGATGGTTGTGAGCCACCATGTGGTTGCTGGGATTTGAACTCAGGACCTTCAGAAGAGCAGTCAGTGCTCTTAACCGCTGAGCCATCTCTCCAGCCCCGTGTTTATTTCTTATATATAAGTATTATAAGTATATTAGAGAAAATGTGTAAACTGAGAAAAACGTGGAAAGCAAAAAGCAAAACAAAACAGAAAAATCTCTTTCATTGCCAGGAGAATTTATTTATTTTACTTAGCCATTCTGCTGTTGGAATTTTTTTTTGTATTTATTTTTAAAAAGATCTATTTTTATTTATGTATATGTGGGAGTGTGTGGGGGTACCCATGGACGTCAGAAGAGGGCATCAGAGTCCCTGGGACTAGATTTATAGGCAGTTGTGAGCCATCTGGTGTGAGTGCTGGGAACAGAACCCAGGTCCTCTGGGAGAGCAACAAGTGTTCTTAGCCACTGATCCATGTCTCCAGTCCCCAGGGTTTTATCTTACATGAAATTCTTGAAAGAATATACTCCCCCGCCCCAATTCTTCTCAACTGTTCTTCCATGCTCTGACTGTTCTCCCCTCCACCCTCGCAGCCAGTCCACCAGGTAATCTAGCTCTACCTTCGAGTAACTCATCCAATTGTCTGTCTTCTCCACCTCTCCTGCTACCTGGCAGGTCCAAACTCCCAACCCCCGTCACCTGACCACTCGCACGGTCTCCCAACTGCCCTCCTCCTTCCTGCCCTTTCTTTCCTTTTCTTGCCCCTGGCAACAAGGAATCCAAAGTGAACCTCAGACACTGTCCCCGTCTCCTTCTGTACAGATTCCAGTCCTTCCCCTGAGGTGCAGGCCCCATGCAACCTGCCCACTCACCTTCCTCCTGCTCACTCTCCTGTTAGTGGCTGGACCCCATAGCAGCTTGCTCCACTGCTCTCAGCAGGCCTGGTGACCTCCCTACTGTTCTCCACAGCAGAGGAGTGCTCTGACCTAAGATGAAGCCGTGAGGAGCTAATCCTCACGGCTTCATCTGACCCTTTGACCTCTGCTGCCTGACCCTTCCACACTGAAGTCACATTCTCTGCCCAACTCATCTACACTAACATCTCCCAGCTCCCTTCCCTGCCGAGTCTTTTGCACAAAACACAGTCTAACACCGTTAACTCTTAACTCAGTTGTCCCTCCTATGGTCACCTCTGTCTGCCACCTCCAGAACAGAAGGTCCAGGCATTTGTTCGGTGTTGTGTCCTCAGCCCTTAGAAAGTTGACAAGTAACAGATAATGCAGACTATGAAATGACTATGCCCTTAAACAAGAGGGGACTAGGAAAGCCCAAATGTCATAAGGACATTTTTTTTAAGATTTATTTATTTATTTTATGCATATGAGAACATACTGCAGCTGTACAGATAGTTGTGAGCCTTCATCTGGTTGTTGGGAATTGACTTTAGGACCTCTGTTCACTCTGGTCAACCCCGCTCGCTCCAGCCCAAAGATTTATTTATTATTATAAATAAGTACACTGTAGCTGTCTTCAGACACACCAGAAGAGGGCGTCAGATCTCACTACGGGTGGTTGTGAGCCACCATGTGGTTGCTGGGATTTGAACTCAGGACCTTCAGAAGAACAGTTGGTGTTCTTACCTGCTGAGCCATCTCACTAGCCTGGATATTTTCTTATAAAAAAAATTCAGGTTGGATATCTGATATTTGAAATACTTGAATATTTTACATTTCAGATTTTTAAAAAATATCTGTGCACATACACATACACACAAATACATATGGAGAGAGAGAAAGAGTTAGAGATCTTAGGAGTGCAATCAAAGTTTAAACACAAAATTAATTAATGCCCCAAATATACTCTATATGCATGGGCTGAAGATAATTTATACAATATTTTTAATAACTTTGCTTATGAAACAAAGTTGCATGGTATGGACGCTCCTATAGTGGCTTTAAGTTGATGCTCAAAAAGGTTACAGGTTATGGAGTATGTGTTGGATTTCAGATATTCACATTCTGGACGCTTACTCTGCACCAGAGGAAGATTGGGCTCATGCATTTAACACAGAGTAATGTATAACCAACGAAACAAGTCACAAGGAATTATTTGATGATATATTATTTTGGACAATAGATAAATAAAATCCCTCCTGCGTGAGTGTCTTCTCAGATTCCCAAGAATGCTGTTTCCACAGCTCCCCCCACGCAAGGAATCTTGGCCTAACATGGCTTCCAGCGACTCGCTCGCTCCTGCTTCTGCCAGGCTGAGCGCATTCACTGTCCACAGGGGTGGAAAATTCTCTATCAGTCTTCAAAGTACTGATAGCTATTTTCTGCCTTGCTAAATCAAGCACCCTTCCTGACAAAATGTCAGTCTTACCAGCTGTCAGATCACAATGTAAATGCGAGTCTTTGCAAGGAAAGTTTAATGTATATAAAACGTCAAGCCAAAACTAATCGCCTCCACCCAAACAATGTGGACAACACTCTAGTAACAAAAGGCTTTCTAACCTCATGCTACCTTGAGTGGAGCCAACACAGCCCCCCTTTTTGAAGCTGAACTATAATATGCTATATTATTACATTTCATTTTTAAAGCTCTCATAATGTTCAGAAACAGCTATAGCCAAATGCTGCATTGTTGTGACATACAGTAACCACTAGAGGGCAGAGTTTAATAACAAACAACTCCAGGGCTAATCTTGGCGGCCTCTTTGGACTCACCTAAGTGCTAAGGTATCCAGAGAACAAGATCTCCTAAGTAGATAGGTCTAAGTCACAGATGATACCAGAACTACATCTCTAAAACTTTACAGATTCACATCTCTAAAAATTTAGGACACCTGAGTATTTAAGGCAAAGTCACTCCAGTTTTTATCTTGAACAGCAGGTTAGCAAGAGAAGGCAGACCAAGGCTACCTTTAGGAACCTCTCAACCATCTAGAAATTGATACTCTCAGGAAATTCTGGGACATTCTTACAGACATAAGTCTTACTTGCATCGGGGAGCAAAAAGATCTTTGGAACATATGGCTTAGGGACACACACCTGTAATTCCAACATGTGAGAAAGCTGAGGCAGGACGATAATGGATTCAAGTAGCCTGGGCTCCATGGTAAGACCCTCATTTAGATGCACCTTGTATGCAGTCGAATATCATTCAGGCACCAAATATTTATTAAGAGAACAAGCAGAGACCCCTTGCCTCAGAGCTGAGCTGTTTAAAACACACAACCATGAGGAGAGTGTTCACATGGTGACCCAAGAGTGACCTTCAAGGTGGCTTGCAGGAACTGGAAAAGGCCCAAGGCAGTGAGTCTGAGGCAACGTGAGCCCAGTGCATACACAAGGAGTTGGAAAGGCAGCTGCTACCTCTTCTTTACGGCGTACCGGTCACATCCTCGGTTCTGGACTAAGAACTGTACAAATATTAGGTCATTGAACCCCAGACTCCTCCACTTACTGGCTCCTGGGAATTTAAATCAATGCCTAAGAAATGGCTAGCATGGACCAGTTTGGCATGTGTGCCTGCTTACCAGCATGACTGTGACCAATAAGCACATGCTCTATGGCTTTAAAATAAAGCCAGGGATGGTGGTGCATTCTTATAATACCAACACTCCGGAGCTGAAGGGGGAAGGGTCTCTGCAAGTTCAAGTCCAGCCTTGGCTACATATTCAATTTAAAGCCAGCTGTGGGTACACAGTAAAACCCTGCTTCAAAATAAAAACATCCTTACACAGTTTCTAGATATCCTCGAGTTCCCAGGGAACCTAAGAGCAGGTGCTTCAGTGAGCAACAGTGCGGGCTCTCACTGATATCAGCCTCCCCACATCCTTTGTACGCCCAGGGAAAAACACAAATGCAGTCCCTGGCGATCACACAGTGTAAGGTCCTGTATTCAGGTGGTCACAGGGGCTCAGCAAATCCCAATCTCCTATACTGTTGGAGCCTCACCCTGGGAAATCCATCTTCCTGGTCACCGGCTACAGCCCCTGCTGGGTAAGTACTCTTACTTACTGTGCTGTAAGTACTGGGCAAGACGGGGTCTCTCGCTGAACCTGGAGCTCGCTGCTGATTAGGTTAACACTGGGTGGCCAGTGAACTCTAGGGCTCAGCCTGTCTCTGCCTCTCCAATGCTGAGATTACAGGCATGTGCTGATGTACCCGTTTTTAAATGGCTGCTAGGGGTCCAAGCTCGGGCCTTTAGACTTTCCTGACTGAGCCATCTCTCTAGCCTGTGCAGCATCATCTCGATTTGGTCAACTGATCTGCAGAGAGAGAGACAATCTCCAAATAAGGTTTCATTCGCAAATACTGAGATTAGGATTTCAGCGCATCAAGTTTTGGAGGATCTTCCCTGATTTGATTATACCTATAAAACCTTATGTATAAGTAAGGTCACATGCCTAGGTACTAGAAGTTACATTTTCAATATGTTTTTATCAGTGAATACAGTTTAACCCAAATTGAAATCATAGTACCAGCTTTAAGCCACTCAACTGTTCTACCTCAAAACCTTATAGGGCACCGGGTGGTGGTGGTGCACGCCTTTAATCCCAGCACTTGGGAGGCAGAGGCAGGCGGATTTCTGAGTTCGAGGCCAGCCTGGTCTACATAGTGAGTTCCAGGATAGCTAGGGCTATACAGAGAAACCCTGTCTGGAGTCTGGAAAACACCAAAAAAAAAAAAAAAAAACCTTATAGGGCGAGGGGAAGGTGCAGGCCTGGGAACAGCAGGAGGGACAGGATGGTAAGTTTAAAGAGTAAGGAAGAGGACAGGATGGACATGAGGTTAGAAGCAGACAGGCTCCATGGGGCTTTAGGCTCAACCATTGGGCTGCTTCTAAAAGAAGCTACAATTCTGCTTCTTGCCTGCCTGTCAGTTTTCTAGTGGCTTCTCCACCACTTATGGAGTGACTCTGGGTCACTGGTTCTCAACCTGTGGGTCGGAATGTCTGTGACCTTTTCACAGGGTCACATATCAGATATCTTGCCTATCAGATATTCACATTACAATTCATAACAGTAGCAAAATAACACTTATGAAGTAGCAATGAAACCAATTTTATGGTTGGGGGTTACCACATGAGAATCTGCATTAAAGGGTCGCAGCCTTAGGAAGGTTGAGAACCACTGATCTAGGTAGTTTCAGAAAAGTCACCATAAGCCAGGGAGTGCTGCATCTCAGTTTCACGGTTGACTATACGCTCCCGAGGAATCCATATTCGCTTTATTCCATTCACTGGTCTGCCCTGGCAGAGGAAAGTCTGACTTGTAGAATCATCCAGATAAGATCCAGTCAGGGCAGTTGGGCCTCAAACACCAGGACGTTCCCATACTTCTCTATCAAGACAGAGCAGACCGATTGGCAAAGCTATGCTGCTCGAAGCCAGTGTGTCTGCCCTACAGGATGCAGTGGAGTCCCACATGGCGTTACAACGTATGGCATCTGTGAGATTGCAGGCCCCGCACAGGGACTCATAGCTTGGTCATGAGGCAAGGTAAGGGTGATCCAGGTGAGACGACGTTGCACAATTGTGATGTCAGCATGAGCTGACAGAATTTTCTGGTGGAAGCTGGCAACACATCATCAGAGGGGGAGGGGGAGGGGAGGAATCCGAGGTCTAAGGTAGGGCTCTGCAATCCTCCGGTGAAGGGTTCGGCTAGGCTTTGCTGCCACCCCAGGACAGCACAAAAGCAGCCACAGGCAATACATTACATAGCACAGGTCTGGCTGAGTCCCCATAAAATGTTAATATACCAAAACATGAATTCTGTATAAATTTGCCACTTTTTTTTAATTAAGGAAAAAACCCTTTAAACTATAAAGGCCATTTTTAACCAATGAAAAATGGGGGAAGGGTTGGAGGTGTGGGGTAGAGAGGGAGGGGAGTGGGGTGGGGGTGGGGGAGCCAGACTTGGCTTTGAGTGGAAGTTTCCTTAACCTAGCTCTAACCCGGGTTGATTTACAATGGCGATAACAAGGTTTCTACATGGGACTCCCCTTCCTTCTCACAAACTGACCAGCTTCTGGCAAGATCCCAGGCCCTCATGGGAACTTGAACTGCCCCCAGCTTCCTCTCTGTCACCTGCTCCATTCAAGTCCTGCCAGGATCTCAACTGCTTCTAGTTCTCCCTTCAAAAGGTCTCTGGCGACACCTGGCCTCCCCATGGCCACTGCCACTCCCAGAGGTAAACACTCCAGCTCAGTTTCCCCTTACCGGGCCCCTCTTGACTAACAGTGGTGAGTGCACAGGAAAACATCTGCTGCGTGCATGTGCATGAGCCTCCACCGAGTCTCTAAGAGCAGAGCGCTGTCTCCATCTGCTGGGAGGTCTGTCCTCGCTGAAGCAGCACATCTCAAACTGGAAACTTGCTCTATTGGGGAGGGCGGGTGGCAGTCCCCAAAGGCCAAAAGAGGAGATTTTCACTTCCATTTAAAGGCCAAGCTAATTTGCATGCAGTACATGTCTCCCTTTTTAGTACAATCCTGTGAGCTTTGACAAATGACCAGTTAGGTAATTATTTCTACAAAGCCATCTCCCCTGTCACTCTCTCCAAGTTCCCTTTGAAAGATGCCCTCACTTACCCCTTCCAACCACGGACTCACTTCTGTCACCACAGATGTGATTAGAGCTGGGAGACTTTGAAAGATTAAAA